>NW_017729032.1:78910476-78914653 GCF_001723915.1 Gavialis gangeticus
ACTCGCAGTTCTTCCCTAGATGTAGGATGCCTGACTTAGGCTTGCACATTAGGTGCCTCAATCACCTAGAGATCCAGGGACGATATATGAAAATACCAAGCTAAACCAGGATTCCCACCTGACAGAAGGATTGAGTTCATTGTATCATGCAGTGCAAGCTTAGAGCTTGTGGTTGTAATGTACAACTTTTGCCCAATAACCTAGTGGTTGGACTACCTGGGACTTAAGACTACAGAGTTGTAAGTCTTTCTTACCCTAAAGGGACTCATCCCACCTATCACACTTCCTAGAAGGGGGTCTGTCACAGGCCAGCTGGGCACTATGAGTATATCAATTTAGCCACTCGGCTGTTTGGTTCGGGATCGAGGAGGCAGAGTTGGGAGTAAAACAATGGCAAATTTATTATAGCTTACACAACAGTTAACAGAATGCAATAAGCAGATAATGTAATATTAAAGAGCTAATAGTAAATAATAACAGATAATAACAACAGATAAATAGATCAATCTGTCGCAAGTCAGCTAGGCCCTGCAAGAATATCAGCCCCTAGGCTGTTTAAAACAACAAATAGACAGACATGGGTTGGCAACTTACCAGCAGTCCCTCAGTGCCAGGTGCGCACCAGGTGATTCCAGCAAAGTCAGGCATCCCTGATCAACGCTGTCTGAGGGATTACCAGGGAATGTCCCTTTGTCAGGATCCGATCCTCACTCACGCCGGGAGTCCATAATCCAGGCTTGGAACAGCAATTTTCATCTTGTTCCCTCCTTTCTTACCTGTTGGTCACCTGACACATGCACTTTTTATACCTAGTCTTATGCTAATCTGCTGGCTTTAGGGCCATTCACAATCTTGTTTTATAGCTATTACCCTATGGGATTAAAAGGCGTTAAAATTATTATAAAAAGTTACCACCCAGACTTGGGTTTATCCAATAAGCAAATTGCAACACAGCATCTTCAGTTTTGAAATTAACATTACCCTGCATAAATCCAGCCCCTTTAGAACTCTCTGACTATGCTTTTTTGACATGTCCTTTCTTGAAATGTGCTGGATAAGCTAGGCAGTTGAATCCAGTTTTTATCATCATCAAGGCTAAATTCTGAGCAAGAAAGAACTATTAGGTCAGCTAATTTCACAGCTATAGCTTTGTCCTTGAGGCCTAGTCAGTTCCACAAACAGTTACAAGTTACATTTTCGGGTTACAAAAATGCAAGCTTTATATTAGACAAAAGTTCCAAATGCCTCTAAGAAGCACGTATTTATTGCTTATTAATTTCTTTGGTTTTGGCCATCACAGGGGTCTCAGCCACCAGACTTGGAGATTGTCTGGATAAGACCATAGGATCATAGGGCTAGAAGGGATTTCCGGAGGCCATCTAATCCAGCCCCTTGCTCAAGGAATGATCATCCCTGGGTAAAACATACCATAAACATAAAAAAGTATGTTAGACCAGTCTGTCTAATCTATTCTTGAAAATTTCTGGGACTGGAGAGTCCACAGCTTTCTTAGATAACCTATTCCAATGCTTGACCACTCTTATAGTCAGAAAGTTCCTCTTAACCTCCAACATAAATTATCTCGTTTGCAGCTTGAGTATATTGTTCCTTGTCCTGTCACCTACAGTCACAGATAAAAGCCCATCTCCATCCTCTCTATAATTGCAGGTATTTGAAGACTGTTATCAAATTCTCCCTCAATCTTCTCTTCTTCAAACTAAATTCTAAGCTCCCAGGCCTCTAATCATTTTGTTCCTCTCTACTGGAGTCTTTCCAATCCGTTGACCCCCTTCTTGAAGTGTAGGGCCCAAAACTGGACACTGTACTCCAAATGAAGGCTCACCAGTGCTGAATAGCTGGTGAGACCAGCAGAATCACTTCCCTTGATTATGAAGAGACACCCTTGTTAATACAATCCAGGACACTGTTGGCTTTTTTTGCAACAAGAGCACACTGTTGGCTCATATTCAGCTTACAGTCTACTGTAACACCCAGATTCTTCTCCATAGTACTAGCCAGTTATTCCCCAGCCCATAGTAGTGCATGTAATACTTCTGTCCCAAGTCCTTGTTGAATTTCATCCAACTGACTTCAGATTATGTCGACAGGCTATCCAAGTCATTCTGGATCCAAGCCCTCCCTTCCAGAGTATCTGCAGCTTCAGTGGCCTTGGTGTTATCTGCAAATTTGCTAAGTGTGTACTTAATCCCATCATCCAAATTATTAATGAAGGTATTGAGGTACCAAACCCAGAGCAGACCTCTAGACAAGCCCACCTGATACCTCTGAACTAGATACTGAGCCATTGATAATTACTCACTGGGCACAATGATCATATTTTCTCAAATATAAGACAAGGTTTTCTCCCCCCATCAATATGGGGAAAAGAGCCCCCCAACTTACATTTGCATACTAGGAAACCTCATTAAATATATGGTCGATCATGAAATGCCAAAAGCAGCATGTGCTCAGTAATGGAAATCAGCTACAAAGCTGATTAAAAGCAGCCAATACTAACTATAAAACATATAATCCATACTGGGCAAACATGCTGATGGGAACCTTCAGTTCAAAACAACTGAAAGTAACTACATTAAGATAAAACTTGACAACTATTCTACAATAATACCTTATTCTTCTTACACCCCTTCTCACTATTAACACATTAACCTCTCACGGACCACCCCTAACCCAGAAGGAAACAACAATTTTCACTCTGTCTCTTTGTACTTTTGAAATAAACACCACCATTCTTCTTTCCTCCATATCTTCTCTGCCTTCTCCTTTCCCATCTCATCTGCATTTTTATCCACATAGTATTTCATTTCATAAATTGCCAACTCCAAACCTTCTTTTCTACTGAAAGCCAGTCCCTTGACTAACAGTAGGTTTCTCACCTTCCATATTGCTACTGTTGCACAAAGTAGTATGGTTGTCTCCAGTCCTTTGGGCATTAACCCATACAACACCATTTCATATGTTAAGTCACAGTTCATATTGATTGCCCTCAGAAATCACACACTCTCTCTCATACCTCTTGCATAAAATGGCATACAGTACAGTTTCTTCAGCCCCACATCCCTCTCTCCAGCATGCTGCCAATCTTACCAAGCCCCATTTATGCTGAATGACCTTCCCAGGAAAAATATTCCATATCATCATCCATCTGACATCTGTATGTTCTCCTTCTTCTTTCCACATGTTTGCCATCTTTCTATCAGATCCCCAACTATTATTTTATCTTTCATTCTTATCATATTAATCACCAGGAACCCTGTTTTTTTTTCCAATTAAGGAAAAAATCCCCAATTTTTGGATTAAAAAAAGTAACCCAAAATCCACATTTTTCCTTGATTAAAATGAAACACCACTAATATATAGATATATAGTAGCACTTCATTTTAATCACGAGACAAATGTGGATTTTGGGTTAATTTTTTTAATCCATAAAGGACATATGGTTTATTTGGTATTCTTCTTATTCTTGACATACTTGTAAAATCCTTTTTTATTGCCTTTTACGTCCCTTACCAGCTCCATCTGAAATTGTACCTTAGCCTTACTAATTTTTTTTCTCCCTGAAACATTCTAATTCTCTTCCCTACTAATATGACCAAATTTCCACTTTTTATAGGATTCTTCTTTTGAGTTCCAACTCCTTGAAGAGATTGCTGGCTAATCAGACTGGTCTTCTACTGCACTTCCCATTCTTCTGCCTCATCAGGATAGCTTGATCCTGTGCCCTTAAGAGGGACTTCTTAAACCAGTGGTCACCAACCAGTCAATCGCAATCAACTGGTCAATCCCAGAGAGTCAATCTGAGGCTGGGGTGGGGGGCTGAACCCCCCCCCCACAACCCAGCAGGTGGGGAGGGAGCAAGGCAGAGGCAGGAGCAAGGGGTAAGGTAAGTGGGATCCTGAGGAGAGAACTGAGCCTGGGGAGGGTGTAGGGGGGCACACCCTGGGAGGCCACAGAGGGTGTGTTCCCCCAGATCTGAGCGCAGGGCAGGGAGGGCTGCTGCTGCAGGCTGGGCAGGGGCCGTGTCGGGCTCTTCCTGGTAAGGGCTGGACCATGCTGTGTTCAGGATGGGCAGCAGTGCTGGGAGCAGGGGTTGGGTGGCTGAAGCCCCCATCCCAGCACTGCCACCCACCCTGAGCATAGCTGGGCCCAACCCCCC
>NW_017729032.1:78914801-78918685 GCF_001723915.1 Gavialis gangeticus
CCCCTGTAGGAAAGAGCCCAGCATGGCCCCAGCCCATGGCATCAGCCTGTGCCCCAATCTGTATGCAGAGCAGGGGGACTGGGGCAGTTGACTCATCTGGGGCTGCAGGGGGGACTCCAGCTTCTGGGGATGCCCCACATGGCCCTGGACAGGCAAGCTGTCCCAGCCCTGGGCCCAGCCTGGGCCTGGCACTGTGGGTGCCCCACCGCCGGGCAATACAGTGCCTCTCACTCTGGACCTGCAGACCCTGCCCCCCTAGCCCTTGCAGTGCCTGCCCCGCACTCCAGACCCACAGCCCCCTTCTGTCCCAGCCCTGCTGTTGATTTTTCAATCTCCCACCTGTTCTCCAGCTGGACAGCTGCAGTTTCGGAAGAGGTGCTCTACCTGCTGCCAGAGGTGAGAAGCTGCCAACTTCCACCTTCCTTAGTATCTGTGTCTTCTGTGTTTTCCAATGCCTTCTCTGGGTGTCCCTCTTCCATGATGCAGTAGGTTTGTTTCTGAACTTAGTTGATGAAGGCCAAATGCTCCCTGATGCTTCTGAACCATTTCACCTTGTCCCGCAGGTCCCTTATGTGATTCCTGAGAAAATCCACCAGGAGGCACCTCTCACTCTGCAAGCACTGTCCCACAGGGCTTGTCCATGGCAAGAACATGAAGGCTGCAGTCCCTGAAAGGCCTGACCAGAACCTGAGTAGAAGCCCCACTGGTTAGTTAATTATGCCTGGACAAAGCTCAGACAGGTTTAAGCAGAGGAAAAGCTGACAGTGGCAGGTGTTTTGGCACTGTGATGTTTTTCAGCTATCCTTCTGATACTGCTGCGGATTCCTCGTTCCTCTTCCACTGCTACTTCTTGGAAAAATTCCCTCCTCCTACTTTGTCTGCTTCAACAAGGAAGCATTCAGTGAATGAAGGGTCTAGCCCACCTCCTTGTTCACCTTGTTATCAGTTTCCAGCCTCAGCAACTCAAGCAACCCTGCCAGGTGTCTTCCAACATGATGTTACACACCCAGCCAAAACTAGGCAAGCCTCTCCACTGGCTAACACTCACAAACCCACTGCCCAGGCAACCCTGGCTTCCTGTTCTCCTCCCAGGCAGGAGTACCACTCAAACTACCCTGTTTGCTGGTCCTGTTGTATAGTTGTGAAATACAACCCTTAAATGACATGAGCCATATGTCACAATTTTTCTTTTCTAAGTGGCAGATACCTAGTGATTATTAAAGGACTATACATGCTGAATCTTGACAACATTGCTCAGAAATACATAGCTGATCTAATATGATTGGAAATTACATATGCACAGCTTGCGATTGCTTCATTCAAAGAAAAAAAAACACTGATTTTTTTAAAAACACAGGAACAGAAACCTAAAAGAAAATATACTTAAATTATACAGACTTCCCTAATACAATTTGAAAGGCACTGAAACAATTCATTGGAATGTCACTAATATAATGAGGCTATCATGTACTAACAAGCATTACTTTTGCTAATGAGCTGCAAAAGGCTTGTATTTGCAGCTATCAAGCTGAGGGTGGGGTTTCACTCCTAAAACCTTGAACCTCTCCATGTATCTTATTAAAAACTGTCATAACTTGTTAGCAAATGTAATTTGCACCTGAGCAGTAGAACCAGTGATATGTTAATGGCAGGTTTATTAATAAACTCTATGAAGAATCATAATATCACCACAACTGCTGTACTGATTTCTTTTGCTATACAATCCATATTCATGTGGCTTTAATTCTGGTCTTCCTTATCTGAGGAAGAGAGCATCTTTTTTTCATTGGTCATTGTAATTGCCTGTACAGGTGGTAGTAGTTGTTGCTTCATAAAGAACCAAGCTTATAAGTAGATTTTTTTCCAGCTACAGCATTCTTTTTACTTTTGCAATGCACTTCTAATGAGAGCCTCAGTGTTAAATAATGGATTCTAAATAGGTAGAGACTATAAAATCTAATAGCAGGATTCTTGGTCTCTGCCTTATTAAGACAAATATAGTTCACTTCTGTCCATGTGTAGTACCTAAAGCTAATAGTGGTGTGATACTCCATGCCGGATACTCAAAGAAAAACATGTAGCATGGTCATCTGTCATATTTAGGTTTAAAATTCTGAATGAATAGGAATCTTAAAAAGGCTCAAGCACTTATAATTTGTCTTCACTTCCACCCCTTCAAAAATACCTGGGACCAGTATTGTTCCTTGTCTCTGTTAATTATTTGGATGATGGGACTGAGTGCATGCTTAGCAAATTTTTGGGTGACAGCAAGTTGGATGAATTTCCAGATACTCTGAAGGATACAGATAGGATGACCTGGATAGTCTGGAAAAATAGTCCTCACTCAGATAAGATTCAACAAGGACAAGTACCAAGTCCTGCACTTGGGACAGAGTAACTACATATGTAAATACATGGTGGAGAATGACTGGCTATAAGCTGTAATACTGTGGAGTGTTTACAATAGATCATAAGCTGAATATAAGCCAACAATGTGTTCTTGGATCAAAAGAAGCCAAGAGCATCCTGGGTTATACTAACAGGAGAATCCCTTGCAAGTCAAGGGACGTGATTCTGACACTCTATTCAGCATTGCTGAGACCTGAAATACAGTGTCTAGGAAGCCACACACTTCAAGAATGATGTGGACAGTTTTGAAAAAGTCCAGCACAGAGCAACAAAAATGATTGGAGGCCTGGGAGGCAAGACTCATGAAGAGTGCTGAAAAGCTAGGGCTACTTAGTTCAAATAAGGGAAGACTGAAGGGGAATTGGATAACAGTCTTCAAATCCCTGAAGGGCAATTACAGAGAGGACTGAAATGGGCTTTTCTCTGTGCTACAGGGGACATGACTAGAAGTAATGGTCTCAAGCTGCAGCGGGGGAAATTTAGGTTGGAGATTAGGAGGAACTTTCTGACTATGAGGGAAGCATTGGAACAGGCCACCAAGAGAAGCTGTGAAATCTCCATCCTTAGAAACCTTCAAGAACTGGTTGGACAGACAGTTGGCTGCAATTATTTAGTCAAAGACAATGCTGCCTTCAGCAGGAGGCTGGACTAGATGACCTTGTGAGTTCCCTTCCAGCCCTACTTTCCAATGATCAGCTGTAATATGTCATAAAACCTTTTGCTCTATTTTTGGGGAATAGTCTAGTGGGACATTGCTGTGCTAGAAATGCAGTAATGTGCTGATTCTTGACAGACTGACAAATGCCACTGGTTGGCACACACACTCATAACTGTGGCAGACAAACCAAACATTTTCCAAATAGACCCAAGGAGGCTTTGCAAAAAGGGGCATGAGTGTTTTGCTTTTACAGCTGGGTTCCAAAGCATTTTAAATAAAGAGTCTCAGAAAAGTTTATTTTTGCCATTTTTAAATTCCCTTAGGGTGCTGACATGAGGTACCCTTCTGGAAAATGTAGGTATCTGTGGCAAGTTGACTTTAATTCAAATGTGGCACCATGCCAACATTCAATTAGGGTAGGTTCTAAACTAGTGACCAACCACCTTTGTTTTCAAAGTAGACTATACTTCAGTTATGTAGCATGTTAAATCAGCATTCAAAATTTGCATGGGAGGAGCTTTGCAGTTATATTTTCTTAAGTGGAGTCTGAAACAGGGAACTCTTACCATGTTACTGGTAGAAAGCTGGAGGACAAACAGGACCTGCAAGAGCCTTTAAGAGTATAGTCTTCTTGGCCCAATGGAATAGGCTTTCAGACAAAAACCAAGCAGGAGGAGAGAGAGACAATAAGGTTAGTAGGGAAAAGCCCCAGGAACCAAGTAGCCAAAGCGGAAGAGGAGACAGGGTACCAGCAATCATCAACAGCCCTGCTATAGTTTCTAGGGTCGGAAGGGACCTGAGCAGATCATCTAGTCCG
>NW_017729032.1:78919562-78938446 GCF_001723915.1 Gavialis gangeticus
CTTCAGCGCTTCTCCAACTATCCTCCTTAGCTCGTTGAAGTTTGCCCTCCTAAAATCTAGGGCCACCACCTGACTGCTTGCCTTTGCCACCTTGCGCTGAATGGTGAATTCTAGCAGGCAGTGGTCACTGTCGCCCAGGGGGTCAAGCACCTGCAGCCCCCTCACCAGGGGTGAGTTCACTATGGGTGAACTGAAACTAAGAGGGGTGAACAGACCAATGTGAGAACACAGGGCTCATGCCACATGATAGGATGGACTGGCCAGAAGGGGAGGGACTTACCAGTGTAAGAGATGCCAGCAGGCTTATGGGGAAGAACGAGGACAAGGCAAGGTGCTGTGAAGCCTGGAGTGGCAGTAAGGAGACCCCTGGTATTCAGGCAAAGAAGCATCCTTTTTCATGTTCTAAGTTTACCCAGCATGGGGGTGATTTGAGTTCAGCTTGTTCCTTTGCAGCTTGAGTACCCAGGTGGTCTGTGCCTTTTTTTTTTCTTTTGTGCTTAAATTTAATAACTGAAGGGCCAAGTGGTGGCTATAGGGGTGGCATGGTAAGGAAGCCATGCAGGGGTGCCTGAGGCATGCCAGATTTTGAGCCCTGCTAGGGGAAGAGGTGCAAAACAGAGGAAGACAGAGAGAGCTGAGGACAAGAGGGCCGGAACCTGGGTCCAGAGGGGATGACACAGCTGGCTGAGTCCAAGAAGATGGGCCAGAGTAAGTGGGCCCAGGCTAGTGGGCTAGCCAGAGTAGCCTGTGGGCCAAAGCCAAGACCGAAGCCTGTACAGGAGAATGAAGTATAAATGAGTGAGACCTGCGAGGCATGGGCATGGCTACAGGAGGGGACAGAGGCCACAAGTAGCCCTCAAGTCTTAATTAGAGCCACTAGGGTCATGAGTTGTGACCACCAAGTTTGAATCATGCTAGTAGGACACAAGTAATTCTGACTGGGCACACAAGCCACCCAAAGAAAACAGGAAAGTTCCTGTTAGTAGACAGAGGGCCCAGAGACCAGACACCGATTGAGTCGACTAGGCACCAAGGGGCTCATGCCAGGACTCAGGGGCGCAGGGGTGATGCATAGGGGGTCCATGCGGGAGCACATGCACCCCCTAAGCATGGCGGTGCACTCCCTGCAAAAAGGTGCCAACGACATTGTTGGCGGCACCTGTAAGCAGTCATCGCTCGCCACCCCACTGCCAACGGCATCTGTGGGCAGTCCACGATCACCACTGCCAGAGGCGCCTGGTCAGCGCTCACCACCCTCCACCCTCCCGCACCGACAGTGCTGGTGGTGTCTACAGGAGCTACCAGCTAGCTACCACCATGCTCCCACCACCACCACCGTGCTCCCACCGCCACCAGCGCAGCCGTGCTCCCCCAGCTGCCAGGGGCACATGCCGTTCATGCAGGGACAGCCTCCCAATGAACATAGAAGGAACATCAAGGCATTGCAGGTGGGATAAAAAAGGGAGATAATGAAGGACCTGAGGTAGTGGCAGGACCAGGGTGGTTCACAGGAGTGTCATAGCATGTTCAGTGCCCATCCTGCCACAGAGTCCTACAAAGGTCTGTCTGGGCCCAGTACTGATTACTATGTTTAGTAATGATTTGGTTGTTGGAATTAGAGAGCCTATATGAGCAAATTTGCAAAAGTCACAAAACTGGGCTTTGATTGTGAACACACCATTGGGCATGATTGCAAACACACTGGAGACTGGAGCACCATCTGAAAGGATCCATGCAAAAGGTGGATGAAGTATTGGGCCTCATCAGTAGGAACATTAGGTTGGAAGACACAGGAGGCAATAGGTCCTTTAGGATCCTACCAATGTAACAATAAGGTGCAGAATGAAACCATCAACAACTGCAGCAGTGGAACTTCTTCAAAATAAAGCAGATGTAGTAAAGGATTGCTAGGCCCCCCTGTGTAGCATTTTGCCTCATTAGCTACATTGTCTCCATTTGAAGAAATTGTAATTAAACTTCTTACATTCATATTTGATCAAAGATGTGGAGTGCAAGAAGGAATGCAAATAATAATCACTTCTAAGAAATATCTCTAAGAAGCCTTTTACTAATTTCTCCAAAACTTGGTAATATAACTGATTATTATATAACTGATCTTGTCACCATCTCCTAAATATTGGCATGATGTATAACTTGAGTTATTAAGCAAGAGCCCCCACCTGCATTGCTCTTCCCTGCATTGTCTAAATCCCAGTGATCATTAATGTGTTAGCAGTCTGCATCTAGTGGGTATTACAGCATAATGGTCTTCATCATAACTGGCAGTAGTACATGTGTGGAAGTATTTGAAATATGAGCTTGAGTTCAAAATAAGCTAATAGATTCACAAATTTTACAGCAAAAAAAGAAATATTCTGATTACTTGGTTTGACCTCCTGCTTAAAGCAGTCTGTAAGTGAACCAGCTGATTCCCCAACTAACCCTAAAATAAATTCATAGTCTTTATGGTGGATAAGTGAAGTGTAGATCTCCTTTTCCATAGTGCTGACATCCAGCCAATTATCACTCATTTTTCTATTTGTGTTTTTGTGCATCACCTTGCATTTGTCCTTACTGAACATTTTCCTGTTAGTTCTAGCCCAACTTTCCAATCTGTCCAGATCCTTTGGAATTGTGCTTGCATCTCCAGTGTTTGCCATCCTTCCCAATTACATCTAATCTGAAAAGCATCCTATGGCAGCACCCAAATTATTAATAAACATGTTGAACAGCACTGGGCTCATATATGTAAAATATATAAAGAGATTAATACTGAAAATTGCCCTTAATAATTTTTAGCACGTATTCTTCAAATTTGGAAGCTCTGAACAATGAAAATCTACACAGCAACTATGGATACATTGAAGAATGCAAACTACCTTTCTTCCTTTGTGCATAATCTGTGTTTTATGATGGTGCCATTTCTTTTTTAAAGCAAAGAAGTGATGTACTATTTTGAGATTTCCCTCTTCCAGCTGTGTGGTATGAAAGGACTGGAAAGTGTTTTGCAAATTCTAAATTCTGTGGACAAGGAATGAATTTGTATGCTTTATAATGCTTTGCACTTTGGGGACACTGTTGTAATTATCTACTTATCATAAATTATCCTAAACACAGGAATCAAAGCACATAGGACAACTTTAAAACTAGAAGTATCAAAGGGAAAATTGAGATTCTGCAGTATCATTTTTCCCTCCTAGTTAATCATAAAATATCTTATGGTTACCATTGGGTTTGGAGTGTGAGAGGGCGTGGGAAAAACTGCTTCTGTCCTCAATTTACTTGCTCTCTTTAGCTACTTTCGCTGTCATGGAGAGGAGAGAGCTCAGCCAGTGATAGACAGATCAGAGATTCTGGGAAAAGGAGGAATGTCCGAGATTAGTCCAAAAGGAAGACATACTACTAGGATGTTTTAGAAAGTTACAGCAATTTAAAAATAAAAAACATTTTGTGTGCAATGAGTGGGAAGCTACACAGCAGTTGGAAATGTTGATGGTGGCATCGTCAAATGTACCCATCTTTTATGACTACTGTATGTAGAAAATGGATGTGGTCCAGTAAATGACAGAAGTCAAATATTCTTTCTGAAAGATCTTATTTTCCCAAGTCAAATGAAAATAGATTAGACAAGGACGTGTACGGGATGGTTTGGATAGGTATGATCCTGCCACAAACAGGGGGTTAGACTAGCTGACCTCCAGTGGTCCCTTGCAGCCTTACTTTTCTACAATTCTATTACCCCATTTTAAGTGATTATAAGTGACTCCATTATAGAAACAGTCATCCTCCACAGATGTGTAGTCCTCTCCCTATTTCTATAGTGGGGCAATTTTGTGTCCAAAGGAGGAATTAGAATCACTCCTACACTTCAGTTGGATAACCCAGTATTAGGCACAAGCTGCACTTCAGTCATTTACTAGAAGGAAAAGAAGTCTGACTGAAGAGTTGCCATGCTCACAAAATAAGTAAAAGGGGCAAAATAGGCATTTTTCTCCTCTGATCTTTCAGTTCTAGTATTGTTAATGGTAACACATAACAACAGTCAGCAAAAGTAGTACAGACAAAAGTGTGATTCACAGTCCATTTAAGTTTTGTTGGCAGATGGAGTAATTTGAATTGCAGCTACATAAGGATATGCAGGAGTGCATATGAGGCTGTAAGAAAAACTCAGGAAGCTGCATTCTTGATTTTCCTATTAGTTGATCAGTCTCAAGTATTAAGTAACCCAGCATATGCTTCTATCACTTCCCTCGGGAGACTATTCCACAGCTTAATAAGCCCTCACTGTTAGGATCAGAGGAGAGGAGGCTCATTGACTACAGTATTTTTCTATTTAAATAGAAAACCTATGTTAAGCCAACATTTGGAGAAAAAGCAAATGTATTTTAAAATGTTAACTGCATATGCCCACAACTGATCAAATGTTGTATTTGAACTAGAATGCCACCTTTGATTTACATGTAAGGATTGCTTGATGTTGGATGCATGAAATGTTTCAGGTCTCACTACATGATAATGCATCTTGTTTGTACTATTTTTTATTACTTTGTCTTAAAAATCCTAGCTTCAAAATTGTTATGATTTTCTAGCACTTGCTGGACTGTTAAATTTAATTTATCTTATACTTTCTGGCTTTCTGAGTGGACTCAAGAAGTAGAAAAGCAGGAGGCTTGTTTCTCCATTTAGCCATATTTTGATATCCACGTGATGTTGGCTTATTACATAGGACTGGAGACAACGCCGTTTGGTTATTGCATCTAGTTCCCTACTGTCTGAGGCAGCCACATCATATAACTGATTCTGTATGCTTACCAAGCTCCAGCTTGAACCTGTTAGGTTTTTTCTCCATTGCACTACCAGGAAGTGGTTCCATAACCACAGTACTTTCACAGTTGGAAATCTTTTAATTTCCAATCTAAACTGATGTATGTGTCCTTGGTCCTTGTGCCAACATTATTCTAGCTGCTCTTGCATCTGGTTTATTCCTTTGTATATTTATAGGGAGTTATATTCATTGTCCACCTATTTCCATTATCACTAACATCCTGTCACGCTTTTAGGTTCTTTCATTCCTTGAAGTCTCAGAACAGCAGAGACTCCCTATGCCTGAAGAAAGATGATTGTGCCCAAAAGCTTACAAAGAACTTTTCTCCACCTACTCAGTCTGTCTAATAAAAGATATCACATCTACCCAAAGAACCATGCCTGCCTATGTCCTTAGACCAACACAGCTACAATCAAAAAAGCTAGAGGCACTTTATGGTTCCAATTTTATTTTTTTGCTTGATCAGTGCTCAGATCCCCAAGAGCTGAATGGGGTCTCAACCAGGAATCAAGGGTTACTTGTGTAAAAGTACTGAGATGAAACCTGAGTAAAAAATATGTTCTTATTTGCTGCTTTCTAAGGCAAATTCTTGGTTTTATCTCATTTGTGCTCTTATTAGTTTCTAGCTACATTAGTAATAAATAATGGTTCTTCAGAACGGTTTTACTTCCAGCATAGCAATGCCCTTCTCTTATTTGTTTTACTAATGGGCTGCTAGCATGAGTAATAAAGAATTGTCCTGATATTATAGAGGTAGAGACTCCAAGATCTGATAATAAATGAGTATTATATGATGATGACATCCCGTTATGTGTCTCTTCTCCTGTAACCTCAATATCTAATTTAATTACATAGCTTGAGCTTTCTGGTCTTGTCTCAGGGTATAAAATTAATTTCCATAAAGCTTGTGCTTGCCTCATTCTGCTGTGTGCAGGGGTGAGTGAACAATTGTCCCCCTTTCGTGTCATTCAAGTGGCCTTTTGAGGAAAGTCATTGACTTGGAGACAAATATTAGCTAAAGACTGACAGACTTCCACAAAACTAATTTTCCTTCTTCTTATTATGGGTCTGGAGACAAGCAGGCACATGGAAACTCCTATTTATAAGTGGGATGGAACAAGCTGATGCTACTACTGGAATTGGTTACCTTAGGTATATTTATTTGTTATTTATTTGCCTTCTATCCACATTTGTTCTCCTTCATCATGCCCTGAAATGAATCATTGTTAACACTCAATTGGGTGAAAATGAAGGAAAGGTAGAAAATAAAAGTTCCTACCAGGGATAAGTGGGACGAATAGCAATACACAACTTTCTTATATATTACTAGGCAGTTTCTTTACTATATCAGAGACTTACCCCTCAAAGTCATCAGAAAATGAAAATCATTCTGCCTATGCACTCCAGTACTGACCTGTGAGTTAACTATCTCAGATGCATACTGGGAATATGCCCCCTGCAAAGGCATGTTGTCAGAGTTATTTCTCCTTGTGTGTAGTACCTAGAGCTTTGAAGTTCCTTTCGTTTTGAAAGAATTAAAGCAATCGTGCCTTGTTCCAGAAGTGTACGCTCTCCATCACAGCTTTGGGGATAATCTACATGAACATATGGAAATATAAATACCATTTGTATAATATAAAGAGAACAGGATGCATATCCCCAGCAGCCTAAATGCTTTTTCTTAACAGCATCTTGTAAAGAATGGACTGCTCTGTACTTATATGCAGTATATTAGCAATCTGTCAGCACAGCAGTAGTCTGTTGTTTATAAAAAACACAGAACTACAGTTATAGTTGTCACAAATAAAACTGGTAAGGAATTTTCCAACAAAGCATTTTTTTTAAGGAAAAAAAGTCCATTGGTCAACACTATCTTTTTAAAAAAGATAAATTGAAATTATGGATCAAAACAGAACAGACATCTCCTGATCAGAACAGCTAATAACCCAGGGGTACAAAAGGCCAATTTTCAAGTCCTTGTTCAACTTGACCTGACCAGGGAGGCACACTAAGCCGCCCACATGGTGAGGGAGAGCACAAAGTAGGGGCAAGTCGTCTGCCATCTGTGCCTTGGGTGCCCCTTGGGACTGAGGCCCATGCAGTGTGTGGCCGTCAGCTACCCAGAAGTTGGACAGCAGTGGGAACTGAAGTTTCCAGACTACTTATAAAATATTCCGTTGTTTATACAATGGACAGTGTTTGGGAATGCTCATCATCTTCCGAATAACCAATAGCATGCTATTTAGGGAACTCACCTGGATAGAAGTCCATCATCTGAATCAGATAGAGCTGGTATTTGAACTTTAGTTTTCTACCTCCCAGGTAAGAGCCCAAAACACTTAGTTTCTGGTTATTCTGTTGTGTGGAAGATTAGCTGTTCGAGTCTCTTGGTTTCGTTTTGATGTGGAGTGGGGAAATTTTTGTAAAACTGTGTGTGTCAGGAAAGACATTTCTTTCCAACTCTATTCACAAACTGGTAAAATGAGCAATTCATGAATACTTTATGCAGCTACTATTAACATTCTGTAGCTCTGTGCTCTCTGTGGTGTGCGCTCACACACCAGCACTTTCCAAGAGCAGAACAGTTGCTTTGCCCTCTCAGAGATGCAATCATTTGGTAACATCAAGTGATGTTAGTGACTGCTGGTCTCCAATGGTGCACCAGTTGGAAATTAGAGCTCCTTAGGCATGTTATAAAGATGAAGAGAGAACCACAGAATCCCTGCTAAAATTCCCGTTCTAACATCCTTTTACTCGTACACATCTACAATATCCATAAGGCTTCATAATACTGCTGGGTAAACAATGCATGTTCTGACTGCCAAGAGCATGTGCATACTTTTGGATATCTTGGGAATTGAAAAGTGCTGCATAAACCCCATTTTCATTCTGTTCCATGTTCGAGAAGCTTTGCACTGCTAGAAACAAGAAAAACATGGCTTTAACAGGTAAATTTTTCCAGAGACTGGGCCATTTTTATTTTCTCTAATAACAATCCCAAAGTACTATCTATCTACGTTTGCAAGTCTAAAGTGTTTAATCTGAATCATCTCTATTTTCTGTCTCCCTCTTTGCTTTTTTCATGATACATTTTGTTGTTGTTGTTGCTTTTTTTGTCAGTGAATAGATATAAATGCTGTTGAAGGAACAATGGGAAAACAGGAACATATATTTATGTAAACTTGTATTGATTCAGCTAAGAAAGAAACTAAACCTTTCAAGGTCTGAGTCACAAATCATTACGACCAGTGATGCCTATTTGTGAGGAGTACTGGAATGCAGGATTTGTTAGCATTACCTGGGCCCATTATGAGACTACAGACTTAAACATGAAATAGGCTGAGTATAACTGAAAATCACTGTATAACAGTCTTCATCAGATCTGGATTTTTTCACCCCCTTTTGGCTTACAACAGCAAAGGCTACACGATTTGTTTATGCAGCACCACGCTCCAAGGTTGACAGATCCACATTTGGGAAAATCAGAAAGGAGTCACATGACCTTTCCAAGCATGGGAAAACTCTGTTCTTCTCAAGATGACCTGAAATGTTCTAATTATTGGTTATTCCCTCCAGTCGGTGATGCAGCCAACAAGCACGTAAAGTTCAGTGAACCCACAAGTGTACAGCTGTTATCTTTGACTTGTGGCCAAAATAAAAATTGGAACAGAATTTACTCAGACAAGTATAAAGTCTTCTGTTTAAAGCAGTTATTTTCTAAGCCAGATAAACAGCTTTGAAAGTGAGAAGGAATGAATCCTTTTTTTCTAGACTGTTTGAATCAAACTGGGGTCAACATCTTAAAGATGAGATGTTAACACGGATTACCTACTTGACTGCACAAGTCTCCCAAAGAATGCCAACTTCGCTTGAGAGGGGGGGAAGTTTTACCTTTTCAAACAATTGTTCTAATTTAATCTTTTAAAACATGGGTCTTCTTTACTCACAGACATGAAAAGCAGTTGATTTTATTTGGCTCCTGTATAGTCAAAAGTGGAGGTGGAGTGGTGCTGGTGATAAGCAGGGATGCTGGTTTTCTCCGATAAAAAAAAAAATCCCCAATTTTCAGTTTTAAAAAAATAACCCAAAATCCCAATTTTTCTATGATTAAAATGAAACACCACTAATATATAGATATAGATATAGATATTGGTGTTTCATTTTAATCATGGAAAAAAAATTGGATTTGAGGTTCCTTTTGTTTAAACAAAAATTGGGGATTTTTTTTTTAATCAGAGAAAATCAGGATCCCTAGTGATAAGTATGCTGGTGCAGGCTTTGACATATGATAATAACTGTCCTTGTGTATCAGTTTTGGGAAATATGGAATGGGAGAGATTTTTCTACTATGTCTGTATACTGATTTTCCTGGGAGAATTTTGTAATTAACCAAAACGGGTGTCATTGTGTGAGGTCAAAAATTGATAATAGAGAAAACAAGAATCGATGAAGTATTGCTCCCCTCTCCTTTGTATATAAACACTGCTGCTTGTGCTGATCTTTAGATCAATTTTGTCTTACCCAGCACTGCAGGGCAGGGAAACGATTCTCTTGTGTCCCTGGAATAGACCTTCGCAGTGCTTTTCATAGCTTGAAGTCTGTTGCTGCTGCTTGTATTGTGCCAGCAGGTTGATATAAGAAGCTGATTACTGAGCCTACATAAGCAGCATCTCATATTAGGCAAGAGAGAGCGAAGATTTTTTTTTTTCCGAACACAGTGAATGTGCATATCAATGCACCGGAATAGATATCTGGTTTCTGTTGAACGGTATCATGATTTGCAAATCAGCTTCTGCCTTCTATCTAGTGTAGCCTGTTTGACTGATAACAAGGCTTATATAATGTGCATTTGAAAAGCTTCCTCCTCTTTGTTTATTTGAGATGAGGAACATTTGTGTAGAGAACAGCACAGGTCTTGCTGTCAGGTGTAATCCCATCCAAAATTTTCCTTGCACTATCTGTTTGCAACAATGACAGAAACACAGCAGTTCATTGAGATAAGACTTTCCTGGATTAGCAAGTGCCTCGTTCCACTACATAGCAAGAACAATTGTAACTATAATTTGTTACAGTAAATTCTAAAACAGCTCGCAATTTAGGCAGTCGGCTGCATAATCTATGCTGACTTCATTCTGAATGGTCAGAGACAGTTTTCAGAAACCCATTGATCAAATAAATGCGATGTTTCAGAGGTAGGAGTCTCATACACTTAAGCAAATAGCAGCAGCTGACAGTTCAAGTCATGCTTAACAGGATGGTTTTTAATGCAAATAGTTTAAAAAAAACAGGTATTGATGGGAGTGGGACTTTGAGTGAAATATGAAAAGAAAATCCCTGTGAAAGAAATACTTCCTTTTTTTGTTAGGATAATTCCAGGTAATGCTTGATGGAACCAAGAAATATTTGACAACAGATATGTGGGTTGATGGTCTGTATGAGAGCAATGTTCCAATAAAGGGTGTCTGCTAACATCAAGGGGCACACTGTAGAAATAGGACTTCTCCAGTATTTTTGTATGTTTAGCAAAAGGACCTCTAGCAAAAATTATTGCCTCTAAACTAAATTTCCTGTCTCAATGGCCAGCAACTTCTAAGTCAGGAACTGTACTTTTCTCACTGTTTTCTGTGCTTTAAATTATAATTTATTTAAATAATCTCTTTCAGCTTTTGGTAGGTTTAAATCCTTCCTGAGACGTCTGCCCTTGTCTGGCTGCCCAACAGCCAGTTGTCACCCTACTGCTAGATATGGTGCAAATAAGTTTCCTGGGTAAGAGAAGGTCTCTTCCCACCCTATACAACACAAAATAGACTAATTGGTGTGATAAAATAATTAGATTTCAGGATAAAAGCAAGTAAAAATGCCATGTAATAATATGAGAGAGATGCTGTATACAGTAAGAATAATGAATAGCACACTAGAGTCTAAATGAGTTAGCCACCCAAGTATTTACCCTTTTAAAGTATACATTGTATTTGAATAGTATACCAATTGACTATTGTATTTTGCGATTCACAAAAAATGTAACATATAATGTGTTGACTTCCTTCAAAGTTCCAGTCACTTTTTACTTCAGTCCTTTCTGTACATGAATTTCTTTACACAGTAATGCAAGAGGGAAGAATTTGGTGTTGGGGAGAGGATAATATCTTTTACCGGTTAGTTGAGATTAAGTTAGACGAGCATTCTTCTTCAGATCACTGTCAGGTCATTTGAAAGCTTGTCTGAATTTAGCCCAAGTATACAGCTAACCCAATAAAAGCTATCACATTGCCAGCCCCCCCACCCCCCCACCCAAGTCCTTGCCTCTTGCATAATTCCTGGATCATCACAGCTACAACATCACTCTAACACTTTTTACAGTAACTTCCACCCTCAGTGAGTAAAGCGGATTTCTGCTTAAAACCTATATGTAGCTGTAATGTATATCTATTTCTCCCTTCTGCTGTGGGGATTGAGAAGAAACAGAAAGGGGGAGTAGAAGCTGGCTGCCCTGAGAATAGCCTCTCAGTGCCTGCAAGCCTACTTAGGTGTGATATTTCAGCTGACACAATTGGGTGAGTGACAGAGGTGGTAAATGTCCGGCTGTCACTCCAGATGTGTAGTATTGGGGCACTTGTGGGGTTATTTGAGTATTACTCACTTGTATGTATTTCACAACACTTCTCTCTACGCCCTGGCTTTGACCCCCTATGGGGCTGGCAGGGAACCCACAATGAGATTCTTTTTATGACCCTCTTTACCTCCCTCCTTGTTTGGGCTCCTTGTGAGTATTTTGTGATGGGAGAAACCACTTAATTAACAGGGTGTCAGGAACTCATGGCACATAAAGAAGGAGAAGCCTTGAACTTTGACAAAGAGAAAGAGAGAGCATCAATTCAGGAGAACATGTTAGGGAAGCACTTGGAGAAAGGTAAGCCAAGGAGTATTTGAGGTGGACATGAGTAGTGTGGTTTCGGAGACGGGGATAAACTTGGTAAATATTTAAGATGCATCAGGAATACTAACATGTCAGGAAATCAAATGTTTGGAGGCTAGGGGTTAGGATAAGAGCCAAGGTGCACATGAGGATGCCAAGAGGATGAGAGACCTACTGCTATACAGGGAAGAACAGTAGATAGAGGGTGTTTGGATTGAGAAGGCAGGGAAGACCTATCGACCAGCAAGCTCTGGAGAATTCAGGAAAGAAACAGAGACATAGGTGGAGGACAATGGGGTGGTGGTCTGAGGAAAACCTGAAAGCAGATACGAATGGGCATATATTGGAGGTAAGGAAAAGAGTGAGTGCTAGAAAAGGCTGGATCTTGGAAGATGCTGTGTGAGCTGGCAGCCTAGTACCAATATACTTGGGTACTTAGGATTCTGATTATATTGAATCACATTTGTTTTTTTAAAAGATATAGTCCATATGTCTCGATACATAGGACCCGAGTGAAACTTCATTCCTTATCTAAATATCAACATTTTTATTCAACTGAAATAAAAAAGGCACCTTGAAGGTCCTCACTGAGGCAGTTGCATTCATAGACCCATAGAAAATAAGGGTTGGAAGGGACTCTGGAAGTCTTTTAGTCCAACCCCCTGCTCAAAGCAGAACCAGATCCAACCAGAAGAACATCCTCAACTAGATCATCCCAGTCAAGACCTTGTCTAGTCGGGCCTTTACAACCTCCAAGGATTGAGAGTCCACTCTGTTCTAGTGATTTACTATCTTTCTAGTAAGAAAGTTTTTCCTAATACCTAAGCTAAACTTCCCTTGCTGCAAGTGGAAACCATTGTTCCTTGTTCTGTCATCTGTCACCACTGAGAACAGTTTAGCTCCATCCTCTTTTGAACCCCCTTCAGGTAGTTGAAGGCTGCTATTAAGTCCTCTCTCAGTCTTCTCTTCTCTAGACTAAGTAAGCCCAGTTCCCCTAGTCTCTCCTCAGAAGTCATGTGCCCCAGTCCCCTAACAAATTTTGTTGCCCTCTACTGGACTCTCTCCAATTGAGCCACATCCTTTCTGTAGTGAGTGGCCCAAAACTGGACACAATACACCAGATATGGCTTCACCAGTGCTGAATCGAGGTGACTAATCACCTTCTTCAGTGTGCTGGCAACACTCCTACTAATGCAGCGCAGTATGCCATTGGCCTTCACAACGATGGCACAGTGTTGGCTCATATTTAGCTTACTGTCCACTATAACCCCCAGGTCCCTTTCTGCAGAGCTGCTGCTCAGCCAGTCAGCCCCCAACTTGTACCGCTGCATGTGATTTTGCCATGCTAAGTGCAGGACATTGCACTGTTCCTTATGGAACCTCATGAGATTTTTTTTATCCCAATCCCCCAATTTGTTGAGGTCTGTCTGAATCCTAGACCTACCCTCCAGCACATCTACTGCTCCCCCTCAGCTTCGTGTCATCTGCAAACCTGCTGAAGGTGCACTCCATCCCATCTTCCAAGTCACAGATAAAGATATTGAACAAAACCAGCCCCAGGACCAACCCTTGGGGCACTCCACTTGATACTGGCTGTCAACTAGACATCAAGCCATTGATTTAGTAATCAACTCTTTGAGCCTGATGATTTAGACAGATTTCTATTCACCTTACAGCTTATTCATCCAATGCATACTCTCTTGGCTTACTTCCAAGAATATTGTGGGAGACAGTATCAAAAACCTTGCTAAAGCCAAGGTATATCGCATGCAGTGGTCTCCCCACACCCACAGAGCCAGTCATCTCATCATAGAAAGCAGTCAGGTTGGTCAGGCATGACTCGCCCTTCATGAATCCATGCTGACTTGTGCTAATCACCTTCTTCTCCTCCAAGTGCTTAGAAATGGATTCCTTGAGGATCTGTTCCATGATTTTTCCAGGGATTGCGATGTGGCTGACTGATTTGTCATCCCCTGAATCACCCTTCTTCCCTTTCTTAAAGATGGGTATTATACTTGCCCTTTTCCCCTGGGATTTCCCCCAGTCACTATGAGTTTTAAAAGACAATGGCCAGTGGCTCTACAATCACATCAGCCAACTCCCTCAGCACCCTTGGATCCATCCTATCCAGACCCATGAATTTGTACCCATCCAGCGTTTCTAAATAGTCCCTAACCTCTTCTTTTACAAATGTTGTCTGCTCATCTTCTCCCCAAACTGTGATGACAGGTGCAGTAGTCTCGTAGCTGACGTTGTCTGCCACCCACTTCTACATTCTCCATGAAGTCGTCCCTATTTGTAAGTAGAAGGTCAAAAAGACCATGGCCCATAATTGGCCTCTCCAACACTTACAACCAGGAAGTTGTTCCCAACACTCCAAAAACTTCCTGGATTGCCTGCGCACTGCTGTATTGCCCTCCCAGTAGCTGTCAGGGTGATTAGAGTTCCCCATCAGAACCAGGGCCTATGATCAGGCAACTTCTGCTAGCTTTTTGAAGAGAGCCCCGTCCACCTCATTCTCTTGGTCTGGTGGTCTATATGAGACACCCACAACAACATCATGCTTGTTGCTCTCTTCTCTGACCTTAACCCAGAGACAGGCCTGTTTCCAGTTTCATACTGGAGCAATGAGCAATCACACAGCTCTTTTACATAAAGAGCAACTCCTCCTCCTCTTCTCACCTACCTGTACTTCCTGAACAATTCATACCTATCTATGACAGTGCTCCAGTGAGGCAACTTATCCCACCAAGACTGTTATTCCAATCTTGACATACTTCCATGACTATGAGAGGACTTCCCATTCTTACTGCATCTTTCCCAGGCTCTGTACATTCTTGTACAGGCACCTGAGGTAACTAGGTTATCACCCTACTTTCTCCTGAAGGATGAGAAGGCCTCCCCTGTTTCCCCCTTCTGCTTGTCCTTCCTCCAGGCCACCCATTTCCTCACTTGACTCAGGGCTTTGGTCTCCATTCCCCAGCGAACCTAGTTTAAAGCCCTCCTCACTAGGTTAGCGAACTTGCCTGCAAAGATGCTCTTCCCATCTCTTCCTAGCAGTCTTTTTTCTTAGAACAACATCCCATGGTCAAAGAAGCCAAAGCCCTGCTGGCAACACCATCTGTGCAGCTGTGCAAGATGTTCCTGCCTGGGCCCTTCCCCTTGCTGGAAGGATCAGGGAGAATACCACCTGAGCCCCTGAGCCCTTAAGCCTTGCAGCCAGAGCCCTATAGTCACTTTTGACCTGCTCAGGGTCACCCCTGATAGTATCATTGGTGCCTGCATGGATGAGCAGCATGGGGTAGTAGTTAGAGGGCCACATGAGTCTCAGTAATCTCTCCATGGCATCTCAGATCCACTCTGGGCAAGCAGCAGACTTCCCAAGACAACAAGTCAGACCAGCAGAAGGATGCCTCCTTTCCCTGCTGAAGGGAGTCTCCAACTACCATCACCCATTGCTTTCACTTGGTGGCAGTGGTCTCAATCCTCCCAGCCTTGGGGATGCCTGGCCTGGCCTCTTCTACTATCAGGATGTGCTTCTTCTCCTCTGTTGCTAAGGCTCCACATCTGTTCTCCAGGCAAACTGCTGCAGGTGGAGATGAAGACTTCTGCTTGTTGCCACAGGTAACAAGCTTCCAGCTTCCATCTTCCACCTTCTTAGAAGTGCATGTCCTCTCCCTTCTCTAGCGCTGCCTCTGGCAGTCCTTCCTTCGCAGTCCTAGAGGCCTCCTCCAGTATGAAACTAATGAAGTCCTTATGGCAGAGGATGCTGCAGAGCTTTGCCACTTCCTCCTGTACTTCTCTTGCCTGCTCCCTGAGGGACACCACCAGGAAGCCCTGTTCACATCACAGGCACTCCCCCACCTGGAAAGAACCTGCAAGTTGCAGTCTCCACAGTGCCAAACTGGTAATTTGGTGGAAACCTCAACAGTGAGTGGTCCTGCCTGGACAGACACCTCACAGGTGCAAGTAGACGAAAAGCTAGCAGTGGAAGTGGCTCTGACATTGTGACATCCACCAGCCATTCCTCTTAGTCCACCGCCTCTCAATTCCTGTCCCTTTTTCCAAGCAGACCTTCCCTAGCAAACTCCCCTGTAAGCTAGCCAGTTCATTGCTTCTTGGTCCCAGAAGGTTCCCTTTTTCCTGCTATCCTGCTTCCTCTCACCCTCTTCCCCTACTCTAACGTTGCCAGTTTTTAACCCGCTGATTGCACTATCTTCTGCACAGAAAGCAGTACACATAGTTTACTGTAGCTGTACAACCAGATCAATTAGCCTTGATGCCATGCTATAGAACACAGCTAATCTGCTTCTGTTCCAGGACTGTCATGTTCAGAGGTAGTCTGGATAGATACTGAAATAGAAAGCTCCTTGAGCAAATTTGCAAATGACATAAACTGGGAAGTGTTAGGGTGACCATCATTTGGACTGTCGGGGAGCATTGAATCTGCAGCTGGAATAAGGCTTTAATCTGTCCCGGCAAGGCTGCTGGTCACAAGGCAAAATGAAGTATTAAAATAACCTTGCAGATGCTTAAGTTTTAACCATATAATAGAATTGTTGTGAAACATATATATATATTATATATATGAGATTTGTCTATATTAAGTAACCATTTTTATTGTAGTAACCATTTTTTCTAGAAAAAGCTGCAATTAAGTTTGTGTGCTGTGAACCAGCTACATCAAGGAAGGAGATAAGATAAAGGGGCCCAAAAAGAGGGAGGATGACATGACCTGGGACAAGAAAACAGATTGGAATGTGAAAGATAACATGTAAGCAAGATGAACATATGCAAAAGGATGGATCGTGATTGGTAAAGAAACCTTCAGAATCCACCCTTTGACCGAAAGAAGAGGGTTCATGGTCTTAGACATGAGCTCATAGCAAAAAGGCATGTAAATGAATGAAATGCATAGGCAATTCCATGTTAATGAAGCAAACAGTAAACAGAGGCAGAGCTTCAGATGGGAGGAGAAATGGGTGGAAAAGAAGGCAGGACAGAGGTGGAGTGTATGTTAATGAGTATAAACCAAAGTGTATAACTGTAAGGAAAACCTGTTGTTTGAGGAAGGACCCCGTCTCTTATGGCATGAGGCCCTCTTGTCCGAAGTTGTCTCCGTTCTAAATACAGCTGTTGCGAGCAATGTGTGCTGGTGTTTGCTCCCTGCTCTGCTCTGGCTAATAAGCAATAGGATCCACGGGCAATTGGACTGTCATCTCCCTAGTCATAGGGGATTGCATGGAGCTTGGGTCTAACAGGAAGAACTGCAAACAGTGGACGATAGGAATGCAATTGAGAAGAATCTTGACAGATTAGAAAGCTGGGCTTGAGCTAACAGGATGAAGTACACTGCAGACAATGCAAGATGCTGCTCCTCAGGAAAAATAATCAAAAACACAAATAGAAAAGTGGATGATAATTAACTGGGTGGCAGCATTACAGAAAAGGAAAAGGTAGCTTTGGTGGATCACAGACTTGACCTGTGTGCGCAGCGCGACGCAGCTGGACAGAAAGTGAATGTGGTTTTTGAGATGCATCCATAGGAACATAGGCAATGTGTACGGGGTGTGGCAGGGCACTGTTTGTGCCTGCCACTTTAAGGGCCTAGAGCTGGAAGCTGCCAGGTGCCTGATGAGGGCAGCCATTTTGAATCTGGGGCTGCCCATATAATCAGGGCAGTTCTGCCGCTGGAGGCCAGGCAATAACATTGCCTGACTTGAGGGCTGCTGGTATCATCTAGAGGTAAGGGCAGGAGCTGTAGGGGATGGTCAGGAGGCTCCTGGTCCTGGGTACAACCTAAAACTGCACCTTGCTGGGAGTGAGTGGCCTGGTGGGGCTCTCAGTGGCATGGGAGGCCTCAGGAAATGCCAGGCCAGTTACCACCCTGGTGAAAGGTGGGTCAGGGTGCCTTAACCCCTAGCCCCCACAACTGGGTGGGTTACCCCTTTGTAGGGTCTGGAGGGTAGACCCTGAGAGAGAGAAAGAAGGCTATAGACTCATGCCTGTCTGGACTTCCCCTGACTGGTCAATGCTGGGGTCAGGACCGGAAGGGTCAAAGGGCCAGGGGCCCACTGCGATGAACGCCTAGAGCTGAGGGCCTGGGGCTGTGACTGGCCTGGAGGTGGGCCAGGGCTAGTGAGCCAAAGGTCCCGGGGGGACCACACCCAAAGGGGAAGCACTTCAGGGAGCTATGCTGCCTAGTATGAAGGTGGATAAGACTGCCTGAGGAGAGGAATCCAGGCAGGGTTCAATTAGGATTCTGGGGCCCAGTGATGATGATAACATCTAGATGCCATCTGCAAGGCTTGGGCTGTGGTGCAGGGGAGGAATGGAGCCACAGATAGCACCCCCTAGCATTGGGGCAGGAAATAGGCAGCCTCCCACTTAATTACCTCATTTAACTAATTAACAACAAGGCATGGCAGGTGACAAGGCAGGAAGTTAGCCCAAAAACAGGTGAGTGGCCACAGTTAAATTGACCCCAAGAAGGTCCCCTGTTACAGGGGGATATGCCCCACCCTGCAGTTCCAGGAAGCACCAGTCATTTATGCATAGGAACATTAGGTACAAGACACATGAAGTGACAGTGCCTGTTTGGATGGCACTGGTTAGGCTTCATCTAAAGTACTGTGTGTAGTTATTGGGCTCCATGTTTCAAAAAGGATGTGGAGAAGTTAGTTACAGTCCAGATATAAAGCAAGCAATACAAGGAGAAGGTTAAGGAAATAAGCATGTTCTGCTTTTGGGAAAGGCACTTAAGAAGGGACATGACAGCAGTCTTCAAGTATCTCAAGGGCTACTGTTAAGACAAGGGAGAACTTGTTTTCTCTCTGGCTTCAGAGAGCAGGATGGAAACCAATGGCTTGAAGTTGCAGCAAGGTAAGTTTAGATTGGCTAGCAGGAACACTTCTCCACTGTTAGAACAGTGAGTCACTAGAATAGGCTGGCTAAGGAAACTGTGGATTTTCCATCACTGGAGGGGTTGGATGATCATGGATGATCAGGAATATCTATGTCTATGTTATATTGTAGGTATTTCCCATGCTTCTGGGTTTTTATGGTTATTACATGGGGCTGGAAAGGAATTGTATTTCTCTTCCTGTCGCTACATGTGTTGGGTGGGTTTTGTTTGTTAGTTGT
>NW_017729032.1:78943446-78954488 GCF_001723915.1 Gavialis gangeticus
CTTGTTCGTACGGTGTTGGGGTGGTTTTTTTTGTTTTGTTTTTTTTTGGGTTGGGGTTTTTTTTTTTTGGGGGGGGGGGTTGCGTTCCTCAGAAGAATTGAATGCTGGCCACAGCCAAAGCTGGGCATTTTGACTAGGGGTTGTCAGTTTTCCTGCTTAGAGTATCTTGTCCCTCCACTCAGGGGTAGACTGATCACTACCTTTTGGAATAAGGAAGGAATTTTTCCCATGTTCAGATTAGTACAGACTGTGGTGGGTTTTTGCCTTCTTCTGTGGCTGTTGCCCTCTTACTTGGCTCTCTTGTGTATTTTAACAACCCTTGTAGCAGCAGGACATTGGCTTGCATTGTCCCCCTGCTTTACCTACAGCAGATTAAAGTACTGTGCTTTGTGGTTGTGTGACAGTATGGCTTTTGTAGTTTTAGCAATATGTTAGACAAGTTTGCTTGAGCTGGTTTGGAGAGGGACAATCCTGCTTCAAGCAGAGGGTTGGACTAGATGACTTCCAAAGGTCCCTTCCAACTTAATTCTATGATTCAATGTCTTTACAGTATGCCCAGCAAGCAGGCCATGAGAGAGGTATGCTGTTGGTTTGTTCAGGGGAGGGGGGTGGGGTGGGGAATGGGACTGTGTGAGAAGTTGTCCATGAACAACAGAGTAAAAAGGAGAAAACCACTGCTCTTCAGGTCCTTACTACTGGATAGTAGTCACATAAAGAATGACTGTGAGACTGCTACATAATCACTACTACACTATAGGCACATCTACATATACGGTTTAGTGCACATTAGCCTATTTTAATGCACATTAAAGAATTACTAAATCGAGTCTGCTCTTATGTGTGCTAATTAGCACACATAGGAGCAGACATCGGGCATGTGTATAGGTGCCCAGAGGTACTGGATGCACGTTAACTAAAGCACATTAATGCATGTGTAGAACTAGCCTATGAGAACATCTCTGTATTTAAGGGTAACAATTCAATATCTTTCATGAGCTGTGAATTTCTTACTGCAGGTTTCATTAACAGTATTGTTTCTGTTCCTATAGCATTTGCTTGATCTTCTAAAAAATGTTCTGGACTTTGAGGTCAGCATTTGGGAAGAATATTCCACAACATCTCCCCCTATCTCAGCACTTCTCCAAAAATCTCCATTTCAGATTGACCATATTTCCAGCTGAGGTAGAGTGAATGTTGCTCCTTGCTTTACATATCAAGGGTTACTTGACAGGCTTGCATCATGGCACACAGCTCCTGCGAATCTCAGGACTGAGGATCTGTGATATGAGCCAAAAGTGGATTTCTTGTGAGGCAGTGCTTTCCCTGTCAGCCTAATCTGAGTAGTTCTGAAAATGTGTGTTTTTTGTCTAGAAATAAAATAAATTTAAATATAGGCTTCTAGGTATGTCACTTATCCCCTGCAATAATATATAACATAGTTAATGCTTTCACCTTGTAAAATACAGAGCAGTAAAAATACGGGGGCAGTGTGCATGTGTGTTTGTGTGTTCGTGTATGCATACATGCATGCAATGCTTGTTGTTACATACAAAATTGTAATTACAACAAGCAGCTCATTTGCTGTAAACGATAATGACAGTGGGTTGGTGTTACTTCAGCAAACTGTTATGTTCAATCATTTACACTGCATTGTTATTTACACTACCTAAAAAGAAATTATTCCAGGATTTAGGAAGAGAAATACCCATAAAAGCAGTGAGGAGGAGATCTGTTCCCATTCATCATCTACACAGGAAGACAAGGTCTACAGTACCAGTGACATGAGAGGAGAAAGATTGCATTAGATTTATGAAAGCCGTTGCTGGAAAATTGAGCTCTTTTATCTGTTGTACTGCAGAGTCCCCTATCTATACACTTATTTTTGGGAAATTGCAGTTTGATTAGTGTGGGTATTTGTTCTGTAAAACCCTTCTTGATTTCCACATAGACAACAATGTTTTCACCCAGACATGTTTCTGTCCTTACTACCCTTAATTCACATAAACAGATGTCAAATGTTCTCTATTTTTCTGTAAAAAATACAAGGTTTCTTTTGAACATGGAGATTCTGGGTTTTGTGAATGAAGGTGAGTCAGAATAGGTATGCATATGTGCACACACAGACACAAGCACAATTCTGGTAATAATGGGACAAATTCTCTACTGCCAATTACACAGACTTAAATTTTAAGTAATTCAGTTGACTTGAATGGATTTCTTCACTTCAGTGTGCATAGTACACAGTACCCAAATATAGAATTTGACCAGTGTTTTGAACTATTAAGTATTGGCAGGACTTTGAGCAGGATAAGCTGGCAAGTTTTGCCATATTTAATCCATGGCACTTTGAAATCAGAGGTTATAGGAATAAATTTCAATAGAGTTATGACATTTTTAGAAGAGTAAACATGATTTGCTTCAAAATGGAAAAAAGTTCAGTAAAGACTTAGATTAACATTTTAAGTTATGAAGACTCTGAGTTCCTGTGACGGGGGCCATCTCAAGGCCGGTCCAATCAGTGGCTTTCCCACCAGTCTAGGGCAGTCTTCCCACCTGACTCACCTACCACACCTTTGATGTAACTCAGAAGTAGTTGTTCCTAGGTGGGAGGGTGCCCATTTAATGCCCTGATGCCAAGGGCATTACACATCTCCATACTGCCCCATACTGTGTCCCATGCCTTGCAGATGGCATCACTATATGGCTCCAGCCCCATGCTGGGCCTCACTATATTCCAGTTTGAACATTCTGACCCTACCCTAGATCCCTCCTACTCAGGCAGTCTAATGTCCACCCTTGTACTGGATTGCAAACCCCCCTAGACCTCTTTCCCTCTTGCCAGTGGCCCCCCTTCAGGACCTTTGGCATCACAGGCCCTAACCTTGCCTTTAGGCCAGGTGGGACTCCAAGCCTCTAGCTCTGGTTGTCCCTCGCAGTGGGCACTCAGGCCCTTTAAACATCCTGGTCCTGGACCCAGGATTGACCAATCAAGGCAGCCTGCTGGGTGCCATGTGATCCTTCTTACTGGGTCTGCTCCCACCTGCAGGCTGATCTGCAGCCTGCTCAAGCCCTTAAAGTGGCAGGCATAACCTGTGCTCTGCCACAGTTCCCTTTTTGTTTAGTTACCCCTTGCTATTTAATGGACTTCTGATTCTTTGAATTTTTCCCCTGTGACTTTCCATTCATTCAGCATCCACATCTCACGGTGTGTATGAGTACATGCATGTTTATGTATGGTCTTTTCACCTCTGGTCCCTTTGTTACCATAACAGTTGAGACATATGTCTGTGCTGCAGTCAAAAGTATGACTGCAGCTCACGTGGACTGCTTACTCAGGTTTTGATCATTGTGGAGCAACAGCAGGATAGAGCTCTGTTCAGGCTGTGCAACCCACTAGGGAGACCGGGTAAATATTCAGGAAGCAAAACTGTGCTGTTCTCCATGAAAGTATTGCTGCACTACTTCCAGCACCTGAACTAGATAGTTTAAAATTAGCCCTGGATATCTACAAGAACTACAGCTACATCTTTGGCTATGATGTAAATATACACTTGGAGCGAGTAGGCAGACTGATCTGGCCCTACTGGTCAATGCTCCTAGTTCAGGGATACATTTGACCCTGGTGTGTCACAATTATAAAATGTACAACCACCATGAGCCTGAACTCAGGCTTGCAATTAAGCTTTATCTAGACCTTTTTCAATATTTATAAAAATAAAGCATTATTGCATTAATGAATGTTCACATCATGTATCAAGTTCAGATTAGCCAGGGAAAAATCAAATATGAGAAAAATAAAATGTAGGCGTTGAAAGTAGACTGAAGTATTTTGGTTCCTGATTACAGTCATTTCCTAGACATGTATCTGCATCTATTACACTATTCAAGCTCTTTGATAGCACAGAGAGTGCACTTCCTGCCTATCCTTGAGACTCTTCCTAAAGCTGGTATTGCTTTTGGCAACAGCTAAATGTATCTTGCAGCTTCCAGAACAATGGAAGACACTGATACTCATGTTGTTTCCTCACCTTGTTCTTACTGCTTCACTCAGTATGTCACTGCTTGAAAAGTGCCAGGCATATGATTATTACCTCATGTTATTCTTGCTATGGAGGGAGTCTTGAGAGACATATATTAGGTATATGACATATGTTAAAAGTAAACTGTTAATGTTTCAAAATAAATTTCCATTTCTTAGCATCAGCTGTCTTGGTGTTAGTCCTTTAGCTTGTCATGTTTAATTCATCCTTAATTACAACTAAATCTACCCAACAGTTAACCCTATTTTCCTGTGAAGCCCTTGTGGTTGTATCAGTGATAACATTCTTGCATAAGTATTGAGTGAATTTAATCAGTAGATACCAATCCTTTCACTGAGTTCTTCTGTATGTTGATAAATTGCCAGGTCTAAAGTATTGCTTTCTCTGCCAAACCACACATTCTCATCTCTCTCTTTTATCTGGTTCATTTTATCTCGCTCAGTCTTTTGCCTTCCCACCTTTTTTCTGTCTTCCCCTTTCCTTTTTTTAATTTCCTTATTTCTGTTTATTTCTTTTTCCCCACCCTTTTTCCCTTCATTCCTCTGTGACTATATAAATCCCAGCAGCTGATGCTTTTGGGACTGACAGAATTAGTGACTCATAAGCAAGGATCCTGGTTTTCTTTGATAAAAAAGTCCCCAATTTTCAAATTTAAAAAAGTAACCCAAAATCCCCATTTTTCCATGATCAAAGTGAAACGCCACTAATCTATAGCTATATATAAAGTGGTGTTTCATTTTGATCATGGGGAAAATATGCATTTTTTTAAATCCAAAAATTAGGAATGTTTTTATCTGATAAAACCAGGACCCTCATGAGTGCATGCAAGGGAGAGGCTACCACTTTAGCCTCAGACAGACCAGGCAGAGAGGGGTATGTAAGAACCAGGGTTTTCTAATACTCTCATTGCTCCATGACCCTTCCCCCTCTTCCTGCCCTAACCATTTGAGACTTGATTAAGATTATGCTTAGCATGAAATTTGTGTGCACAGTACCTGCAAAATCTTATTTTTACTGTGGTGCAATTATTGTCAAATTATTTTGATACCTTACTTTGCTCAACTGGATCACCGCCCCCCTCCCCTCCACTTCACCCCATTCCAATGCCCAGCTAGGAGGTATTATAAATTCACATGGCTTCCTTTGAACTGGATGGAGCTAGGGCCACTTGTACCCTCTAAGGATCCGGCTGTTGCAAGGGAAGACTGGTTTAAAGGAATGCCAATTATGCTATGCTTTGTGCTTTTCATCCAGTTTAACAAAATAAGAAATCAAAATAATTTGACAATAATTACACCACAATAAAAATAAGATTTTGCAGGTATTGTGCATACCAATTCCATGCTAAGCATAACCTTAATCAAGTCTCAATAAAGAGTCCAGAAACCCCTGGCGCTCATGAATATAGCTGAACACAAAGTCATTTAACTTAATTTAAAGTGTTAGAACTGGCGTTTTTCACTTCATCAAAGAAAAGCTCAATATAAATTAGAGCTGCAGCAGAAAAGACATATCAGCTGTCTGCTGCCTTTTACCCAGGAGCAACAAAAATGTGTGCTTGGTATGGACATCTAGCACAAGTGCTAAGATCATTTCATCCTGTTATACATAAGACTCTGTAAAACATCATTTGAATAAGATATTTTATCCTAGCTAGGGATGACAAGTTTAAAAAAAACCCTCCATATATCCTCAAATTCCTTTTTAAACAGACTACTTTCTGGCTCACGCTGGAGCTGCATCATTTTCTGAAGGGGATTATATGCTGTAGCTACCTGTAATTGCAGAGCACTGGAGTTGATGGAGGTTTCTTCAGTCCTATATTTTTATCTTGTTGATATTTCTTCTGGCTGTGCTGCCATCAGAAGATGTCAGGTTGGTGGTGGGGGGAAGTCAGATAAAAAAATATATATTTTTAATTAAAATGTTTTATTTAAATCCAGATTTGTAAAATAATTGTATTTAAAGATTAAATAGGATGTTTCACTTATGTTTGTTTTACTTTTCCCATGTTGTGGAATTAAATTACTAGGAGTGATGTTTTGTATTTGTTTTCTAAGCATTAGTAAAATTTTAGGCTTTTATATAGATTTTTTTTCCCTCTGTAGAAGCTCCATATTTAAAACATGCACATGATTGCTGAGAAGAATTCATACTGTGAGAACAAAACACATTACATTTGCAGCCACCATTACCTCCCAATATATTGAACACAAGTCAAAAAGGCTGAAATGCTTCTACCTAGCTATATTCCACCACCTGAGTTTGCAATTTGAAGTCAGTGGGCCTTGTGCTCCAATGTCAGGTGTTTCTGAAAGGACCATATTAATGGGAGACTGCTCTGTCTGGAATTAACAATTCATCCTAGGAAAAAAAAACCCATAATACCTCTAGTTTCTTCAAAAGCGACTCTAACAAATCTTAGTAAAGCTAAAAGCTCAGTCTTCTATCAAGAAGAATGGGTGTGTTTTAAGAAAACCAAAAGTTTAAGAAAGAATGAAAATTCAGCACAAAATGATGCATAGTTAACACATAAATGTATTTGTTACTTTAGAAGCAGTCTGTAAAATATATAAATGTGAAGTGATGAGAGAAGTTCTGAAATTCTAGCACTGAGTTATGAGTTAGGCTCCGGGCAACTCTTGTTAGGCTCAAGGCACTCCTCAGAAAATGCCAGCTCTGAGCTTTTTTTTTTTTAAAAAAAAAAAAAAAGACAAATTAATAAAGTGATTCTTGTGTTGCAAAGAACTCTGAAAGAAATTTCTGGGTTTATCTTGTGAATCATTTGCAGGCATTTACACACATAACAGTGTTGATACCCTGCATCATCCTTAAGAGAATCTCATGGCACCCCAGGGTGCTATGGTACCCAAGCTGAGAGTCACTGGGTCAGGGTGCTCTTTGTGTTCAGAATCTATTGGTCCTGAGCAAACTAGAGACTTGTAAAATCAAGTGATAGTATCATTAGTATTCAAATGCAATTATTAATCATGCAAATTCAGGTTAAAACATTAATTTTGTCTGGAAGACTGGGCTGTCAAGTCTGAACTAAATCTATGTGTGAGATTGCACCTATGTGTAGGGAGAAATTATACCTGTAGTAGTGAAGTTTCTTTCAGGTAGAGAGAAGTTGGAGAGAACGCTCATTTATTTCTCTGATAATTTTGTAAGTGCTGGCCACATTGTCCATTTATTTTGCCAGGATAAAAGAGAATCCATTGTAGGATTCCACCTAGGCTTAGTGAAATAATTATTAATTGTGGCCTCAGTAGACTCGGCATTCATCTGGGAGGAAAACATTCTGATCCTGAATCTGCCTGATCTAAAACATCAAACAGTGCCCTATGCCATCGCCACTAGTCAGTTTTGTGAGTGTATGAAACCCTCATTGCATTGTATTAGATTTTCCATTGCCTAATTAATCTAGCACCTCTCACTTATTGTTCTTTTCCTTTCCCCCCTACCTTTTGGGTTAATTCACCACTCATGAATGTGAGAAAAGAGCAGTACTTATTTGAACCAGCTATGCCAATGGGCATCATGAAAAACTTCCTTGCACATCTGTGCTGTTGCCTTGTGGCCTTCCTATCTCTTTACTTATTTTTTGTCAACCAGAAGCTGCTAACCATTTCCTTGGTTGATGACGTGAACAACTATGAGGCCAGATCATGACATCCTGATTCAGTTTTTACCAAGACAAGCCTCTCTCTGGATGTTCTGCCTGGATAATAGTTGAGTAAACACTGCATTAAGGACTGCAAAATTTGGTCCTAGAAACTGAAACAGAAAACAAAAAAACAGAAAATGAAAACAAAAATCATTTCCACGTGTGCATTTGATTTTGGACTGATGAAAAATTAAATATGAGGACTCCCTTTTTTTGTCACAGCTCCATCCTGTCATGCCTGGCAATTCCCCCTCTCTTAGTGTAAGAGCAACAACTGGATTTCAGGTAGGCAATGGATCACTGAATTAAGTGTCACTCCATTATTACCAGAATTCCTGTGTGTCTTCCTGAGACCGATTGCCCCTTGCCTTTCATAGTCTCTGGGCTGACTTAGCTGCCTCAGTCTGGTTTTTTGGGGGTTTGGTTTTTTTGGTCTTTTTGTATCTTTTTCCTGCGTCTATTCACTCTACCTGAGAGAATAATAGAAAAATAGGGCTGGAAGGGCCCCATGTCTCATGCAGCAGGTGACAGGGAATGCCCACGTGCTTGGTGCAATGGGGGAGTATCATGGGGGGGGCATGGAAAGGTGCCTGTGGCCTGTGCTAATGAAGCTCCATCTCATTCAGCCCCTGCTGGTGTGGCCTATACAGCCACTAAGAAATTGGATACGCCTTAGTCCATGCCCCTGATCGAGGCAGAATCATCCCTGCCTAAATCACCCTAAGTAAGTGTTTGTCAAAGCTATTCTTAGACCTACATGAACAACCCCGTCACACAACTACCAGGCAAAATGCCACAAAACACAAAAATACCCTAACTTGCTACTGGTACAGCATGGGATAAGGGCACCATCAATGCCTGGCTGCTGTAGGAACAGGAAAGAGTTTGTTAAAATATACTTGAGACATTCAAGGAAGAGGACCATTGCCCACATACCCCACTACAGAGGATGGTAAAAACCCTAGCATCCATACTGATCTGAACATGGAGCAAAATTCCTGTCTGATCCAAAAATGTGGTGATTTTTCTGACCCTGAGCAGAGGAGCAAAATTCTCTAACCAGGAACCTCCAGATTTGTTCACCCCAGCACAAGCAATGACACACCTCACTCAATTCCCAGCCTTGGCTGCAGCCAACACCCAATGTCTCTGCGAAAGGTGAAAAAAATCCCTGCCACCTGCAACAACCGGAAGGGAAAAAATTCCTTCCGGGCCACTCGTGGCAACAGCAAAGCCCAGGAACATGGGGGAGGAACAAACATGCTCTATTCTGCATTGCAAACACAGCTCCACATATCACAAAACCTAACTGGAGAACCAGGACTCCCCTCTCTATCATCCTTTCCCCTCTATAAACTTATCCCAGCTCCTTTCATCTTTTTTAAATACCGAGCCAACTGTAGAGCTCTGTTTCGTTCTCCTGCTGCTGAGCATGGACCTCTCTGATTGCCACCTGCTCTAGGATGCAGAGTTTTTCTCACTATCTCCAAGTGATGCATGTGTTGGGGGTCTCTTGGGCTTGTAACTTTTGCTTTTCACAGTACACTCTTACATATCCATGGCCAATGCTTATCTAACAACTTGAAAATATTAGGGGAAGGAAATTCCACAATTTCAATTTCTTCTTGTTTTCTTGTCAGTAGGCTATCCTGCTTCTGCAAGAGAAGGTTGGAAGTAGCTCAGCACAGGCTGAAAAGTGGCTTACTCAGGCCAAACCCAGGCAAGAGACAGATGATGCTGGCAGGAAGAAGGAAGCACTTGCCATTTCCTCTGCTTGAAAGTACCTAACCACACATTAAGTACGTTCACAGACTTGAATTCCTTACTGATATCAGAGGCAGGGAAAGCCAGTAGTGTGAACTTCCTCTGTTCTTTTGGTGAGTGAACAGAAGACCAACCCCTGCTTTATCCGACACAGGCCTAGCCAAGGTATTCCCTACACTTGTGGTAATGAGAGCTGAATGCATTCACTGAACTCATAGTTTGATTCAGGATCCTTCCGATTAAACATGTCACAGTTTTTTAAAACAATGATTTTCCTGGAAGATATATTTTAAAAATAAGGACAAATCAAAACATGAATTTTGAACAGACACTATAAAGATGGCTTACTCATTTTGATGCATGTCAGTTTATTATTTGCCATTTCTAAGCAAAAGCCTCTGTGGTTGGCAACCATCCCGTATTGTGGACAAAACTCAATGTTAGCCATCATCTCAGCTAAACACTTCAAAGCTTGTTCCTTTGATTCTGCACTGGATCAGCAGAATTCCCAGCCCATCTGACACGGCTATAGCATATATCCCCAAAACATGGAAAATATTGTATTTAGCAGTTTAGAAATTTAAACTTCATTGCTAAGCAAGAAAGAAGAAATTTGCATCTCCCTGACTGACATCAGACACCTCCAGGAAAGAAACCTGCCTAATCTGCACATCACAGAACAAATCTCAGAAAAGGACTCTGAAGTGCCCAGGGGAATAAACTCCCATCTTCTACCTCCCCTGTGCAAAATGAAGTTTCTTTTCTAGCTAGGAGAACTTTTACAATCTTCCAATTCTCCTCAGCCAGAAGAAGGATGTTTGGAAAAGAAAACTTGCAAAGAAAGAAAATTTTTTTGCTACTATTTAGTTAGTCTAATAAAAGAGATCGCTTCTGACCCCAAAGCTTTGTTTATCTCTCATTCTTAGACCAACATGGCTATAACATATATCCCAGCCCATCCTCTAACATTTGTAAGTAGATATGAGGTTTTGTCTTCTTTATAACAGTTCTTGTCCCTATTGTTCTATCTTTTTAAGATTAGAGAAATGTAAGGATGTTGTATTCCATTTGATTTCTGCACTAGTCTCTCTGATTTCTTTGGGGGGTGATTGCCCAATTTGTGCTTTTACAGGAGCCAAAATCAAGTGATTACACTGAAAATCTGTCTTGACAGACACGTGTCTGCAAAGTGCAGTCTTTCATCACTACCTCACATCTGTTATCTGCAGCTTGTTCTCTTCAGAGCTAAAAGAAAGGTATCTTCTATTCAGATAATAATAATTCTTATCCCTGATTTTTTTTTTTTTTTTAAGCCAGGATGATGGAGTATACAAGCATGTATCTACTCAGGAACACAGATTTCCACCCTACCATGCTGCTGTTAAGTAAAGTATACAGCACAGCTCTACAGTGGTGGATCTCCTAACTTAGCCCTATATGACAAGAGATATCATGGCGCTTTCCATTCTGAAGCACTTTTTGGAATTCTTTACAGCAGTGTTATTGTTTGGTTACAATTAGCAATTTTAATAGTCCCTCCCTTCTCCTTTTTATTACCACATATTTTCCTT
>NW_017729032.1:78959488-78967030 GCF_001723915.1 Gavialis gangeticus
CCTCATTTTTCCAACAATGAAGATTCCCCACCCCCAATATCCTGTTTAAACTTACTTTGCTGCAACTGCAAGCCATTGTCTTGTGTTCTGATCTCTTCAGCAAGAGAGAAAAGGTGTTTTCTCTCTTTATGGCAGCCTTTCAGATATTTGACGACTACCATCATGTTCCCTCTTACGCACATATTTTCCTTTGAAACCTTATGCCTGGCATCCTATTGATCCCTTTCTGGCGCTGGCACTATATTTAAGGCAGAAGTATTCTCACTTCTATTCAATAACTTGAAAGAAACAGTGATTTAAAGAAAGATACTTAGCATAGAAAACTCATAAACTTCCACCTAAATAAGCAGTTACAGAAGAGCAGATGTTTTTAGATTGCATTGGTAAATGGTGCAGTGTTATAGGCCAATCAATACAGTTAATGCTAATTGTAATGTACTTTTGTCAAAACAATGCTTTATCTTAAAGTTAATTTCTGATTTATATCACTTTCCATAGAGTAATTCTGAAAACCTCGTTCTTATTGCATTCAGTTCCTGCTAATGGGAAACCAGCAACATTTAAATATTAATCAGTCTCAAGTATTTTAAAACAAAGTTCAATATACTTGTGGGGAGAGCACGTCAGACATTTACAGAATGATTTTTCCTCCCTAATGGCCATGAGTCAAGTAGTTTGGCTCAGTAAGGGTAAGGGCTCCCAAGGCAGAGAGGTCTCCAAAACTCATTGCTTCTCTTCTTTATACTGTTTCTACTTGAGTGTAATTCCATTGGTTTCAGTGGACTACATTTCTTATTTATGTCAGTGCAGCAGGAAAATTAGGTCTTCTCTGCTTGTTGTAAATAGCATGATTTTTTTTGCTTACACTTTCTTTCTAATACATTGTTTACATTATAAAATTAGGCCTTTTGGACAAGCAGGGGAGGTGCATCTACAGATGCAAATAGTCCAGGAGCAGTTTACTCTAGGGTAAAGTACTCTAGAGTAAACTCTCCTGGACATGTGTCCATATATGCTGGACGCGGGAGAAGATTTGCTGCTCCTAGCAGCAGACAGCTCCCACTCCCTGAGGCCCTGAATTGGGCCCCTGAAGCAGACAAGGGGAGCTCTAGACTCCCCCTGGGTCCTAGCCTGGGGACCAGGAGACAGCTGTTTCCTGGCAGGGGCTGGGAAATTGCTCCCTGTCCCCGGGAGCTGCCTGCTGCCAGGGTAGGCTCTGCCACTAGCGACAATGTCCCCCTGCCCTGGCAGCATAGAGCTTCCAGCCCCCGCTTCGCAGTCACGGGGCCAGCGCTGGGAAATTCTTCTCTCCAGCCCCAGCTCCATGGTCATGGGGCTGGCACTGGGAGATCCTTATCTTATCCTTATCCTGGAGCTGGCACTGGCAGATAAGGATGTCCCAGTGCTGACTCCACAACTGCAGAGCTGGCGCTGGGAGAGAAGAATCTCTCAGCACCGGCCCTGTGACTGTGGGATTCAGGCTGGGAGATAAGGATCTCCCAGCCTGGGCTCCCTGACCACAGGGCTTAGGCTGGGAGATGCAGCTCTCCCAGACCCGTGACCACAGAGCTGTGGCTGGGAGCTCCCTGCTGCTATGGCAGGGAGACATTGTCCCTGCCTGGGCTCTGGTGGTGGAGTCTAACCCAGCAGTAGGCAGGTCCTGGGGATACGGAGCAATCTCATGGAGGCCCATGGAGACCTCCTCTATTATAGGGGATTCCACTCTGTGGTCCTGCAGGCCGTCATAGACCACCGGGACACATTCAAGCATGTGAGCACCGGCTGGGAGGGCATTGAGCACAATGCCTGGGTCTTTTAGAGCTCTGGCCTGGTGGGGCTCATGGAGAGTGGGTGCTTTGTGCCAAGGCTGCTGGACCTGTAGCTGGTTGCCATGGCTGCCCTACCCCTGCTTACTGGGGACTCTGCCTCCCTGTTTCTGCCCTGGCTAATGATGAGGCCCTAAGACCAGCCTCCTGGACCCCCACCAGGCCCACTTTAACTGATGCCTGGGCTGGACCCACGTGCTGGTTGAGTGCACCTTCATCCACCTCAAAGGCCGCTGGCACTCCCTCATGCCCCTGGGTCATCATCACAGCCTGTGTGCTGCATAATATCTATGAGATCTGGGGAAAATTGTTCCATGAGGTCTGGGCAGAGGAGACAGAGGCAGCCTGGCAGCAGGAACACCAGCTGTGGTGGCAGCAACAGCAGCAGGTCCCCCATACTGAGGCGCAAGGAGAGCTGAGCACTCACCTGTAGTGGCCAGGGCACTGGGTATGGGAGGCTTCTTTAGACACATGTCCAAAGAAGAAATACTTATTCCTCTCACAGCAAACCCCACCCTTCACCCCTCTCCCCTCCCCCCTCAATACACACAGCCCCTCTCCCTGCCAAAAAAGAGCCCCTCCACCATCTTCCCCACACACCAACAATAAAAAAACCTCTCTTTCCAGTGTGAAAACTATTTACAAGGTCTGTGTTTTGCTGTCCTGAAGTGAGGGGGCATGGGGTGGGGGTGCCTAGGAGGCAGAGCCCAGGGGAAGGTGGTCAGCACCCTGGCCTCGGGCTGTTCCCCCATGGGTGTGCACATCGCAGCATGTGGGGCAGGCAGAGGGCTCACCTGGAACACCTCTTCCTGGGTGATTTTTCTCTGCCTTCCTCCTCTCCTCCTGGGCCAACTCCTCTTGCTGCCAGGCCCATGCATCATCCGCCCACTCCTCGGCCACTGCCACCAGCCACTGGAGGAGGAGGGTCCTGTCTTGTGTGCACCTCTGGCACAGCCAGAGCATCTGGAGGGCCCCAGCAGTGGGCAGCCATGTCCCTGAGCCCATATCCTCACTGGCCACTCTGGACTTTCCCCTTCATCCAGATGCTGGGTCTGCAGAGTCAGGGGACATAAGTCTATTGTGAGAATTTGCAACATTTTAGAGATAAAATGCTCTGCACCAGGAGCTGTGCACTGCCCAGCCTCAGATTGGGGGTTGGCTGTGCACAGGGACTGTGGTAAGCCAGGTGAGCAGGCCCAGGCCCAGGCAGCCACCAGCCAAGCATCCCATCCCTGCATGCTCAACTGGGGCCAGTGAGCCACTGGGTGCTGGCCGCCCGCAGCCTGCCTCCCCCAGCCTGTCCCCAGGGTGGGCCAGGCCAGACTCCTGGCAGCACCAGCTGCTGCGGGTCCAGACACTGCTCCTCTCCCTCTCCCCCTACAGGCCAGCAGCTCTGCTGCATTACCACTCAGATCATGGCACCTGAGCTCGGGATGTGTTGGGCTCCCAGATGACTGGGACGAGAAGCTGCCCATGCCTCTGCCTTCTCCCACTGGAGGCATCTCTGGAGATGCAACCCAGGAATGGCCCACTGCTGCTGCACCCTGAGCATGCCCCTGCTTTGTGTGCCCCAGGCAGTGTGAGGCTGAGGGGTGCCTAACCCACTATGACCTACTGCTGCTGATTCTTATGGTGACCCAGGCACACCTGAGCTCCTGGTTTGGGACCCTGAGCTATGACAGCCCAGGGGGCAAGCCTGGGATGCCCTGCAACCTCTGCCACTGCCTGCAGGGCTACCTGTGGCAGCACTACATGACCCTGCCTTCTGCTGCCAAGGACAACATCACTGTTGGCATTGACACCTTCCTCAGGGTGCAATGGGCCCACGCCCATGTAGCTGCAGGGGCATGGTCTGCTCAGTAAAGTTTTGCACTGTGTCCCACCTCTCTTTGTGGTGTGGGAAGGAACCCAGGGCCAGAACAGGTGGACAAGGCAGGGAGAGGGTGCAGGGGCAGGGGCAGGGGCCAGAACTGGAACTGGGACAGGGTGGGAAGGGCCCTCCCCCAAGTGCAGGACTTACCACATGTCTGGGGCTGGTGTGGCTGGTGTCTCAGTGTAGTCCTCCCTGTTGGCAATGGCATCCAGCTGCACCTGGTGTCCTGGTCCCATGGTGCATGGTGTGCAGGAGCCCAGCCAGAAGCCCCCTCCCCCTGGAGGGGAGCTGGTGCTGCTGATGGCTGGCATTGACATGGCCAGCCATCCTTCATGGTGAGGTCTGGGGCTATGCAGGCGCTGGCTAGGAATCCTTGAGTTGTGGGTGGACTGCACAGTTGGGGAGCTGGGTGAGACATGATACCAAATGCCCGAGGGTCCCTCCTCCAGTGATGTGTCACTGGAAGAGTCAGGGTGGGGCAGGGGCTTAGCCTGGGTCCAGAGGCAACAAAATGTAGGTCAGCTGCCACGTAAAGGGCATGGTCTTATAGGCATGGCCAGACCAATGATTGCCTGCAAGGCCTTGACCTTTATTCATCGCTACTGTGCCAACCAGGAGTGCCCTTGCTGCTGCCTCCCACCCAACAAGGCCTCATAAATATGGATGTTTAAGTATCCATCCTGCTCAAATTGGTGCTGCACCTCTATGTTGCCCAGGAATGCCATGAAGTCATCAACTTCCTCCTGGCTCCAGTTGGCCCTGGGCACAGGGCACAGGTATGCACATGAGGGCAGTGATGGGCCTGGAAGGGGAGGATGAGGCCATCGTGAGTCCTGCTCTGGCTTTCTGGGCCCCCATATGACTCTCTCCCCATTGCCAGCCCTGGGCAGCTGCCAGAAGCACCAATGCAGGGGCATGGCAAGGGAATGGCGGCCACACAGTAGAGGCTATGCCCTGCAGCAGCTGTAGGCACAGGACAGGCTATTGTGGGTGTCAAGCAGATAGGTGGCCCTGGCCATGCTGCTAGAAGCAGCCTCCAGGCAGCTCTAGGGTGCTAACAGGCTGGCCGCCAGGGACTGAAGGAGCCTTCAGCAACTCTCGTGTGCCTGACAGCAGTGCCCTGGTAGCCTCAAGGCTGTGCAAGGCCATGCAGAAACAAAGGTCTCCAGAAAGGCAGGCACAGCTCAGTTGTGGCCTGCCCATGGGGGCTCACAGGGTCTGCAGTGCCCTTGAGCTGCCTATTGTGTGTGCCCCAGGGCACAAAATAGTTGCAGGTTTTTATAGCCTGCAGACAGGGGCTGCCAGTGAAGCAGCCCAGCCCTGGAGCAGGAGAGGCCCTCAGATAGGACCCCCGGGGCTGGCCTCAGGCTGGCCCCCTAATAGCTGGGCAAACCCGGCAGCAAATTTTCTTCCGGGTCACCTCTACACATGTGTTACTGCACAGTTACTAATCACAATTCAATTTGCTACCTGCATTTTCTACTTACATGTTGCTACCTACACTCATCATGATTAGAGAATTTTACTGTGCAGTAACTGCACATGTGTAGATGCGTGTGCTTACTGTACAGTAAATTAGGCAACTGTGCATTAAGGTATCTTGTGTAGGTGTACACAATATCTAGCAAATAGAGTCTTGTTCCTAATTTAAATGCTACCCCACTACAAGTGCTAATTGTTTTCTAAGTAGGAGTTTCATTTTTTAAAATGTGTGTTAAGTTGGCACATTTCCATTCTTCAGATTCCTCTACTGCTGTTTTGTGTTTTGAGGGCATTTCTTTGATCATAACACAATGAGACAGACAACCTGAGGTTCACCTGAAAGGCAGATGTCGCTTAGAACTTTGCTAATGAAACCAAAATGTAATCAACAGCCTGAAATATTAAAGGGTGATTATGTTTATGTGCTCACACTTCATCCACCCATAATACATGCATTGGCACGTGCTAACTCATACCAGCACACAGAGGTGTGTTTGTGTCTCAGTTATGTTGATCGACATTCCAATAAAACCAAATGAAGAACTTCTGGACTTGCCCCACTGTAAAGCTGAAGTTACACAGTACACTTAGACATCCTATTAAATGTTAAGCAGTGTTAAAGTTAGAACGTGCCGTGAAAAGTTTCATGTTACTTGCCTCTACAGCTCTGATTTGCCAAGTAGAGTGCTGGCAAGCCTGGCTGTGATTAGGAACAAGGACAACTGGGCTCTGTCTCTGTTTGAGGGACAGGGGGTTTGGGACTGGTACATCCTAGGATGCTATAGGACTGCACATTGTTCATTGTGAACAGGCTGATGTTATCCTAACACAAACTAGGGAGCATGGCTAAGATTTAACCCTCACCTGAAGTGACATAGCTTTTTGATGCTCAGAGGTCACTTAGACAAAGTTAACAAGCTTTAACATGTGGATGCTCACATTTTAAGTGCCCTTAGAATGGTCTAAGTATAACATGTAATTTCATCCTAACTGGTGGCCCATTAAATTCTCCAAATTATACTTTACACATACATAGATTTCCTCTATTCAGACAGCTATCGCACAACAGGAAGTTCAACATTTCACAGCACCTTCAGCTATATCATTTTTACATAAATCTTCCTAGCCCTGCCCTTCCTCTCTCCCTGACGAGTAATGAAGTTAGTCATCTGTCTACATCTATCCAACAGTGGGTGGAAAAAGAGAGAAAGAGGATTGGTACTATTTCAATAATCCTTCCTAAGAAAAGAATGGCAGATATGCTACTTGATTACCATAAGAGTACGCCAGCCACCCCTTTTTACTATAAGTGCCTGCATTTTCTCCATTGTGCTCTCCCACTCATAAATAATTTAATTATCCTAAAGAGGATTGTTAGGTACTGAGTATCAGGCACTCCTGCTACAAGGTGGCACATTCTGCATGGTGGGGTTTTTTCCTGTTGCTGCCTGCTGTTTTCCTGGGAAGGCTTCAGTTAAGCCTTGTATTCTTACAATAAAGATGGTTGGCCTCTTGCTCCCTGTCTGATCTCACTAGAACAAAGGAACCTCTGCAATATGCTAAACTGGAGACAAGGGTAGGGTTCCAGTGGGTAGGATACTACCAGTGTGTCATGCTGAACTGTAAGTGCCAAATGCCTCAAAGGAGAAAGGGATCCTAAGCCTTGGACCGCTAAACTAAGTAGCACCCACACGTACAGCCCAGCCTGGACTGATGAGCAGAACATATACACAGGTAAGCAACAGGGGCCAGGGCAATGCTGAGATTAGGGGGCAAGTGCACGCATCCTCAGGAGGCCTCAAATGCCTCTACACAAATGCAAGTAGTATGGGAAACAAGCAGGAGGAAGTTACCCTCCTGCTAGCTGACATCAACCCAGACATAGGGGGGCTCACTGAAACGTGGTGGGATCCAACGCACGACTGCGCAGTGAATATCAAGGGCTATCGGCTCTACAGGAGGGACAGGACAGGGAAGAAAGGCGGGGCTGTGGCACTCTACATAAAGGAAAAATACACATCCTCATCAAGTAGCACAGAGTCAGAGGAGGGGCACACTTAAGTGCACTGGGTTAGAATACAAGGCAGTCGAGGGGAAAGAGTGCCCCTCCTTAATGGTGGGGGTCTACTACAGACCACCCAACCAGGGGGAAGAGCTAGACCAGGAATTCTTAAGTCAGCTCACGGAGGTAGTTAAGTCGAAGGATGTGGTCATCATGGGGGACCTGAACTTTCCAGACATCTTCTGGGAAAAGCAATCAGCCAGGTCTGACTGCTCACGTAAGTTCCTAGCCAAAATGCAGGACCTTCATCTAACCCAGGAGGTGCACAACCCCACCAAGGGAAACGCCTTGTTGGACCT
>NW_017729032.1:78969143-78973408 GCF_001723915.1 Gavialis gangeticus
CTCAGGTCCCTTCCAACCCTACCAACTATGAAACTATGGCTCAGGGTTTAGCATACCAAACCTCTTCTCCAATATGGTGACCTCAGGCCTTACTGAAGTGTTTGATGTGGCCAGGTCATTGTCACAGGACTTCTACAGCGACAGAGTCAAGTTTGATCTAGAAGCCAACCAGGTCACCAAGGTTAACCAGAAATATGCCATGTCCACAGTGTAGAGACACTGCCCCTACAGAAGACCAAATCCTACTGTGATGCTCCAGGGTATTACATATGTCATGAAGAGGAATCAGAATCCAAGTCTGCCTTAATTTCTGAAGAAACATACAAATTGCTGTGGCTGTCAAACCATTCCTCTATTGTCCCATGGAAAACAAGACCTGTCACCCAGAATAAACAAAGAGTTGATTTGAAGGAAGAATGTAACATTAATGTCCACTACTGGAAGGACTGAGAAATCCTCTGCCCTATACCAAAGGGCAGCGGACAGGCATACTAGGAAGAGAACAGTTGAGCCACTGGGCATCAAGTTCACAGCATTATCACCATTCAAAATATTCTAAGGCAGGGGTGCCAGGTCACTTGACCCCCCAAACTGTATATGGACTACACTGATGATTGGAGTTTCTGTACTATTTCAGCACAGCAGTTCTCATGATGGAGGCAAAGAGGAAGCTTTCTATGATGGGAGTCAGGAAACCCTGATCCTAGTCTTAGTTCTGCTGTGTATTTTTTGCCTGAGCTTTGAAAAAGTCTGTTAATGTTGCTGTGCCTCAGTTTCCCTCTAGGTATAATTGGGATATTACTTTGGAGGCTTTGAGAGGTTTAATACATTTAATATTTGTAAAATGCTTTGAGGCTGTTAGATGAAAGGTTCTATTGAAGTGCAAAGTATTAAATACAGAAGTAAACATCTATGTGGTGAAAATGCTCTATTCTAGTTTCCAGTGTTGTTTGCTACAGGATGACAGTTTAGCCTTTAACTAACTTTCCATGAATGCCTGCCTGACAGGAGTGGTATTCAATTCCAGAGGTCTCATTACATTTATTGGGAGAGTTTGTTTTGATAGGAAACTATTGATTTGATATCCCTTTACCTTAGGAAAGCGTATTTAATTTGGTAAAACATTTTAAGGTGATTTAAAAGCTGGGCACAGAAAACATACTGCAGAGTAATAGTTGGGTAAGAGATTCATTTTACAGAGCTCAGTGGTAAGTTTTAGCTGATTACATCATCTAAGTAAATGGAGTTTGTAAAAGGCAAGGATGGGGGAAGGGGGTGGAAATCATTTATTGGAGCAATGTATAGTTGGGAGAGATCTTAGACAAGTTTTCAAGAACAAGATATTCACATACCTTCTGCCGGAAAGCTTATCCAAGATCTGTACCAACTATACAGTGGATCCAGTAAAAGATAGCATGCAAAAAAATCTTTGCCTCTTGCATATTTCCTGGACCACCATGACTACAACCTCACACCGCTAAATGGAGTTTGATATACAACAAAGCTTTAATTATTCTAGGTTTTTACATTATCAGTTTCTGCTTAGGTATTGTATGCTTTCTGTGATCCATTTAAGATACAGTTTCTAAAATGGATGCCATGGTTTTCAAGATAACTGCACCTCTGACCCTTTCAGGCTGTTTCAAGGGCTCCCCTCTCAGTGCTCAGGTGATCAACCATTACCTTTTTGGATGAGGACCTATGTTGTTTTTGTGCAAGATACCAAATCTTAGAGTTATCATCCCCTGACAGTTCATAGTAATCATCCCCACAAGTGTAATGTTAGCACAGCACCTGCAGTTTTGTGGATATGCTCTAAGGGACAGTGGGCATGTCTACATGTGATGCAACATTGCCATATCAATGCACTAGGGTGACATAGTGTTCATGGGCATCTACACGTGACCAGCAGCTACTTTGCCATAGCAACGCGCTCCCCTGGTAATAGCATGCCGCTACAGTCAAGTAGTTGCTAAAAATAACCATGCACCACACATACAACGCAGTAAGAGTTGTAACTGCACCACGATTTGGTACTTCCTACCAAAAGGAAGTACCAAATCATGGTGCAGTAACAACGTCACCATAATGACACATGTAGATGCACCCAGTGACTGTTAATCTAAGAACAGCGCCTTTTACAAATCACACTGGTGTTTATTTGGGGATCCAAACATCCCGTAGAAGAACGTTTTATAAAACTAAACAGTCTGCAGGCTTGATTGCATTGTCTGCTGTATGTCCTAGCGGGTTCTTTATCCCAGTTTTTCAGTTCCTTTCTTTGTCTGTTTTGTAGTCTTATGCCAATTTTTGGATGGTTGGAAAGTGACTACTCATAATAATGTTGATCTGATCACTTCATGTAGTTCTCTGTTCACTGTTGGGTAGCTTTCTTCAAATATTTTAAACCAGGATATACAGTTTCCCTTGAGAGGGTGAGGGTTGAGTATCACTTTTTACAAACTTGTTTTCCTGGCTAGGGTTTTCATTTACTATCCTCTTCTCTCCATTGACTTTCATATCTATAATTTCCCCAGTCATATGAATAACTGTCACACTTGATAAAACTGATACAGGAGTCTCTGAATATCCCATTACCTGTAGTGCCTGGCACATCTCAGTGTTTCCAGGCTTCTGAAATCTCATACCTGTACAATGGGCTCTATAACTTTTGGCAGTGAAAATATTTTAGATGTTCCAGATTATATTATAATCAGAGATTATAGGCCAAGACTTTTTAAAAAAACAGAAGGCTAATAAATCCACAATTAAGAGACTATGTGACTTTTTTTTCCAAACATGCAGGGTTTTCACAAGCTGCAAATGCTCAGAATATTTTTGAAACTTAGAGTAATTCATTAGGTTCCTAAATCAGATTTAAGCAACACTCTTTCGGTGTCAATATTTGAAAATCTTTCATTACTTTTAATATCATTTGTCTACATTATGGCCTGCTTATGTACATCTGAAGTGCTCCAAATTCTGCTTTTAATGTGGAGTGCTGCAGATTCAAAGGGCTTTATACAACTGTTAGACATGCAGCCCCCTGCCATCCACCCCCATGAGGAGTGGGGGATGGTAAAGAGAAGGGTGGACAATCAATGAATGCCTTCTTGTACACACTCCTGTTGGTCTAATAAAAGGTGTCATCTCTGAACCAAGAGTTCTAGAGTTTTGCATTTCTCTCTTGTACACATGGCCTTCAGTCTCCCAGTTTTGGAGGTGGAGAGGCATGCAAGTAATTGTTTCTCCCACTCAATATAAAGCACTTCCAAATAGCTACTGTTTTTTCCAGGGTTATTTTTAAAGCATTCTTAGGACACATACATCTGCTCAGGGCCTCGGTTTCTAAATCAATTTTTAGGCTCTTTCAGTGACTTTCAGAGTTTCTGAGCACCCACAGATCTCATTAAAGCCAAGGTGTACAGTGGTGTTTAGCCCTTTTGAAAATTAGGCCACTTTTATTTAGATACCTACATTTTCTGTTTAGATGTAACCTGTTTTAAAATGTTCATACTTTGCCTTAGGGAAGTGGTTGGCAGGTTCCCAGGTGGATGTTACCCATAGACTGTTTAATTTCTGGTGTTATTAAACCACAGAAGAACATAGCACCAAGAAAGAGTGAGTTTACAGATGTTGAAATCCAAAGCTGGATCATGTAGGTCTCCTGTATGCAGGTAAACAGATTCAGACCCATTTCACTGTACCATGAATCACCACCTACCCATCAATGTGAAAATCAGGTAGCTTACTTTAATAGGTGAGTTGGAACAAGCAGAAGCTGTTGCAAAGCCCAGGGCCAGTTAGCACAGAGAGCAAGGCTAGCTGTATGCCTGAACATGCCCCTTCAGCTTGTCTTATGGTGGGGAAGAAAAAGACTAAGTGTATCCTAGAAAGAAGCAGAACAAGGATAGATCAAAGGGAAGGATGAGCTGTGTTTTAGAGCTGTAAGGCCGACTTAATACAGAACTGTGGGCACATCTACATGTGAAATTAATGTGATGCAATAAACTCTGGCACATATTACACCAGAGTTTATTGGGGGAGACGCTGTTTCCCCTAGCGCCCACTGGCATAACAAGGAGCAATGGGCACAAGTTGATGGAGAGGAGGTATAGATTGGACACCCGCAAGAACTACTTCACAGTTAGGGCGGCTAGGAGCTGGAACCAACTTCCAAGGGAAGTGGTGCTGGCCCCTACCCTGGGGGTCTTTAAGAAGAGGCTGGATGCCTACCTGGCTGGACTCATTTGAGTCCCGTTTCT
>NW_017729032.1:78973491-79003562 GCF_001723915.1 Gavialis gangeticus
AGGGTTTGGGGGAGACGCTGTTTCCCCTAGCGCCCGCTGGCATAACAAGGAGCAATGGGCACAAGTTGATGGAGAGGAGGTATAGATTGGACACCCGCAAGAACTACTTCACAGTTAGGGCGGCTAGGAGCTGGAACCAACTTCCAAGGGAAGTGGTGCTGGCCCCTACCCTGGGGGTCTTTAAGAAGAGGCTGGATGCCTACCTGGCTGGACTCATTTGTTGTTCTCCCGCCCTGGCGGGGGGTCGGGCTAGAAGATCTACTAGGTCCCTTCTGACCCTTAATCTATGAATCTATGAATCTATGCTCCCTGGGTGCCAGATTTATACATGTGCCTGGGTCCACAGCATGCTGAGCCGGGTTAGAGTAGCCCTGGTTGGCAGGGAGCATGGGAAGTCAGCTTGCCAGCCTGGGGCTGCTCTGCCCTGGCTCAGCATGCTGCAGAGGGGTTGGCTGGAGTATGAGGGTTCTAACCTGCTGAGGAGTTTATTAGTTTCCTTTTGTCTAAGAAACCCACACGTGTGGACACTGAGACTTTACTCCAGAGCTAATTAGGTAGCTCGTCAGTAAACATCTTGTGTAGATGTGTCCTTTCTTAGAACCGTAGTAATGAATGGTAAAATAGACTTGCCTTCCATATTCTTAGAAGGTTTTATCATTCTGCATCAGGGAAACAAATGTTTATTCTTTATATTTACTCTGCCCTATTGTTAGTATGCTGCCTTGCTCTCCTTTTGCCTGATGGCTCAGGTTTAAATCTTTAGCCTAATCTCTCTCACTCTCTCTCTAAGGCTAGGGACAGACGTTACACATAAACTTGCTTAAGTGATCAGAAACTAGTTTAAACCTGTAACAGAATATATGTTCAGTACACATAAACCAGTTTGAAAATGACTGAAACCAGTTTGAGATAAACCTGGTTGAATGTACTATCAGACTTAACTGATTTGGCTCAAACTGGTTTATGCAATGTCTGTCACAGACCCCTTGCTGGTTTAAATTAAATCACACTCCCCCAGCACCCTGGCATGCTCTCTGGGCTGGATGGGGCTCTGCTCTCTGCTCCACGGCAGGGCTGGCCCCTCCCCTCTGCTCCCTGGCTGGAGCTCCCACAGAGGCTGCAGGCTGCTTCCCCCATCCCCCTCACCACTCCCTGCTAAGCAGGAATTCCCCCCCTCTGCTCTGCCTTGTTGAGGAGGTGCTTGTGTATTAGCTAGCAGACCACATGCTGGCCAGGGTCCATGCTCATTCAACAGGTAGCTGGTAATGTTATTTTCTTAATGAGGTGATAAGCACTGTTATCAATTCTCTGCTGAGCTAATCAGAGCATCCTGCCAGCACCTGACCATGCCTCCCCTCAGCTCAGTACTGTGAAAAGGAAGGGAGGGCTGCTCTAGTATCCTCCAGCTTCTAGCCTAAGCCACGGCAGACATGTGACTGCATGCCTGGGGTGTCTGTGCAGTTACAAACCAGTTCAGCCTAGCCAGGTTAGATTAACCTGTAAAGATTGAATCAATTCAGGCTCAGGCTTTCTGAATGTCCATCCCTAGCCTAAAACACTGGGTTGGCAACAGCTGACTCGGGTTGGCAACAGCTTCTCTGCTTCTTTTTGTATCCATCTTTACGCATTCTATATATCTGAATACAGTAGTTCAGTGGGCTCCATTCTTCATCAGTGAAAGCTAGCCTTCACACCAACGGTAACAGAAAGTCCATCCCAAAATTTGGAAGGGCTAACTGAGGAGCAGACAGGACCAAGACCTCCTGGTGATGAACTCTCTCATGGTAGCTTCTGTTGACTGGGCTCCACTGAAGTTCCTCCGACATAACTTAAGCTGCTCTACCCATTATAAGACTCCAGACAGAGAGAAGTAGAGAGATTTTCCCCTGGAGAAGGATCTCTAGGTTCCACAGGTTGTAGCTTGCACTCTTTTTGTGAAGGTGATCTGAATATCAATTTATCTGCAAAATAGCTATTCAAATTAATGCAAAAGGTATGCAGAGTAATTGTGGCCTATTTTGCTAGATGCTTTCTTCCTGCATTGAATATAATGACAATTTGTTTGTTCCCTTTTGACAATTTTTTAGGTCTATTTATCTTGAATTGTTATACTGTGGCATGTCTATTTTTGATAAATGACATTTGATCTAAGTGTATTATCACAGGGAAAATGATCTCCAGTCTCCTAACTAAATGTTTTTGCCAATGGTCCCCAATGATAAGCAAGGATGTAGTTTGCTAGTTTTATGCATTTAGGGTTTGATCCTGGGAAATTTGTCATGCTTCTCGCAACATACTCAACTAGAGTTACTCCATATGGATTCAAGGAAAATTGAGGGTGCTTAACTTAACACTGCATAAGAGCAGATCTTTGGCTCACTCATCACCCAGTAGACATGCAAAATGAGGTATTTCTCATATTGAAACATTTGTATAGCAAAGGGGTAATAAACAAAATTAATTTAATTTTACAATGGTAGTTGAAATTCACCTTCTAGAACAATTACAGTTTGTAGAGATGTCTCATGAAATCCAGCTGGATATTTATCCAGTCCAGGTGTTTGCCTATTGCTTTGTGAAGATAAAGCCTCAAATACTTCTTCTGTGATTCTATAATTTATCATTTTTCTCCAAAATCTGCTACACTCAAAAATCCACTATGGGAACCAGTTTTACTAGATGGGAACATGTTCTATCTTCTGTGCTTCCTAATCCTCTAGATCTATAGGGATAAGACATATTTTCTGCAAACTCTGCTAGAAGAAATCTAAGACCATATAAAATTATGTGTAATCATAAGTATTAGCATACCTGGAGGACTGAATCCCATAAGGGATTCACCATTACACTTGTTCTAATTATTTAGGTTTTTTCACTTGTTTGCTTGTATTTATTAGCTGTATCATCAAAGTGAGCCTGTGTCTCAAGATCCCAATTATTGACAGCTCTTGAGATTTAACAGAAAGAATACATTCCTTCTCACTCCTATGTATTGTTTAAATTCAACTCTGGACTGTTGGGCTTGCTTGTTTTAAAGTTTGCATAAATAACCAGGATGTAAGCTCTTATGGGCAGGATTCTTGTTGCCTTGCGTTCATCAGGAAAGCACCCAGCACTGTGGAATTAAATGCTCAATTCTATAGCTTCAATTGTAAAACAAAATAATAACAATATTTATTATTTATATTTTTATTAAAAATAATATTTTTAGTTAGCTTGGGTAATTAAAATGTATTTCTTCTTTCTAATTTAGTGGAGTTATTTACAAATATGCATTTTAAATTCCTTTAATTCCTTTTTGCATATGTAACTTGTTTTTGTCTTCCAATGTTAAAATCCTTCCTTTTCAGGTAGATATTTTTAGTGAGATATTTATTTTAGATGTATATTCTCGAACATTCCAGGCTCCTAGAGCTTTGTATTTAATCATCTGGAGGGCTTTTCTTGAGTTTCTTGAGGACTTGCATCTTCAAGTAATAAACAAAGTCCTTCTGCGTTTTCTTAACAACACTTGAATGTGTTGGGAGAAGTGAGTTCTTTGCCTTTCATTTTTATCAAGTTTTTAATACACTGTTGATAAAATGTTCTTCTACTGTATTGTGGGTTGCAGTGTTACATTAAACAGTTTTTGTGTGTACATTTTATCCATTTTTGGGAGCAGACAGCAGGACCCAGGTGAGTGACCAAAGTACTAGATGTAAAGGGTCATGCTCTTCTTTGCTTGCTGTCTCTCTGCCTCAGTGAATCTTGTGTTCTTGGCTGGACGGTAACAGGGTTTCAGCAGGAGGGTATCTGCAGCCCAGCCAATAGCCTGATGGTCAGGACATTTCAGGAAGTTGAGAAATGTGGGTTTTAATTTTGCCCCATTTCCTGTTCAAGTGCTCTAATCACAAGGTTATTATATAAAAGGTGGGACTTTGTCCTATACATTTATTTTTGGATTAAAATGGTGATGGATACTGTGCCTTGTGCTGCGTCCAGTCCTGTCATTGTCTGTTAGGTATGAATCCCAGTGGCCTTGGGCAAGAAAGTAATGTCAAGATGGCAACACTTCTGGGTGTATACAATGGACCTGGAGGTGGCTCAGTCTAGGCATGGTTTTTGTGGCTTACTCACTTAGACTGAAGTGTCACACATTAGGCATCTATATGTTTTTTTGGATGTGGATTGTTACCCTCACAATTCGTATGACATTTATTCCCTAAGTGAATTTATAAAAAATATTTTTCTTTTGGTGGAGCATCGAAGTCCAGTCCTTAGGAGCACTGAGTGACAATCTGAGGGTTGAGCAGCCACCAGTCTATTGTTGAGTTCTGCTAGACCAGTAGTTCCTAACATTTAGGACCCTGTACCCATCCTCTGGCTCCACACCAGCCCCCTGGTACCTTTCCTTGCTGCCCTAACCCACCTCATATATGCAGCTGGATAGTATACTTCCTTTATGTTCTAATTGCAAAGCATATTGCAGAAACACCTGAGCTAGCTCTGAATATACCATCTCTGGAATAGCAACAACATGCAACATAGTCATGTTTATGTAGTGTTCCTAATTAGCTCACCCACAGCCCCACACTAAATTAGTTCTGCTGTTTCTGTTTTTGAAGTATCATGAGACCATATGTCTGGGAAGTAGTTTCAGCATGATGCTACCTGGCACTGTGAGAATGTTCAGGACGAGTTGTCCATAACTCTTAGCATCTTAGCAGCTCGCCAATAGCACCTACCCACCCCACTGGTCGAGTATCAGTGTGCTGGATGGCCACCTGGCGATATACAAGTCCACTGAATTTTGGTGGTTCAATCTGAGAAAATGCTTTGGCAGAAGTCTTTCCCATGACTAGGTTCCTTAAGAAAGATGTAGGAGATATGTGGATATCCTCCAAATCATAAGACACTCCAAACTAGATGTTCAAAGATGCTCCTGATTCTTGCCTTTGCTGCTATTAAAATTCTACTGTAACAAGTCTGTGAGTCTCTACCATGAAAAAGAATAGGAAATGTTATCCTGGCTTACCTCAAAATTTCTTTTCTTCAGGTAGTAACGTCCACCAATCCGGATCTGCCTGAAAACACATAGATTATCCAGAACAGAAATTGAAATGGACATCCAGGGTTTGGGTCTGTTGTCATTAGGTGAAATGTATCATACTCTGCAGTAGGAGAAATTATTCTGCTGTTTTCTTCCAAGCATAATGAACACATTTTGTAATTTATTACGGTTGGATTGTTGTTGTAGCCAGAATGGTCCAGAAAATATGAGAGACAAGGACTTTTTGTTTAATTTAGGAAGTTATCTCAGGAGAAATGAGCTGTAGATTGCAAGGTGTTTCCCAACTGTCAGCAACTAACTGGTCCCTTCTACCTCAGGAACAAGCAGGCTGAAATATCCATTGTAACATACAAGTGACTTATATTATTCACGAAATTTTCATGTAATACTGGTAAATTTTCTAGTTGAAGACAGAGCTTCACTTTTCTGCATACCCTCCACACCCTTGGCCAACCCTCCGCCCTGCCCTGCCCAACCTCAGTTCTAAATTTTAAGTTTGCTCTACTACTTATGCCTTTATTTTTTGTCCAAATCTATGTTGCCTGTCAGACTACATAGGTCTGTCAGAGATTTTAGCACGCATGCCACATTCTCTGAAGGTTGGTTTGTAGTAAGTACTCATTCTAGCCAAGCTTGTCAGTATGCCCCTTCAGACCACAGGCTAAGTTTTCAAAATCCTTGAAGTCCCAAAGTAACTGAAAAGCCTAATTCCCATTGGCTTTCAATGAGATGCTCATAAGTGCATGTTACATTTGAAAATGATTTTTAGGCTTCAAAGTCAGGCGCTTTTCAAAAAACGCAGTTGAGTTTAAAATAAATATCCAGATATACATGGGGATAGAAAATGATTTTAAAACTGGCCTGGTATCCATGGGCAGCTTTAGGATTTTGAAAAGAGGGTTGCAGATGCTGCGGTGCATGCATCATTACTTATAACACAACACACATTTTTCTCAAGTTAAAAAGGAACTAGAAGTTTTATTAACAAGATAGGGGCCTAAGGCTATATTATTTAGTTTTGGATGGAGCAAAAACAAATATAAATTCATTGGATGTGCATTCATTTTTATATAATATAATATGCAGAAAAACACAAAAAACAGGCAAAAATAATCAAAAGAAGTTGTTTAATTAGTCCTGCAGTCCTTAGACTTAAGTGGACATCTCTTCTTGAGTGCCTTGAGGGTGCATTCAGTGCTTCACTGAAAGTTATTTCCACACCTCAGTTAAAATTTTTAGCTAGAGTTAAAAACAGTCTGCAGGGCTGTGAAATAGAAGTTACATTACCAGGAGCATCTAAGAGGCAACAGAATTGCAGAAGAAAGGACTTCTGAAAGGATTAGTTGAACATCAAGACCACTAAAAAGGGGAAAAGTGTCATTAACACCTGTGGAACAGTTTTGAAAAGAAACAGATTGATTATAATCTATTTAAAGTGCACCAAGGTGAAGGAAAAATCGCAGGCTGCTCGTGGTGCCCGGTAACATTTTCAGTCTTTTCACTGTGAGCCCTTCCACCCTCACCACTGATTGGCTGAGGGCCCTGGCAGCCGAGCCCCTCACTGCTGATGGGCCAAGAGGGCTGCCTTTCTGGTGGCCCCTCCCCCTTGCCACTAATTAATGGAGAGGGGCAAGGCTGCACGAAAGGCAGCCCTCTCAGCCAATCAGTGGCAGAGGGAGTAGCTACCATCTTGCTGGGGGCTTCCCCCCTCCGGCAGCCTACAAAGGCAGGCTGCAGTGGCCTCTGGCTCTCACTGGAGAACCAGCATTTTATTTTTAGAAAGTTTTTTTTCCCCCAGTGAGTCTGCGCAAAATCGTGGAAACTGGTTTTTGTGGTTTTCACAAAAATCACAAAACCACAGTTTAATAATAATGTCCCTAATAATGAGCCATGAAGTCAAATGACTCCTTCATAGCTGCCTGAATAGAAATAATGCTGCCATAGCCAGGCAATTGGTTTTAAACTTTGGATGGAGCAGAAGTCAACGGGGAGGTGCAACTATACCCATCCCCCCTCCAGATCTGCCCCAGTGACATGCACTTAGGTAGATTTCCCAGTGCAAGTTTTTTTTATAGCTGTCTGAAAATAATGTTTTCACTTTTATTTATTTTAAAAAATTCAAGAAAATATACATACACATACTATAGAAAATGGGTTACAAACAGGTGAGCCTCAGATGTGTTGGCTGCAGAAGAAAAATTACCTGTTATCAATGATGGGTATCACAGTGCCTGCAACTGGTGCTGACCACAGCTCAGCCGTTCTTGTAGACAAAAAAAGCAACAATTACTCAAATGATGCCCATCCAAGGGTTTAGGGAATTAGCAACTGGGCCTCATAATTTTCTGAAGAGGTAAGAATTGATTTTTTTTTGGTGTGTTAAGTTACAAACTAGATTTGTGACTGTGAGTAATTATGCAGAGAAAATGCCTCTTCATCTCATCTCTATACCTGTTAATGGCCTCTTCCAAATTTTCAGAATTTGCTCTGAGAAAATGGAATTGGCATCCAAAATCTGTGTATTGTGACAAACATAAAAATTGATACTTTATACTGGAAATGATCTTTTTGCCTCTAGAACCTATAGTGTGTACACTAGTACGCCTGTTATCAATGCACTACACTATGTGACTGCAAACAGCAATACAATCAAGTTTTCATTTATATTGATGGACTCAAGCTCAGCACTTCATGGTTTAAAAAGATAAATGAGTTGTAAATCTAATTCCCATATATTACTCTCTATTATCTGTAAAAGGCTGTTGTTTATACAGGGTGGCTCACACGAGGACCCTGAATGAAAATTTATCAGGGAGATTGGCTAATGTTCTCACTTCACATTTAGATTAGAAGAAAACTTTTAAAAATGAGATTCACATTTCATCTGTGACTTGCCATCAGCACCAGATTTGATAGTGCCATATAACATTACAAACTTGATCTTTACAAATGGAACTAAATACCAGGGTTCTTATTTGGGAAAATGCTCATTGTTACTGAGTAAAACATAAATGCCATTTTATTGCCTTGGGAAGGGTAGCAGACTCAGCCCCAAATTAAGGACCTCAAGATTTGCTCATGATGATCCCAGCTCGATCATTATGGCATAAGCAACTGAATAAAAAAAAAGCATGTTGAATTTTAAAATTTTGGATTTTTTATCTTACCAAAACAAGAAAAGAAAAAAAATGTTAACCATGAACTTTCCATTCCAGTCAAAATACATTCTTTTTTTTTTCCATTGCAGGACATTTGTAAGAAATACAAAGGAAATTAAAGGCCTTATGCGCACAACTGCCAGAGAACGAGATGATCCACTTTCACTGTATAACTAGTTTCAACTTTCCTAGGATGGATAATTATTCAGCTTTGGATGGAGCAAAAACAAATACAAGGATGTGGGAGACTAGGGTTAATTCCTTCATCTCCCAGAGGGATTGAATTTATATTTCCCACCTGAGTATGGTAATGGGCTAGAGGGTAGTCTGAGGCTGTTCTCTTTTCATTCTTTTCTGCTGCAGAGACTACTCTCCTAATATTTCCGCTCCGAGATGAGAGTGTTGTCCCTTGCACCAGATCATCATTTTTATTTCCTTTCTTTCTTGCTCAGATGATCAAGGCAGTGATTCTCAACCAGGTTACTGTGGCACTCTGGGAAGCTGTGAGATCCTTTTAAAGGTGATGAATGGTTCTGCGCAGTGCTAGCACTGTTAGCTGTGCAGACACCTACACATGATTCACAAAATAAACCTAGAGATTTCAAATGGGAATCTCTAGTGTCAAATATAGTCTGACCTGTCTCTCTGAGTTGTTTGCAACAGAAAAATTGCTTTATAGCTTTTCCATGTCCAAGAAAAGGTGAAAGCTAAAAGCTGGCATTTTCCAAGAGGTGCCTTGAATCTAAAAAGGTTGAGAACCACTGGACGAGGGCTGTGTCCTGAGAGGTGGTAGGTGTGGTTTGATATCCTGTCAGGCAGAGGAAAGAATTGATTCTTGTATTCTTACATCCTGAGTAACTGCTCTAACTATTGACCTGCACAATAAGAGGGGATGTCTACCACCTTCTCTGGCAGTTCTTAACCAATTCTTGATTTTTCTTCCCGATAAAAACTATCAGACAAGTTCAGGTCAAATTCATGAACAGTTTGGGACAACTGAAACTGCAATTTTCAGTGGATTTTATTGCTTACTGGGGGGAAAAAATTATCCATCTTTCATGATTTCATAAAAACAGATATAATGCTTCCAAGTGTTGTAGACACTTCCACTGTGTTATTTTCACAGTGCAACTGGTTCCATATTAAGTACCATTACCTAGATATTTACATAGAATTAATTAAGCCTAATACAATGTATGGTTGAACTACAACTAGTATCCATTTGCAGAGTCTCATACATTTCTTAGTAACAGTTAATGTTTAAAATATTTGGTTAAAGAATTAAATACTTTAAACAGCTCAGTTTATCCTACCTGACTACCATAGAGGGACTCTAAAAGGGGAACACAACAGAAAATGAAACTAGCAAAAAAAGGTGCTATCCTTTCCAAAAATCAGGTGCAGGATAGAAGTCTCTGACAATGAAGGAGATGCGGGAACTGCAGGAAGGAAGCTTTGTCTTCCAACCCAGAGGTCAGAGACAGGTGGCTGAATGAACCTAACCAAAGTTTGCCAGAAAAGATGAAGGTTTTGCTCTGTCATGTACCTTTGGATGAATGAATAAATAAATAATTCATTGTATTGATTCACTTTTAATCAGTTTACTAGTCACAGTTCCCTGAGGAAAAGGGATCACAGATGCCAGATGCAATGGGGCCTGTTGTGTTAATATAATTGAAAGATGCCTGCCTAGTGATCCAGGCAAATATGGTTGGACCATCTGGTTCCACCTCTTGAGAGACCTGAAGAAAGCCAGACTGTTAGCCTGTGGGATGTGTGTGAGGGGAATGCAATAGCTCTAAAGTACAGCTTAACCTGTAAACTATGACACTCAGATTCTCCAATTGTGAGCAGTCTTCCTTAGGTACCCAAAGAATACCTTCTTGAGATCTGCCCAGAAGTACTTTAGGTGACTAGACAGTCACCTTGCTGGGATCACCCGACCCCCAGTTAGCTTTCCTGCTTGGTGCAGGGGGCTGGACCCGGTGATCTTCTCTTCCAGCCTTACAATCTTTGAATCTATGAATGGCCAGACACAAAACACTCAAATTACATGCAACAAAATATTTTTATATTGTCTCATTTTGACTTGGAAAGACAGGGTTGCGTGGGCCACCTGTGTCAAACCTGCACCTTTAGTGTGGACATACTTGACATTTATCAGAAGAGTCAAGAACTCTCTCTCAAAACATTTAATACCAGTGCTTTTTACTTGCACACCGCAAATGATTGTTTTGGACAGAAGGACACAGGGTAACCAAGATGACTAATTTAAAGCCAAATTAAGCTCATTCCTATCCCTGGGTAGGAGAGAGGACCTGGGCTGTGCCTTTTGTTGTATTACATGAAATACAACATAAAAATCTCTGAAGTAGTACCTAGATGGCCCTTTGACTCTACAGTGTTACCAACCTAATGAGAAAAACATCACACTTCTTAATTTTGTAGGACAAGTGCCACATAAAAGACTGAGAGGGATGGGTTAGCAATTAGTATGCAGTTGAGCTGAAAAGTGAGAATTCCAGTTAGTGACAATTGTAATGGTGTTTTTTGTGCTGTGCTAGGAAATGGACTAAGATCACTAAATCAGTTCACACAGGCCATCTAGCTAGCATCAAATGGTAATGAATAGTGAAAGCTAGAGAGTAAGCTGCTATTTTGAGGCTGACTGTTCAGAAACAGGATAAGGTAGGAATTTCTCAGTACGACTTAAGCTGTGGTACAAACAGGCTGAGATAGAAAAATGAGAGAAGTGCCCGAGTGCAAAACAGGCAGTAAATCCAAAGATAATAAAAATCAATGACTGACAGTCCAAAGCCACTTGCAGCATCTTGCTGTGTGCACAATAAAAAAAGTACTGTAAAGTTGCTTTAACCTTAAATAGTTAGCCCATGCTGTTGGACTACTTAAAACCCTCTTTTTTATTTTTCACTGCGGATTCTGTTAGAGTAAGGATTTACCTCTTTAGTAAAATGAGATCTTATTTGAAAAGCAAATAGCTTAAGTCATTAACCTAAAAACATAACACCCACACATTTTTTTTCAAACACCAGCATACAATAAGGAAATGTATGGGTCATATTCTATAAAATACCCTTTCCTTAATAAGGTAGTAATATCCATTTAAATGTTTTTGCCACTGCTAGACACAGAGGTGAAATGGTTGCTGTTAAAACATCAATTTGTAATAGGAAGCAACAATTATAAATATTCATTATCATCCAATGCTAGATAGTAACCATCTCTTTCTTAAGGGACCCACTCTGCCATTTCATAAAGGCCATATAAGCATTTTGGAAGACCAGTGTGCCTATCATTGTAAATCTTTTTCCATCACTCCTACTCATACTGGCTATGTTCTCACTGCTTCTTTGTGGTTTTTCTGTAGTGTACTGGAGGGACATTAATAAGAAATTAAGTATTATTCTTGAAGGCAATAATACTCCTGGCAGAACAAAGAATATAGACCAAGAAGAGTTCAATTTAAAAAGTTGCAGTACAGGAAAAATGAGATAAGCATTACAGGCATATAATAATGAGTAACTTTGCCATTTGCCCTGTTTTAGAATATTCAACAGCAAAAATCTTGGCTAATTTTTTCAGATAAAATAGACCAACTGCTATCTTTGTCCAGAAAGGAGAGGAATGACAGAAGGGAGTGGGAGACAGCATCATGGATATAAAAGGAAGAGGGGAAAAAAGAGGACAGGAGGGGAAAGGTACAGAGAAAAAGCTGTAAGACCTAGAGATGGACGTGAAATGAAACTCCAGATCTGAACAACTTCAAAGTCTTTATAGTATTCAGGCATTTATCTAAAACTAATATTTAATATTCTTCTTCTCTTCTACCCAACCTCCAAACATATCTTTCTAATCCCCAATGTTTAGATGTGCCTTAAACCTTGAGGAATGAGACTCTGTTTTATTCTTGTAAGTACATTGACTACAACTCTGAATAGTTTTGTTTAACCAATCTGCTTTGAATCTTCCTGATTTCTCGATTGTAACAAGATCATGTGGCAACGAGTTCCACAGCCTGGCTACACACAGAGTGAAAAAAAATCATATTTGAATTTGCTCCTGTCAAATTTAATTGGGAGCTAACTTGTTCCAGTACTGGGGCAGACAATAAAATATATTGATTCACTTTCTTTGGACCACTTGCTGCTTGTTACATCTCCTCTTATTTATAGGTTCTGTTATGTAAATAGTCTCATTCCTTTAAATCTTTCTTCCTATGAGATATTTTGCTACTACTCATTTTCGTCGTCACAAGAACTTTGCTCTTACAAATGATGTCGAGGGAGTCATTTCATAGCTTTTTTGCCCAGTACTTGACATTAACCTATCATTGCATATAATTTATTTTGATATGATAATTGACAGCCATATTCTTCTGCAAACATGCACACAAATATTTATTATTTTCACCTCTCCTGAGCATTTAGATGTGATTTTTTCCCTTTTGCATGGGTTTTTCTTAGAAAGCTACTTGTTCACATTTGTATTTCTTAGCTTTCTGAATATTCTGAGCCTTTCTACAAACATCTCACTCTGCGTCTTTGTGGCTTTTCTGCAGCCTACTAGGGGGACATCAATAAGAAATTGGTCATATGAGTCATTACCTCTTAAAGTCTTTAAAAATCCATGTTTTTGTGACTCCCATGTTACCTATTTTCATGTAACATCTTCCAAATGAGCTAAGCTGATATGAATTGAGATAAATTAGTTCATTTGCAGCCTGAATTTCCTGCCAAATTCAAATCAGCTTTCAGTGTGTTTTCTAGTACAGTGCTTATGTGTGTTTGTCAGGATCATTTGGAGGATGAAATCACAGACTTGCTCACTATCTAATGGTTATTTTGCTTCCCTAAAGTAGACAGTAATCTTTGTTTCCTTATCCTCCCTCCACAACTGTCACTGTTCATTGCCGCTGTGCCAGGCCCTTCAAAATCTTTCAGTGCTTAAGAAAATTCCAGCAGGACTGATTGCAGCATCCCAGAGATGCTTACTTTAAAAAAAAAAAAAGTTTTAGTTGAGGATATTCTTGCAGTTGTTATTGGATGTTGCTTTCTTTTTCATAGTGACGGATAACTTGATCTACTTGACTTGAGTTTTTCCTTTCCAGGGACCATGGGGATTCATTCCTGTTCACTGACGGTAGTCCCCTCTGGAATACTCACTTGATATTTTATATGCCAGACTATCATTTAAGATGTGATTATCCAGTTAGACCTGAAGTCCTTTATATTTGTGTTGACCTTAACTGACTTCCTGGGGTGGACACGCTCCAAAAAGGTATAAGTATCCATTCATGCAGATCCATTTGCAGTATCTGGGCCTTTGTTTTGTTATTTCATTGACATCACTTCTTCTTTCAGCAACTGGTATAATGAACTGCTCAGCCTCAGTCCTGCCTTCAATCCACTCTGAAAGACTGGCACCTCAGCAATCAGAGGAACAACTGAGCTCCTAGAACAGTGGTCCCCAACCTTTTTAGACATATGGCAAGGCAGGGTGGCACCTTACAGACTAACTGGCTCAGAGAGGTGTATTGTTTTTGTAGCTGATAGTCTCCTTCTTTAGATGCTAGAAACGGACTCGAAGAAAGCAGGGGTTCTAAACAGGAGGGAACTTAAATATAAAGAATAGGGGAGAGGACACTTCTGAGAGATGGAAAGGTGGCAGTCCCTGAGACAATGGGGAATCCTCGGTTGCCAGGTTTTTTAATCTTGATTAATAGCGAAACAGTGCCTGTCCTGGGGATGTTTCTTCTTGTGTGTTTCCAAGATAGAGTCTTTTAGAAAATACATACCATGGGGTCTTTGGTCAGAGGTTTGCAAAATTCTGTGGTGGAAGTTGTTTTTCTGCTTCCTGTATGCAGTTGCATGCTGGTTTGCATGTATGCATTTTGCAAGTCCGTTCATAACTTCTGATGAAAGAGGCTGTGGCTTATGTAAGCCTTATGCTGCCTGGAACTGTTTAGTTTCTACATTGCATCTTGCCCAGCCTTTTGCCTGACTTCAGACTAGCCTGGCTAACTAACCTGTTTATACTCATTTTAGACTCAAGGAACCCGCTCAGAAAATGCCAGCTCTTAACTTTCACTCAGTTTTTGGCTACAGAAAAATAATAGAGCAATTCTGTTACAAAAAACTCAGGCCACAATAGGTCAGGATTTTTCTTGATGCTATGGATTCCTATTTGACATCTCTTGGTTTTACTGGTGAATCATGTGTAGGTGATTGCACACCAAACAGTGCTAATAGTGATTGGCACCCTTAAAAGGATCTCATGGCACCCCCAGGTATGGAATCACCCTAGTTCAGAATCACAGCTTTAAAATATTAATTGATTTTTTATATATATTGGGTTTATCAAAGGGTAGGTAAAAAAACATACCTAGCATCTGAAGCTCCCAGACTCTGCCAGCTTGGACAAAATGGAAGTCTTGCTTTGAAAATACCCTTGCTTCTGGCTTTGCAACAGCTGACAAGGTTTGGGGAGTGAAAAAGAACAGCAAAACTGAAACATGGGCTCTCTCTGAACTTTAGTGACAGAGGTTTTAGACAGAAAAGCTAAGATTTAAAAAATGTGTATATGACATCAGAAGTCACTAGGAATTTCTGAGTGCACAATACTTTTGAGAATCAAGTAATTTATTTTTAAGCTTAAATTCATACATTGGAAGAGTGTAAATTTAGGATCCCATTTTCAAAGACATTGGCATTAGGCCTTGTCTGCACTAGATTAGCTTGATAGTCATAGACACACTTAAGACTAAGACAACTTGAAATATGACATTTCTGCTTCCAAGATCTATAGGCAGGCAAGAATCCAGTGAAAGTAGACAGTTTCAGAGGTCTGAGAACTTGTTAAAGCTTAATTGAATCACTTTGAACCATTTGGTGGCAGTGTGCACAGAGTCTTCCAAGAGCTGGTCCATACTGTAAGGCTGTGGATGCAGAGGCCAAATAGATGTATTTTAGAAAGTGGGGTTTTAGACTTTAGGGAGCTGGACAAAGTGCTGCTGATGGCAGGTTTTTGCAGCAGAGAGCAATCTGGGCATGGAAGGTGAAAGAATTGAGGGATGCTCTTTGGAACAGTTAGGAGTTCCAGTGTGACCAAACACAGGTGGGTTGTGAGGCCGGCTGTTTCTCCCAGCAAGCCAAATGTAGTTTGCTGGTCAAAGAGGTACAGACGAGGGCATTTCTGGAGTCTGGTAGGGAGGGTGTTTTTGGAAAGAGGATTGTTGGGAGAAGTATAGTTCAGGGAGTTAGGGAAGCAGGCCCTCAGCTAATGGACCATCTGAATGTAGCAAAGTAAGGCAGTTGTGTTATGAATAGCCAATCCTCAGTTCCCAGACAACCCAGTTCTGCAGCAAGCATGGCAAGGTGATTGCAGCACATTATAGGAAAACATACCTGAATAATGTTCCTACTCCAAAGTGGATCCACAGTTGTGCAAAGAGGAAGGAATAACAACCAGTAGGGCTGTGTGAACCTTTGGTTCCTAAGTTGATTAGGTGGAGATTTGGCCCAGTTTGGTGGCCAAATCTCTGAATCCAAATCAAATCAAAGGACCCTTTAATCTCTCCAAATCGAATTGGAACCCTCTGAATCATTTTGGAGATATTCTGAAAGATTTAGTGATTCGGACGTAGATACAGCTTTAAATGTTTTTTCTGTGTACCTCTAGGTAGCAGGCAGCTCGTGATGCTGCAATGCTGGGGCACATGGAGCTGCGATGCTGGGTGCAGCACACCCAGAAGTAGACCAGAAGCACTTCCAGTCCACATCTGGGTCCACTAGGGAGCCTGCTGTGGGCCCCTCCCCCACCCCTTCCTCTCTGGCTTGGTGACTGGTGCCTCCTGGGTCTGGGGGGGCACCTGGGTTCCCCCCGCAGCCAATTGCTGAGCCGGGCAGGTGTGGGGGTGGACCCCTATGTGCTCCCCAGAGGACCCGGAAGTGGACCAGAAGTACTCCCAAGTCCACTTCTGTATTTGCCACCAAGTACATGGGAGGGCCCCCCTGTGCAATGCTCTATCCGCCCTACCGCTGCAGTGTTCACGAGCCATGCTGGTACCTTGAGATACGTAGAAAAAACGTTTAAAGCTGTGTCTATGTCTGAATCAGCATTGAATCTTCAGATTCAGATTCAGCCAAATAGAATCAGGGACAGTGATCTGAATCAATGAATCAAATCACAGTCCCCAATTCAGGCCAAATCCAAATGCGAATCGAATAGGCACAAACTTTGCACACCCCTAGCAACCAGTGCTGCAAGGATGGCTGTGCTCCACCACTCCCAGTCTCCTCCCCCTCAAGTGGGTGGATAGATGGTGTCACAGGAGCAGGGAAGGGGGGACTTTAAGTCTTCAAAGCAGATAAGAATTTCACACCCCCCTCTGCTGCTTAAAAGGCATGTCCCCTCTCTCTCCCTCCTTCTTACTGCCTAGTCCAGTTACTGCTCCTGCCACAGAGTCACAAAGGGGAGTGTGGCCATACCACTGAACCCCCTCTGGGTTTGCTCCTGTCACTACTGAACCTACTGAGAAAAGCAGTATTGGGTCTGAATATTGTAGCAGTATTACCAGTCTCCAGCATTCAAAAAAATCATTAGCCTCTCTTAAAACTATGTATATCTATACTTAAACACTCGTTGTATATGTGTGTGTGTGTGCATATATATATATATATATGAGACATGATTTTAAGGTGACTAACCAATGTATATTATGATATATAAATATAATTTCTTATATACATATTATATACGCAACACATTCGTACATCTATAATAGACTATATTTATGTATTATAATATACATCAGCCAGTTGCTCTTAAACCATGTGTGTCATATAGTGAGTGTGGTGAGGTATTGATTTTTCATGAATTTTTTCAGTCTTTGAGGAACGGTTGGGTCATACTCTCAAGCTTTTCTCCACAATTCTTTGGATTAGAACCTTGTTTCTCCTATTTATGTATAGCTTCGTGTAATAAATGAGAGCTGAGATTCTCATATTTTGACATGCTACTGATGCTGGTTGAGAGATGGTTCTCTCCTCTGCAAGAGAAGGCTGAGAGGGGATCTTGTGGCCATTTACAAATTCATTGGGGGGGACAGTAAGAAATTGGAGATTCTCTGTTTACCAGGAAAACTTTTCGAATACCCAGGAACAACAGCCACAAGCTGATGGAGAGCAGATTTACGCTGGACATCAGAAAGAACTTCTTTATGGTAAGGGTTGCCAGAATCTGGAATGGGCTTCCAAGGGTGGTGGTGCCTTGGGGGTCTTTAAGAGGAGACTGGACAAGCACCTGGCTGGGATCATCTGACCCCAGCACTCTTTCCTGCCCAGGGCAGGGGGTCAGACTCAATGATCTATTGAGGTCTCTTCTGACTCTAACAACTGTGAAACTATGGTAACAATGCTCTACTACAATGGTTATGCCACTGCAATTCCTATGCCAGCTCTGAGCAGCCAGTATGAATGCACAGAATTGTTTGTGTTATAATGGGTTTTAGCCAGCTGCTTAAAGTGGAGTGTGAGTGTGCGTGTGCACAATGCATCCTTAAAAATCAGTGCCAGTGTACTCATGAGCATTGTGGTAAAGTGATTAAGCCTGAGATTAACTGAATTTTCCAGATTATTATAGTAAGGGGTCATGTTGGTAATGTCCCCTTCACTTTTTATTCATTTAATGAGGGTTTTCCCTTCCACACTCTGTTTAAGGTGCAGTTAAATGAAGCAGAAGTTTCAGCCCCAGATATGTGTTAACTGAACAGTCCCGTTACAAAACCAGGGATGAGAAAAGCATATGAATGGTAAGTTTTAGGAAAACTGAGGTACTGAATGTAGAAAATGGGGTTGACAGATAGGGACAAACTGATCAATTTTTCTCAGTGAGGCAGTAAGACCTACTCCTTCTTAAGGAACATGTTACAACCTCAGAAATTGGGAGATAAAAGTTTAGGAGACACCTGCAAAAGATCATAACAAAGTACTATGCACCAAAGCCAAACGTAATTGTAGAACATTTCGAGTTTCATAACAGCATGAGAAGGCAAAGTGAAACTATCTGTGTTGTGTTGCAGAGCTAAAAAGATTCATGGAATATTGCTCATTTGGAAATGGCCTAGAGGATGTGCTGTGGGATAGATTAGTTTGTCATAGTAATAAAAGAATTAAAAACCTATTGCTAGCAGAAAGAGACTCAACCTGGCTCAGAGCAGTAGAATTTCTAACCATCTTCAGCAAAGGGAATAGAAGAAGCATTAAAAATAATAATAATAAAAAACTTAAAATATTTGCATTTAACTGCAGGGACAATCAAATGACTTAATAACGAAATGTAAAGCCAGTTGAAAGGGGCTAATGATCCTGAGGAGTGTTCTGACAGTGGAAGAGTTCAGTTTGCATCAGTTTGTAAATTTAAAATGGTCCAGTGTCAGGAATATGTCAAAATTGGGCACTTAAATGGAAAATGCTAGGCAAATACTCAAGTGCAGGAGGGAAGACCCCAGAACGAAGAGGAAGAAAGCAGAGGGCTTTTGAATGGGAAAGACAACACAGGATGCGTCTACGTGAGATGCTGTGTCACTGTAGTGATGAGCAACGGCAGTGTAGTGTGTCGCTACGGCAACATGTCATCGGTGGGCATGAACTGCTAATAGCTCATTGCTACTGTGCAGTAGCGTCAAAAACGACCCATGCACCACGGGGACTGCACAGTAATGGCAGTTACTGTGTGGTTGGATGCATGTGTAGACATGCCCACAGAGGAGGAATTGCATGAAAAGGGAAGAATGAGACAGAGAGAGCGCCTCTCAATGGCCCAAAAAAATGGGATGTGGGGAGGCTGAAGAAGCAGACCCTAAACCCCGAAGAAGAGTGGTGGGCCTGGAAAAAGCCAAGAGTTTCCTACCTCTCTGGAGGAGGCACAGTGGCACCTGAGGTGCCTCAAGCAGCCATGACGCTGCCCAAACCATGTTTTAGAAGCATGTGCCAGGTGCATCTGGGTGAGCACTCAACAGTTTCTGGTGTAGCCAGAAGTCTCAGGGTGGTCCCGGAGAAAAGCTTGCACTGTGCAGGTGAAGACTGGCATGCCAGCGAGACCTGGCATAGGCCTGGAAAGAGCTGGAATGCCGGGGAGAGCTGGCACAACCCCAGAGAAAGTCAGAGCATGGAAGAGAGCCAGTCCATCGAGGAGTGCAGGCACGATGGAAAGAGCCAGCAAGCATGGGAAAGCTGGCCCACAGGGGAAAGCTGGCTGTGTGGGAAGAATTAGACTGATTCTAATGGATCAGTTGTAAAAGACTTACTGTGAGTTTCTTTGTGACCTCTTTATTTTGTTTTATTTGGAACACCTCATCGGCATAAGGATGGGGTAAGGGGGAGCCAGGAGTCCCCAGAAGATGACCAACATAGTTTCATAGTTGGTAGAGTCAGAAGGGACCTAAGCAGGTCATCCCCCTGCCCTGGGCAGGAAAGGATGCTGGGGTGAAACGACCCTGGCTAGGTGACTGTTTAGCCTTCTTTTGAAGACCCCCAGGGTAGGGACGAACACCACTTCCCTTGGAAGTTGGTTCCAGATCTTAGATGCCCTGACTGTGAACTAGTGCTTCCTGTCTAGCCTGAACCTACTCTCAGTCAGCTTATGGCCATTATTCCTTGTTACTCCCAGTAGTGCTTGGGGGAACAGAGACTCTCCCATTGCCTGCTGGTCCCCCTTGGCCAGTTTGTAGGCAGTCACCAGATTCCCTCTCAGCCTTCTTTCATGTAGGCTGAACATGTTCAGGTCCCGTAGTCTCTCCTCATAAGGCCTACTTTGCTGCCCCCTGATCATGCGAGTGGCCCTCCTCTGCACCCTCTTGATGCTATCCACATCCCTCCTGAAGTGCGGTGCCCAGAACTGGATGCAGTACTCCAACTGAGGCCTGACCAACGTCACATAGAGGGGGATGATCACCTCCTTGGACCCTCTCGTGATGCATCTATGGATGCATGATGAGGTACGGTTGGCTTTCCTGACTGCATCCCCACATTGGCAACCCATGTTCATCTTGGAATCAATAGCAATTCCAAGAGCCTTTTCTGCCTCTGTGCTGACAAGAAGGGAGTTCCCCAGCCTATAGGTATGCTGCTGTTTTCTCTTCACCAGGTGAAATACCTTGCACTTGTCCATATTGAAACCCATCCTATTCTCATCCACCCACCCCTGTAACCTGTCTAGATCTAGTTGTAGCCTGTCCCTCTCTTCTAGCGTGCTCACTTCTCCCCACATCTTAGTGTCATCTGCGAACTTGAACAAGAAGCTTTTCACCCTGTCACAGGGAAGATATAAGGGACGGACCCCGAGGGGTCAAGGGGGATCCCTGGGGGCCGGAACGTCCCAGAGAAGGCAAGGAGAGAGAGAAAAAGGTGAAGAATCTCTTACCTGTAGCCGGTGCCGCGGTGAAACTGGAAGCGGCGCAGGACCCGCATGGCTTGTTAGCCACGTCTTTTTAAAACTGCGGCCAGCTACGGAGAGAACGGGAGGAGCTGGCACAGAAGGATAAAAGGCGTCGTAGGCGAGGGAGCAGGGGAGAGACTGGGAAGCGTGTCAGCAGGGAAGGTATTCCCAGGACCTCTATTAGGGGTTAAAGAAGGCAGGACCACCTCTCACAGGGCAGAAGGTTGCCTTGAAGCCCATTGTAAGGAAGACACCAGTGGCGGTCCAGAGAGAGGAGGCTGACACACTTCATCCAGATGGAGGATTCAAGGGAGAGAATCCAAGATATCAGAAGGAAGAAGGTAACAACCAGGGTTGTCCCTGGGGAAGAAGGGAGAGCAACGGAACCTGAGGCGTCGAGCCAGGTGGGATTGGTGCAGGTTCAGCCAGGCTCCAGGAGCGGCCCCAGGCGGGTAACGAAGAGCCTAAGCAGCAGGAGGGGCTGCTGGAGACAAGCTCCAGTGACATAAAGCTGCCTGACGGGGAACACAAAGTAGGCAGAACTAGAGGGATCATCAAGGGTCCAGCTAACTCACAGATGATCCACAGTATGGAAGGGAGAAGGTGGTAGCTGCCAGGAATAGGCATACATAGGACAGGGCCAGTTAGAAACTCCTGGACCAGGCTGGCTCATTTTGGTGTAGTCAGGAGGCCACTAGTATTGATAGTATTCTTTCGTGTTTTTCTGTTTCCCACCTTTGGAGGGGTTGGGAGGTTTGTTGCATACAGCCATTGTGTTGGCTCAATCAGAAGAAGGGGTTTGTTGTAGAGAGAATCAAGACAACCGTGCAGACCCATAAGGTATAACTCTGATTTGGGTAATTGGGTTAGGCCTAATACATATTTATGGGACAGCCCAGAATACCTGCAAGCGGAGGTCAGGCCGAGAGAGACATCAGCAACCCGTCACGGCTGGGTTTCAGGGCAAGGTATAAGGGAGGTTGGAGCCTCGCAGAAGACTGCCGCCTAGAGGTCCCAGAGGCGTGCAAGCCCCAGTAGTCGGACCCCACCACTGAAAGAATAAACAAAGTCATGGCAAGCGAGATTGGGGAAGAGACTACCCCAGGGAGGGACATCCGTTCAGCAAGACCACAGGGATGGAGCGACGGGCAGCCATATACATCCAAAGTGAGGCGGCACATGACCGGATGATCGAAGCCCGATGGGTGCACACCCGCTTGTCCAAGTCACCAATGAAGATACTGAACAGTGGGGGCCCAAGGGCAGTCTCATCAGGGTGATTAGTTTTATCAGGAGCCTTCTGGGTAATTAATTAGAACAAACCATGGTGGGCAAGACCAGAAAGGGCACTGACATGAAGAAAGGGGAAAAAGAGTGCCATCTGCAATCAGGAAACCTTAATTGACCAGGAACAAGACCCAGATAAGTAATGTCTCACTCAGAGCATTGTATACAGAGAACTTGCCAAGTAATGGTAGAGTTAAACAATCAGTACCAATAGAAATAGGTGATCACATGTAATGCTAATACCTGTTGCAACTTTCATGGATGTTTGTTCCAGTGAGAGAAAGAAACATAATTGTAGCAGAGCACTAGGGTGCTCGCTACTGGTAATGGTAATAAGGACCCTGCTGCCAATCTTCAGGGCAGCGCAGGTGAGGGTTGCCGGGGCAACCAAGTTGGTCAGCTGGCCAGAAGGGGGCAGGGCCTGGCCTTTATAAGCAGCCAGGCTGAGGCCAGAAGTCAGTTCCCCTCTGGCAGCCTGAGCAACAGGAACTCAGCAGAGCAGAGCAGAGCAGAGCAGAGCAGAGCAGAGCAGAGCAGAGCAGAGCAGCCTGACCGCCTGAGCATCTACATGTTGGTACGGGGTGGAGAGAACCCTGATAGGGAGGTGGGAAGGAGAGCCAGGGTGGCGCAGAAGTTATGTTACAGCCAGGAGGCTTATTTTGTGTTATAGCCAGTTGGCTCATGGCTTTGTGTTTTCTGTTTGTTATTGTTACACCGGAGGACCGGGAGAGGATGTAGGGGTTGGAGGAGGCCTCAGGGGAGCTCCCCAGTAGTGGGGGGAGAGGTTCCTGGCACCACAGAGGGTGCTGCATTTCGGGGTGTCCCGATCCTGGCCCCAGTGTGGGCGATTTATCGGGATGAGCCCAGCGGGCGGAGGGCGAGAAGTGCAGGCAAGGCCCTGAACGCGGGAGCGCGAGGCACAGGCCCCGGTTGGGGGTGCGACCGTGGGAAGCACGAGGCAAGGTCCCAGGGAGGGTGAGAGCATTGTGGTGAGCCCCAGGGAGGGTGAGAGCATTGCGGTGAGCCCCAGGGAGGGGCGTCCAAGCAAGAAGCCTAGTGAGGGCATAACGTTCAAGGGGCACTGACCCCAGTCCCACGAAAGGGGTCTTGAGGGCCAGATAAGGCGGAGGCCACCTGAGCCCGATGGTGAGGTGCCTAAGTCGGGCGTAAGACCCCTGAGGAGGGTAAGGGGGCCAGGCACGGCCAAGGCCATCTGAGCCCCGACCACAGGAAGCACGGGAGACAAAGCCCCAGTGCGGGCAACCCGACCGCGGGAAGCACGGGAGATGAAGCCCCAGTGCGGGCAAGAGTGCATGAGCTCCAGAGGGGACAGGCCCCCAGTCAGGGCACTGCCGGTAGGGGAGAAGCCCCAGAAGAGGGGGCGAGCCTATTGAGAGGCCCCAGAGAGGGGGCGAGCCTACTGGGAGGCCCCGGAAGGGGGCGCGTGCACGACAGTAGGGGCCACAGACAGGGCCGCTAAGGAAGGAATGTAGGACCAGATAACGTCCGGAACAGCTGAGAGGCTTGGGGCATGGTATTGGGGTGGAAGGAGCCACGCAACGCCCATAGCGTTGAGGGGGCACCAGAACCTATTCGTATAGAGCGAGGGCCAGAAGGGAAGAGCACCGAGTCCAAGGGGTCAAGTAAAGGCAGCCTCCCATTAATATTACAGAACCATCAAAGTCGTGGCGGGCGAGAACGAGGGTGCTAGGCAGGCAACTTGGCACGGTAGGGGTGCCAGGAGAGATCACGGCCGCTCCTCGGTCCCCGCCCCGTGACAATAATAAAAACCAGATAGCTGTCTTTTACTGTCAGTTGGCTGGTCAGTCCAACTCACAGAGCGGGCAGATGCCACGTTACGCAAATCCAAAGCTTTCTTGAGAATGTACAAAAGTGTTTTAGAAAGTAAGGACAATTTCAAAATCAAATCATTGTGTATGCAACGATCATTTACTGGACCACATCACTTATCTACATAGTCTTAAATGATGGGTGCATTTGACAATGCCACCATCAGTGTTCCCTACTGCTGTGTAGTTTCCCACTAATTGAACACAAAACAGCTTTATTCTGAAATTTCACTTATTTCTGAAATGCCCTTAAATATCTTTATACATAGATTCTTCTTTGAACCATCCAATCAGAAGCTAACACATGGATGCACACAGGTAGATATATTTTTCTCTCTCTTGCATATCAATGCATTGCTGTCCTACTGTGTACTCTACCTCCCTTGACTATCTTGTCAACTTACAAGTCACTCTGGAAGCTACTCCCTGATTGAAGGGATTCTTAAGACAGGGTATTTACAATCAGTTCTCACTTAAGACTCTGACACTTCCCAGTCGTCCCACTCTGTTCACCAGGTTTCTCTTACATTCCCAGGGAAGTTCTGATAATAAAACAACCCCTATGGGCTTTCCTAGCATCCTAAATGCCAACAATACTTATACTGAAGAACCAGTCTATGTTCTGTTTTTTGCCTGCAAAATATAGACGGCTGGAGCAAATATATGCAAGAACTGAAAATTAATTAGAAAGATTAGCCTCTTGGAAAATACTGCTTCTCCAGAAAGTCTTGGATGTGCACTTCACTACTTTTAAAGAAGGGCTATAGATTTTCCAGGGTGCCAGGATGGGCTCAGGTTTCCACATGAAATATAGAAATGTAGGGCTAGAAAGAATATCAAGAGGTCATGTAGCCCATTGCCCTGTGCTGATGCAGAATCAAGTATACTCAGATTATCTGTTGACCCCTAGAATAGACTTAGGGGTTTGAGCATTCCTTCTGACATCCCCTGTGCTCATACAAAACAAGTCCTCCTATGAAGCAAATGCAGTTACCAGTTTCAATTTTATTGCTAGCAAATAGAGTCTAATGCAATATATATGCAGATAACATGATACAAGCAGAAATAAAAAGTCTGAAAACATCTTAAAATCCTGAGAATTTCTAACCAATGGCAATCCTGTTAAGGGGATCTTACCCAGATTCAGACATTAGTTCTAAGATGCATTGGATCTTCATTGCCTCTGCCAATGAGAACCTCAGCAAATGATGCCATAGGAACACTTCCCACTCTTCAAAAGGCTTACAAAATTCCTTGATGATAACTTATACAAATATAGTCAGAAAGGAAGTGTTCTTGTGTCATCCTTTGGTCAAGCCAGAACAGTTTGAGCCAAACCCTTAATCAAGATTCAATGTCCTTAGACTAGTGTAGTCCAAGGCTATTATCATTCCTGTTGCAGTCCTTTGGACTTTCCAATTTTTCTAAATCTTTTTTAAGAACGGGGTAAAAAAAAATTCAACACTGTATTCCATCTGAGACTTGCCACCCACATCCTGGGTAGAGGGAATAATTACCATATACACCTAACAAATGCCACTTACGTTAGTAGGTCCCAGAGCACGAAAGTGGTTCACTGTGTCTGTCTGAAGTCAGGCAGAAGGTACGGTAGTGTGGCACCTTTGGGCACGTCCACACGTGCAGGCATATGCGCTTGCAGCTTAAATAGCAACAGCACAAATTTGTGCTTGAGATTTGTGCCTCAGCACACGTGCCTAAATATGCACTTTGGTGTGGGGCAAATTGTGCCACTTGGGGCAAACTGACCCTGCCCATCTACTCCTGGATCTTCAGCCAGGGGGAGCTAGAGGCACCTGTGCTGGCATCAGCAGTATAAAAATTGCCCTGGTGAGCAGCTCAGGGCTACTTGCCCTCAGGAGCTTCTAAGGCCTGCCTAGTTAGTATCTGGGGAAACTAGTCCCTTGAACAGCCCTGCCCTAGAGTGGCTTCTGCACTCTCCATCCACTGCAACAGTCTAGCAGTGTGGTTGCTGCCTGGTTGTGACCTGTTGCCACCTGCAACAGCATCCGCCCCCTTGGACCTGGAGCTCCATGGTTGTGCACCTGCCAGGCCCAGACGGGGACTGCACAGCCACCTGGGCTGTGATATGGGCACTGTAGCAGAGTCTTTTGCACCTCTGGGCCAGCTGCCAGTGGGCCATAGCTGCACAGTTGGCCTTCAGGCGGCACTGTTGTTGTGTCTCCTGATGCCCCCCCTCTGCCTTCTGGGCAGCTATAGCCCAGAAGTTGTGCTTGATGCAGTGTCCTGTTTTGAACTGTCAAAGTGTGTCCTGGTCCCAAGCAGCCAGGTGGTCCGCTAGCTTGTTTGCCTTCCAGCAGGGTCCCCAGGGCCAGCTTCTCTGCCCAAGTCCCGCCACTTGCCTCACCAGCAGGAATCCTGGTGTTCCCTGTTTAAAAATTGCTGTTTCTCTGATAAAAAAAAAAAAAAATTCTCTCATTAACAGACCCAAAATCTGCATTTTTCTATGGTTTCTTGTTTATCTACCAGGGCAGCTACCCTGTCATAGAAGGAAAATAATTTGGTTTGAGCCAATTTCTTTTTGACATGCCCATGTTGTCAGTCTTTATTCGTCTCTAGGTTCTCATAAATTAATACATTTGTCCTACTATGTTTCCACATATCAGAATTATACTGCCTGGTTTCTAATTAGACACATTTTTCCTTTTTTTTGAAAGATGGGCACCATGTTTACCCTTCTCCAGTCCTCTGGGATCTCCTCCCTGAGGTCTTGAATATGATTGCTAATAGGTCAGTGATTGCTTGGGTTACTTCCTTAAGTACCTTAGAGTAAATGTTATCAGGTCCTGCTAATTTTAGTATATCTACTATATTCAAAAATATTTTTTATCCTGCTTTTTGATTGCCCTGACCTGCTCTTGGATCCCATTGTATATAGTTAGCTGTTTTAAGTATCTGGATACAATTAACTTTCTTTTTGGTGAAAACTGAAGCAAGGATGATTTTAAATACTTCAGTCATTTCTTTGCCATCTATTATTTGCTTTCTTTTCCTTCCCTTTAAGCAATGGACCTATACCTCCCTTTATCATCATCATAGTTCTAGTGTATTTATAGCAACTTTTCTGGTTGCCTCTTTTGTCCCTTGCTAATTATAACTCATTCTGCAACTTAGCCTTTCTGATAGTATCTCATTTGTGATTATGCTCTTCCTTTATACTTATGTGGTTAAATAAAGCAGCAAGTTCCAGCCTGCAATGTTTTGACAGGCAGCTTGTTTTAAGTTCAACTGGGTATTTTTTCATTTCTTTTTTTCTTTTTTTAATGAAACACAGGAGGGCTGAATTTGTTCCTACTGGCCCAGTTTTGCATGGTACTGACAGGTTGTATGTGCAGAAGTCCTCAGAGCTCACTGTCCTCTCAGGATGCAGTAAACACTTCTCAGGTTTTGCTCTGTGATTCTTAAATGAGTTGGAAATGGCTTACCTAGAAACTGATGAGGTCCTTCAGATACAAGATGTAGATTGTCCTGCTATTTAAAAAAAAAATAGTAATTTTTGAAAGCAAACCAGTGCACATACAATATAACATCCTTTATAATGTGTTTTCTTAAACATGTCATACATTTACCATGCATCCCCAAATGCATATAGCACTACTGACATGCAGCTAATTCTACAGTGGAGGCCAGCCATCAGTCAGACACCGGACAGTAAGGTGTGGGGGAGGGCAAAGTTGGCCAAGGACAATGGGGCCATCCACTGCTCTTGTGAAAAACACTGCTATTTCTTTAGTGTCTTTGCAGAACAGACAAAGTCTCATTTTTTTATGGTCTCATATTATCATACTGATTCCCCATTATACATTGAGTATTTGCTAACAAGAGTGCCCACTCTTGTTTTCCTTGTAATTACTTCCAGGTTAATGTATCACATTTAATTCAGGTTTATTTGTTCAGACCATATTTCTGCAAGTAGGGTGCCTGTCTGGCCTCTGTATGTCTCTGTGCTTCAAACACTGAAAGTATGAATGCTAGTTTCAAAGCAAAAAAATACCTCTGCCTATCAGACAAGTCCACAATTTACATTTAGATTTATTTCATTTCTCAGGCTGTGGAACTTAACAGAGCTGAGAACATTTTGGCCTGTAAAGCCTTTTTCAAATAGCTGAAACTGCATTCTCATCCTCTTTCAAACTGTCAGACATCAGGTGCTGACCCAGCCCCATTAACCAATTACCCACACGTCACACAATTAATCTTTCATTGCGACTTGATCAAGTTCATTCCTCCTCTCTATATTATTCTTTACAATCCCACTGAGTAAAACCTGCACATTTTTGTCACTGTTCATTTTGCCCTACCTGGCACTGCTTCAGTCTGGGAAATGAAATGACTGTAAGTATAATTTATAGATTCTTCGGTGACATGGAAGCTCTTTTCAGGCTGACCTGATACGTTAGCTTGTAATGGTTCCTTTGGAGCCATTTTGGTTTGTCAAGTTGACAGGCTTTCTTTCTTTTTTCTTTTTTTTTTAAATAGCCAAAATGTGTACTTGTACGGGGTGTCACTGATTAAGGTCTGGTGTGTTCTTAAATGCTTTCATGAGAAAGTAGCCAACTTCAATGCTGTCCTTTGGCTTTCACCTACCATAATCCCCCAGTACTCATTCTCTCAGCTTCCTTGAAACAGTTCTAATGGACTTCTCAATGTCTGTCTAATCTATGCATGGCTTGCAACACTAAGCCAAAACTCCTTCAAGGGCAGAGTTTATTGTTGTCACCCCATGGTCAACATTTGATAGAGAGAGCTCATCAACCCTGGGCATCATTATTTACCTTTGTCTGCAGCCACATTACAGGTTGTTGTTTTGCTTTCATCAGCGAAGGCCGGATGCACGCTGACCTTTGCTAGTCTAAAACCTGTTCTCTGAGGAGGTTTGTAAAACGTTGGGGCTCCAGAGGTGGCCATGTTGCCCCTAATGACTGTGTGACTGTGCCCCTCTCTGCTTCTAGGGTGCTTTCCCATCTTTCCTGTCATGCGTTGATGGTATAATAATAAATAGGGAGGCTGTTCACAGGGCTTTGCATGGCCTCAGTTCCACTGAACCACCATTAGAGTTCCCCGGCTCCCTACTGGTACTGAGGCCTCTTGTTGGGCCTCACTCTATAACCATGCCACACAGGGTACCTCAAGCCTTAGAAGCTAATTTCATGGCTCCAAATCCTTCCCTACACCATGCCCCACGGGTGTTACTATAACATTGTTCCCTCTATTGGGGTCTCCTCCGCCACTTTCCCTTTAATCTAGCTAGGCCTTCTAGCCTGGGTCCACTGTATCAAATGTGGCTCTGAGCCACTAGCTCCTGTTTGTCCTTTCTGATCACTGGGCCCCTGGCCGCTGTGTAGTTGTACCGCACGCTAGAGCTGGGCCCCTGGATCCCTTCTCTCGCTGCACCCCACTCAGGTGCCAGGCCCCTGGTCCCGGGTTCATCCTGTGCCACCTTGCACTCTCTTCCCACTCCAGGCTCAATAACTGCTTGAGCCTGCCCCTAGCAGGGCTCAAGGCTATTATGTGCCCCATGGAAACCAATGGGAGCTCTGTAACAATCCCTTATAGTCCCAAACCAAACCGCCAGTTTAGACGCAACATAAACATAAGCCCCTGGGCTACAACATAAACATAAAGGGATAACAGCCCTCTGTCCTGTAAGAGTGTATACCTTCACGTCTAGTGCAGCATACCTCTTAGCCTGGGTACCTTGTGAGCTCCCTGAGCCCCACTGTTCCTGCAGGCAGCAAAGCAGTTGGACCAGCATCCCCAGGTGGCCCTACCCCTGCAGCTGCCAGGGAGAGAGTCCCTTACTAGCCCCAGCCTTGGGCTTATATACTCCCAGGGCTCTGCCTACACTTGGTTGGCTGACCACCTGCAGGTGCCTGCTATTAGCATTTCTGGTCCACTAGCATGTTGGCCCAGAGACTTGCAGCTACTGTGTCCTGCCTAGGCTGCCCTGCTCCCTAGCTGAGCTGCTTTTATCTTAAAGTAACAGGGAACCCCAGGCTCTCTGTTACAAGGTTATTATAAGTTTAAAATTTCCTGGATGTATTTTTCAAACGTTCATAAAAGGACAAAATTTAATTTAGTGTCACACCGGGATAAGCCAGATGTGGCTCATGGTTCAGGCACTGTACATTTAATGTTATATTGGGTTCATGGGCAACAGAAGTGTTGTGTAGGTGTGATGTTCTTTCGGTTGCACTTGGTTGAACATATTACCTACTACAGCATTCAACC
>NW_017729032.1:79008562-79013248 GCF_001723915.1 Gavialis gangeticus
CTTAAAGTAACAGGGAACCCCAGGCTCTCTGTTACAAGGTTATTATAAGTTTAAAATTTCCTGGATGTATTTTTCAAACGTTCATAAAAGGACAAAATTTAATTTAGTGTCACACCGGGATAAGCCAGATGTGGCTCATGGTTCAGGCACTGTACATTTAATGTTATATTGGGTTCATGGGCAACAGAAGTGTTGTGTAGGTGTGATGTTCTTTCGGTTGCACTTGGTTGAACATATTACCTACTACAGCATTCAACCAGCCTGGTCAGGTCAGCATTTAAGATGGCCCTAGGGCGGAGAATGAGCTGAGATTGGGTAGTGCATAGCTGAACCTGTGGGTGGGAGGGACATTATTGATATACAAGGAGAATAATGGGGGTGCAGCAAAGAACCCTGTGAAAGGCCTTTTACTTGACATCTCCAAAAACTTTTCTTGTTTTTGTCCTGTAGAAACACTTCTCTAACAGCTATGACCATCTTGTTAAAACTTGTTCCCTAGAAGACTGGTGTGCTAAATCCTTATAAAGCCACTAAATCCAGAAATGCAACTTCTTCCATCTTTTTGCTGAAAGTCCTTATTGGTATACGTAGTGAGGCCTAGAAATTGGGTGTGGATACCACATTCTTGTTGAAACCTAGCCCACTCAACTTTAAGAATGGCCTACAGTTCTGGTAGCATCCTTTTGCTTTAAAGCATACAGAGCTCATGGTTGATAGTTTGTTGTATCATGTAGGTCCTTCCCTAGCTTTGCCAAGGCAATGGCCTTAGATAGATGTTGGATCTTAAGTTTGCATTTCCTTGAGTGAAGAACTAGGCTAACCAACTGTGGGTATGTCGGCCAAGTTGTTTCAGGACCTCCAGTGGGGTACTGTTGAACCCACTGGCAGTGATGTATTTTATACTTTTCAGCACCGTGTCTGGTCCTGATTAGAAGTGTTCAGAAGCTGGTGGATAATAGTGCAGTGGAATTCATGATATCAGAATGGATACAAGTGGCCTGACCTTACTTGGAACCTAGAATTGGCAGAGCAGGTCAAATCTATTGGTTTATCTACAAGCCATCTCACCCTACTGATGAGTGAGCATATTGATGAAACTGCCCTGTCTATTGACAAATTATTTGCATTGAGCTTCTGGGTAGAGTGTATTGAGTATTAGGGGCTGCATTGTGGGCCAAAATGCCAGCTAGAGGGTCTCATAGTGCCATTGTTGTATCTATTAGTTGGATCATCAACTTCCCTAGTAGTTACTAGGGGTGTATGAAGCCCTATTCAATTTGGATTCAGATTCGGTCAGAATCTAGGACAGTGATTTGATTCACTGTCCCTGATTCGATTTGGCCGAATCCGAATCTGAAGATTTGATGTTGATTCATAGAATCAGTGATTCAGACAAACACAGCTTTAAATGTTTTTTCTACATACCTCAAGGCTCATGAACACTGTGATGCTGGAGCTGATGGAATGTCCCACAGGAGTGCAGGGGGGGCCTTCACGTACTCGGCTGTGAACCCAGAAGTACTTCTGGTCCACTTCTGGGTCTGCTGGGGAGCATGTGGGGGCCCCCCCACATCTTCCTGACTCAGCAATCTGCTGCAGGGGGACCCCGGGTGCCCCCCTAGACCCAGAAGGCATCAGTTGCCAAGCAGGGGAGGGGGCAGAGGGGCCCACAGCGTGCTCCCTGGCTGACCCAGAAGTGGACTGGAAGTGCTTCTGGTCCCCTTCCAGGTCTGCTGCCGAGTGTGCTGGGGAGCCCCCCACACTTCTGTGGGACACTCCATGCATTGATAAGCCGCCTGCTACCTAGAGGTATGTAGAAAAAACACTTAAAGATGTCTCTATGTCCAAATTGCTGAATCTTTCCGAATCTCTCTGAATAGATTCGGAGGGTTCTGATTTGATTTGGAGAGATTAAAGGGTCCTCTGATTCAATTCAGATTTGGAGATTCAGCCACCGAATTGGGTCGAATCTCCACCGAACTGAATCAGGGACCAAAGCTTTGCACAACCCTAGTAGTTACTGGACACTGATGAGATGTATGGCATGGATGCTGACCCTCTGTTCCTCAGGCTTTCACTGTTCACACCATTTGAAAGAGTGTCTGTCATGTTGCAGGGCTGAAGTTTGACAGAAAGAAAAAAACCCACCACCATAAAGAGATACTGTGGGTGCATCTATATGAGATGCTAACTGCACAGTTACCGAATAATACTGCGCAGCAGCACATCACAGAACCAACAGTGCTAATACAGTACTGTGCTGTATTAGGCTACTGCATAGTAGCATTGCTTAAAAGGTATTCACTGACACTACTGGGCAGTAACTCCAGTTACCGAGCATTTATTTAGCACTTGATTATACAAGTGCTAAATAAATGCACAGTAACCACTGCATAGTAGCATCTCATGTAGAGTTCGCCAACCATGTCCAATCCCTGCCCCTTAATTGCAATAGAAACCCATTAACCTCTCAGTTATACTGTGTATGAAGAACTTTCATGGCTTCATACCCCTCCTCTTCCCTCTCCCTACCATCCCTGTCCTTCCTAGGTTCATGCAGGGAGTAGAAGGAAATCCACAGCTACAAATTAACTTTCTCTCAAGTCTTGAGGTATGAAGCTCCCTTACAAACACACATGGGAATAGGAAAGACAATTGTTGCTATTAACTCTGTCCCCCTAGTCTGCTACTTAGAAGATTTGGTCATACAGGGTTGGAAAAGAAATCTAGTGGAGATATATTAGATTAAGAAAAGGAGGTAAAATTGAAAATCATATCCTGCCCTGCTTCTGAACTTCAGATGTCTGAAAAGAACTGAGCTGAATTCTGCCTTAATTTGAGCTTGGGCATAGGATGTGTGTGCCCTGTGCCAATAGAAATAGATCTGCTCCCTTGGGTGTTTTTCACACTGGTGAATCAGGTGCAATAAAAGTAGAAGTCCTAGTCCTGCTGGCAGTGAATAGTTTCCTTCGCTTCAAGTGGCAAAGGCCTCCATCCTTTGGGATGCAAGTCTGTCTCTCAAGTATGTGATTTACCTTGAAGTATTTGTATATATGTTGCTACAAGCCATTATTTAAAAATATACATGTAATTCAGATACTCAGATAAGTAGAGGTAATATAGCTTTCAGAACTCCCATGAGAGAGAGATATTTCTGGGCCTTTTAAATTGCATGATATTAAACACTTAAATCTGTGGTGACAATGTTAAAGATCAGACTCTGCTACAAGATTAGAGGGTTTCTTTACTTTCTTGTGGCTATAATCTCATAAGCATCCTGGAATGATGAGATGTGGAACATTGCGGTTCTGAATGGAGATACAGTGAAGTGAAATTAAAATGAAACAACAGACTCAGTGTCTTGCAATGTCCTCACTTTTGTAAGCATAATTGATTCTTCCTGTTTTAACATGGTTTTCTGGGATATCTTCTATAAGAAATGCTGGTAATAAGTCTGTTACTGTGTAATGTATAAACTGTATTTTAGTAGAGGGTATATAGGCACATCATAAATCTTGAAGATAAATATGTAGTACTTTGTTCATACCATCAGAACCCTGGGGTCAAAATGTAATCTTACATTGTACGTTTCATAAACTTGATTTTTTAAGAGATGTTCTTGGAGGTGGGACTTGGGATAATAAACAACTTTTATAGGTGATTAACTACTGAAGTTATTTTTTATAAATATCCTCCAGGCAACAAATTATTTCTTTAGAAGACAAATACAAATTCAACTCATTGAAATGTAGTAAGGTCTAGTGGCAGAGAAGATGACATTTTCTTGCCTGGCAATTGTTTAAAGGTTTTGCGCTGCTACCTTCTTCAACTTCCATTTTGCTTTGCTCTGGAGGTAGAACATTTTAAGTGAGTTACTCTTTTGGTGTGGATGCAAAAAGTGAGGTTTGTGGGTAGAATCATAAGTATTTACTTACTTTTAACCTTTGTGAGAATTGTAGAGGTGACAGCATCATAGCTAGAATAAGATGCAAGCATTGGAGGCTCCCATTAAAGCTTCATATTCCAGTTTTATATCAGTGCATCAGAATCAAAGTTTGCATGTAAAACAAAAATACTAGTACTGATAGGTATGAAGGAAAACTCAAAATGTGATCTGAGAAACTCAAAGAAGTGAATGGAAAGTTACAATTTAAACATATATTGCCTGAATTTGCAAAGAGCCTGAAACCATCGCCTTGAAGTTAAGAATAGCTCTATGAAAGAGAGGCTACTGCTCAGAAGAGAGCTTTGTCGCAGAAGAGTGGAATGGATCAGCCCAATGATCCAAATGCATACATTCTGGCTGCAAAAAATATATCTATTGCTTTTGAGGGAATGATACTCTTGTGGGAATATAGGGGTCCTGCACTACTGTTTATGCCTCTTTGAGATTCAGTCGTTCTATGGGGATAGAAAGCTGAGGGGCCAAGGGCTTCATCTTGTATTACTCTAACTTTGTATTGCAGTTTGTTTGGGAAGATTTTTTTCTTCTGATCTCATATTAGCATGTATTCTAATACATACTTTATTAGGAAGGCCTGGGAGTGTATCATTAGCTAGGCCTTAGAACTGGATTATATTATGGGACCGTTAGATTTAAGTGGAATCCCCTTTAAGCATACAAGTTTTCTCTCCCCCATCGTAACAGTTCAGTTTTGCTTTTTCTCATTTCCACTTTACTTTAGG
>NW_017729032.1:79013259-79014876 GCF_001723915.1 Gavialis gangeticus
TCCCCCATCGTAACAGTTCAGTTTTGCTTACAATAAACTATGCTCTTAAACATGGTGACTCCCAGGGAAGTGTAGAAAGGGTAATGTCTCAGACTTCTGGACCTCATGCTTATAATTAACAAGTTCGCTACCTGAAATGTTATAATTAAGCTTCAGTGAGGAAAGCAGGAACATATGCCACTGTCAAATGAGTGTGAATGACATGAGTCAGGCATTTCATGTTAATTAAATGTTAACTTGGTTAACTTTCTACCTTTTGCTAGTGATGACCGCAAACTTTCACATGCAGATAAACTGAGTAAGATTGCTCTCACTAACATTTTATACTATACTGTGTAACTGTAAGCTTTGATAGATTTTAAAGCTAGAAAGGAACAATCTCCATCTCTGGAAGTTTTCAAGAGCAGGATAGCCAGACACTTGACCAGGAGAATTTAGTCAAGGATGATCTTGCCTTGAGCAGGAACTTGAACTAGAAAACTTTGTGAGGTCCCTTCCAGCCCTACTCTCCTGTGATCTGATCTAATGTAATACAAACATGGAATTTATATCCAGGGTTTCCTGCATCTACTCAAACAAATTCTGGTTATCAGGTAAAGGACATGCTCCACACCCAGTGTGGCAGCTTGCTTGCTTAGAAGAGCTGTAATAGAACTTAAGGACAATACATTACCTTGTAGTAAGATAATTGCTATAGTTACCAGAACTGGGTAATGAGTCACCCATCCTGGGGTGCAAGTACATGGTTTCAGATGAGATCAAATCCAGGGCTATGCCTTACCCGATGCTTCCAATTACTCTTCCCCTAGTACATGCTTGCACACTTTATCTTATATACCTTTCCCTTTCAATCCCCTTGGGTTCCTGTGTTTTAAAATTATCCATTCTAGCTGTGTTTCTAGCTAGGTTTGTTTCTTAAACAATTTTGAAAAACAAGTAGTTTTTTTTAATGTCAGAAACTCTATTTCTGTCCAGTTTGAGGAACATCTTCCTGTTTACTTCCCCCCCCCCAAATTCTAATGGTGAAAGGGACCTCACAAAAGCAACTATCACTTCATGCAAGCCTCAGGTTGAGCTACGCTGCTTCCTATGAACACCCACTCCTCAGTGAAGGTCCTGTCCACCTTAGCATAACTACCTTCATAAATCAAATCTCCAATTCTTTTTGGAATACTCCTCCACTAACATCAACTTTCTAGATATCATGATCTACTCATCCAAGATGACTATATACAACCCCTCCCCCCCCACCCCATGGACTACCACACTTACATTCACAAAACCAGCAATCATTCCAGATGCACCAAAAAAGCAGTGATCTAGTCAGGCCCACAGATATTACCACATTGCTTTGAGGAGAATGTGTGACACCTATCTTATCAAGCTGAAAACTGCCTTCACCCAGCAGGGACAGTCTAGCAGAGAAGTGGATTGTATCTTTGAAAGAGCCACCCAAATTCCCCGCAGCAACTTGGTAAAATACAAGAAGAAACCCCACAACTGACTGCACAACCTTGGTTGTCACCTAGCAACCTACACTCAAACCCATAATAAGGATCTCATCAAACAACTATAGTTTATTCTTGAAAAGGACCAGACCTTGAGAGAGAGATTCCC
>NW_017729032.1:79014887-79017374 GCF_001723915.1 Gavialis gangeticus
GTTTATTCTTGAAAAGGACCAGACCTTGAGAGAGAGATTCCCAGCACCATCTTCCCCCTTCGCTTTCAGACAGTTTGTCCAATTCATCATCAGCAGGCATTCTGGTTTTCTCCGATTAAAAAAAAATTCCCAATTTTCAGTTTATAAAAAGTAACCCCAAATCCACATTTTTATGTGATTAAAATGAAACACCACTATATATTATAGAATCACAGAAAGTTAGGGTTGGAACCCCTAAGGATGGAGTGTCCACCACCTCTCTGGGTAAAAAAAAAAATATGCTGAACATTTTTTTGGAAGACAGACTCTAGATAGGATAACGTATATCTGGAAAAAGAGCAAGGGATATTGCTCACAAGCACACATGCTCTCAGTAACAGACCATTTATCTGAGAGCATGGGCTTATATTTAAGATAAGAACAGGGGCATACAGGATGCACCATACATACTTCTGTAATTCCTAACCTAATAGATGGTTACACATATATTAATTATTTAGTGGTGTTTCAGTTTAAGCATGGAAAAATGTGGATTTTGAGTTCCTTTTTTTTAAACCAGCAAACTCCCCGATGATAAACAGACACCTAATGGGATCCAGTCTCCCCTCAACAATAAATGCAAAATCTGTCAACTCATCTGTAGGGTCTAAATATGGCTATATTTAAGGTTACTGAAACCAAACATTTTTCCAATCCTTACCACCCATATCACGCTCACTTGCCTGTAGGTTGTAGTGGTGGCCCCAATTCTCGCCTGCTACATCTTGACGTTTAAATCTGATCTTAAGCGGGAGGTGACAATAATTTCCATCACTGGACAACTTTATCATGAAATGTGTTTCTTCTGGGGCTCCAACCTCCCCTATACACCAGCCTAATGCACCTAGATGTTATGTTGCCATTCATTGGTGATGGTCTTAACAGGTGACTTTTTCTTCTAGGTTTACACATGTCTCAACAGCTGTCTAGATGGAACTAAGTCACTGAGGACTACTGGACTACTTCTGTCTCAGGTGAGTCTTGTGTTTAGTCTTTCTTGAGAGTTAATATTTATTATACTAGAAAGTTAAAAGCAACATAATGTAAAGAAAAGAAATCAAGCCCATCCGGGCAGATGTCCTTGGTCTCAGGGTATTTAACTCAGTCTTGAGGATTCTCCTTCCCTTTAAACTAGCCAGATTGGCTTTTCTCTCTTTCTTTTTGTTTCTGCCTACTTCAATGTTTTATCTCCTTGCAGAGACAGAGGCTTGGCAAACCAACAACAAAAGGAAAAGGAACAAGAAAGTAACTATAAAAAAACTAACACCTTGTTATAGAGCTCAGCCACACTCTTTTGCCTGGCCCTAATTTTTCTTTCAGCAGTTTCTCCACTGCCTGCAGCACCCTGCCCAGCAGCACCTCTTCCGCTGGCATCCCCTGGCTTAATCGAGCTCCTCTGAGCTCCTCAGGCAGCAGGTTGCTGGCTCACCACTGTTGAGGCCATCCCACCCAGCTTCTCAGTTCCCAGGACCCTGAACTTCCTCTGATGCTTCATCCAGGGTTTCAAACCCCTTTCTCCCTCTCTGGGGTTTCTCTGGTCTCATGGAGCAGCTGCTCCGGAATCATGGTTCCCAGGGAACTGTTCTCTCCTCTGATGGCTTGTCCTGGCTCTCAGTAAGTATCTTCGGCGTTCCTCTTCTTCACTTCATCTCTACTGCCAAAACAATACTCTCCACAATAAAACCATCAGAAACCAGTTTATATACATCTATCCCAGACATGTGATACACCTTATTCTGGGCACCAAATGCCCTCAAATTAATGATGTGGATGAAACCAGAGAAAAACTATGCACTACAACAGCAGTTCTCAAACTCTGACAGATTGTGCACCACCAATTTAAAATGACACAACCTTAAGTACGACGAGTACATTTTTCTCATATAAAGTAATTTCATAGATTTCATACACATTTGGGCTGAAAGGGACCCTGGAGGATCAGAGTCCAGCTCCCTGCCCCAGGGGCAGGAAGTCAACAGGGATCATAGGATCCCAGCAAGATAAATATCCAAATGCATCTTGAAGGCATTCAAAGTGGGTGCTTGAACCGCCTCCAGCGGCAGTCTATTGCAGACCTTGGGGGCTTGGACAGTAAAGAAGTTCTTCCTTATGTCCAGCCTGAATCGGTTGCGGCGGAGTTTGTGACCATTCGATTTTGTCATCCCTTAGGGCACTCTGGTGAACAGACGTTCCCCCAGATCCTGATGAGCACCCCTGATAAACTTATAGGTGGCCACCAGATCACCCCAGAGCCTACGCTTTTCGAGGCTGAAGAGTCCCGTGGCTCTCAGCCTTTCATCATAAGGTCTGTTTTCCTGACCTCTGATTATGCGCATGGCTCTCCTGTGCACTCTTCTCAAGCTTCTCCACATCCTTTTTGAATTGTGGAGCCCAAAACTGGATGCAGTACTCCAGCTGCAGCCTCACCAAGGCCAAGTACAATGGGAG
>NW_017729032.1:79022374-79023236 GCF_001723915.1 Gavialis gangeticus
TATATATATATATATTACAGAATAATCATTCTCTGCCTGTCCTCAGTTCTTGTGCTCATATCATTTTCAAAACATATTTCCAAGATGAGCCTAGGGACACAAATTCATTAGACTACTTGACACTAAAAACCAGGGACTTAACATAGACAATGGCTTCATGGTCTATTATAATCTACCTGATGTTTGCTAATCACTTCACTTCAAATATGATAACAACCCTCCTGAAGGATCCTTTCCTTTGCTCATCAGGTTTTTAGTATATTTCTCTTGTCCATTGGCTACATGATCCTTTCTGTTATATCCTATTTTTATTTAAATATGGAATCTAGTGAACGTCTTTGTTATATCTGCTGTTTAGCTCTGCTGTGCCTGCTTCTCTCCCAGAGACCTGTGATACCTGAAAACTTGCCTAATCTATCTCAACCATGCTGTTGGTCCAACAAAGAATATCATCCATAAAAATCCTTGTCTCTCACGTATTTCCTGGAACATTACAGCAACAATGTCACTTTAACACCCCGGTAAGTACTTACACATTTAGTTTATATAATAAGCATCTACTGTGAATAACCATCCCGAAAAACAATTTGGACCACATTTTTGTTTACATGATCCTTAATCACTTGTTATCCAACATGCCAGAGCTGTATAATATTTTTTTTGAAAGAAATACGACCTGATTTAATGACTCTAAGAGATGAAGAATTTTCCACACACTTTTTTTACTGTTTTACTGGTTACTACTGTTTTTGTTAAAAGTTTGTGTCTTAAGGAAGCAATTTGGAGCAACGCAGTTACTGCAATCCATCAGTTTCAGGACTTCTGTATCACTGACCTCTTCGTAAAGTTTAGCAGTTGCTTT
>NW_017729032.1:79028236-79028808 GCF_001723915.1 Gavialis gangeticus
TTCTGACACCAATGTCCACATTATTGATGAAGATGTTAAACAGTATAAGCCCTAGGACAGAGCCTTGTGACTGTGCACCAAGATGATTGGCTTCCGTCAACCACCACCCTCTGAGCCAATTCCCCAGCCAGCGGGTTATGGTGAGGTCGAGGCCAGATGGGCTTGATTTCTTTTCTTTACATTAATTATAATAAATCTGTTAACATGTACCACTGACAGGCTGTCTGCGTACCACAGACTGGGAACAGCTGCACTAAAATGAATGATCACTAGGGATCCTGGTTTTCTCTGATTTAAAAAAATCCCCAATATTTGGATTTAAAAAAAGTAACCCAAAATCCATTTTTTTCCTTGATTAAAATGAAATGCCACTAATATATATGGTGGCTTTTCGTTTTAATCATGGAAAAACGTGGATTTTGGGTTACTTTTTTAATCCAAAAATTGGGGATTTTTTTTGTTTTGCTTTTTTTACCAGAGAAAACCAGGATCCCTGATGATTACTGAAAAAAGATAAAGGACAGAGACACAGGTAGAAGAATATATATATATATATATATATATATATATAT
>NW_017729032.1:79028922-79074748 GCF_001723915.1 Gavialis gangeticus
AGCAATTTGGAGCAACGCAGTTACTGCAATCCATCAGTTTCAGGACTTCTGTATCACTGACCTCTTCGTAAAGTTTAGCAGTTGCTTTATCCCTTAGGATGTTATTGTGCTGGGAGCAAGATAAAAATAGGAGTCCAAGAGAGGCATGCTGTCCCTCTCCTATAGGACAAGGTCTTTGACCTCACAAGTGTCAATCTGACTCTCTCAAGTATCTGGACCTCATCTAGTCTGGGATTTTCCTGTCATTCCAGCATTCCTGGTACTATTAGAAGGCCAAAGAAAGTATGCTCCAGGGTTTCTTCATTACAAAATTGATAAGAACATGACCTGCAGATGGGTCAACTATTCTGAAGTTGAACAGATTTTACAGTGAGGTTAAACAAATTGTGGTCCATATTGTGTTGGCTGGTTATGGTTAAGCCTGTGACAGCCTTTTTACTGGCCTGATACATGACTACATCATGTCCCAGCTAAGCCACAACCTAGGTGGGGTGATATTTAGAAACAGTCCCTGCTTGGTATTCAGAGGACATGCCTGCACATGCTTTAACGCGCAGTAGAGCATCACGTAAAAAAAGTGATGTTACACTAATGCACAGTAAAATAGTCTACTGTGCATTAAGCATCACTAAAAAAGTGTACAATTTAATATGCATTAATTTAGTACCTCACGTTGGAGATACTAAACTTAATGCCAATTAGAAAAGGCACATTAATACACGTATAGATGTGCCTAGCTTGTATCAGAAGTATTTGGTTATGCCTTACCTTGTTTTTAATTGAGATAGTAATTTACAGACCATGTACCTTCTAGTGTCCACCAGACATTGTCTGTGGCCCCCTTAAAGGTAGTTAGAACTACTCTCAAGAGCCAAATCCTGGTCTTCCTGTGTTGACCTTTCCAGGAGGAGGAAATTCTGTTGCAGGAGCACTTGAGCAGTACCTAAGTTCTGATTGCAGAACTTTTATTCATAGTTAAACATCAATCAGAAATAATCTAGCTTGACTCTGATGCAAGGTTGCATTTTCAGGGCTGGTAACTGGAAAATGATTGTACTTACAAACTGAGTAGATTGGAACTAGAATCAAAAACAAAAGCTTCATAATGCCATTTATACAGTGGCTTTCAGAACAGAACTGTTCTTTGAGTCATCCTACCTAGGGGCTTTACCAATACTCACTGAAGTCATAATAATCTTTCCTCTGATAGGCATTCTAACAGAGTACTAGGAGTATTTAAGTAGGAATAAATTAAAAGGCCAGGTTTAGTGGACTTGGTTTTGTAGAAAATATAACACTTTGAGGTTGGCCATTCCCATTGGAGGAGGAGTATAGCTGTAGCAGGACAAAGCCACTGATATTGTTGCTGTTACAGACTCCTGACAATTTCCATCACTTAGCAAAGACAAATGTGAAACTTCTTGTCCTAGATTATATTTATTTGGAAATAAAACTCATGATTAGAGCAGATGGCAAACATGCACTGGCAGAATCTTAACAGTGTCAGAATTTAATCTGTGTGAGAGGTGGTTGCTATTAAAAAGTCCTTGCTTGCCAGTTCCCATGCAGAGGTGTTCTGGAATACTGCAGTGGTATCTTGAGAGAAAGAAACAAACTCGTATTTCTGAGGCATTTGTGCATTATATATTCATTTTTTTAATGGTGATCCATGTAAGATAGTATTGAAAATGTAACCAAAGTGGGTGGTTGGTTAGAAAGAACAGCATCCTTTCTCTTGTCAAGGCCAAACAAATGGAAGTCAGGTCATCCTGCCAGGAAAATGTTCTATGGAGGAATATTTTATTTTACCATTGTCAGCACACTGAGAAAAGAGTCCATTCGAGTCACCTTTGTATATTTTATTCATTATTAGAGCATGTCTGGCATGGATCTATTCTTCTGTTTGCTCACGTGGATTTCTGCAAATGGTGAGAACCATTCCTTTTTGAGGAAGTGCTTAGTACCTCCTAGGATTAGATGCTTTGTTAATTTGTATTTGCATAATGGACTTGTATTCAAGTAGAAAAGTGGAAAAATGGGACAGGCTAATTCTTTTGAGAGAAGGAGATGGGACTGAGTTATCCCAGGAGCCCCAGAGCAGCCTCCTGAAAGTTTGAACTGAGTTGCAGGTTGAACACTGAATTCCTTTGTTTTTATCCACTAAAGCCGCATTCAACTTTATTTGAATATAGATTTGTGTATTTACTAGTAAAGATATCGGTGGGAGAAGAGTGAGCAATGATCCTATACAACCTTTCCCAGTAAGGGTTTAATTTGTTCTTGCCTGCTGATTTTGATGCTCTACCCAGGTGCTATTGAATTTAAACTGTTTATTAGTTTGTGGAAAGATTTACTGTACTGCAGTTCTTCTGAGAAAAATAAAAACTTCTGATCCTTCTTCAGGGATTTTGTAATCAAGGAGTAGAAAATTGTATTCCAAAGCTGAAGTTAATGAGAGATCGTCCTGTTTGTATATAGGCGAAAACACTCAATTCACTGCAGTAAGGGACAGAAAAGCTGCAGTCTGTCTTCTGTTCTTCTCTGTCACCAGGAATGTTTCAGTAGTTAATCCTGCAGCATAGATTTGCAGACTGGAACCTGTTACACCACAACTGAAAAACATCTGTTACTAGTTTAGTGAATCTGACATCTGATTTTCCACAATGTTAATGGATTCAAGGATAATTATAAAGATATTATTCCTGTTATCTTTTTTACAGCAGTGTTTCAGTACACTCTGTCTAGATGTGACAAACCAAATAGCAGCAACATTTTTATCTGCCTTGGCATTTTAATGAAGTATCCAGGTACCTTGGATATAAATTTGGAATCATCAATTCTTCCTTAAAAGGGGAGCACTCATCTCCTATGTTTCATTTTAAGATACTTTCTCAGATACCCCCATTTAAGTGATTGTTTTCCAGGGGTAACATTAAGGGGCTGCACTTTGGATTCATTGCTAGGAGAAGACCTGTGAAAAATTCATGGGTCTTGCACTGTACACTAAAGGTGACTGTTTGACTTGACCACCTTTCTTTTCCATACATTAACAGACAGTACACTTCATTAGAAAAAGCTGACCCACAGACTGCATAATTGCCATTTCTATCTTACCTAATGGAAGGAGCTTAGTTTCACTGCATACTTGCCACTGCACATCACAGTCTGCAAATTAAAATGCAACCAATTAAGCTTTCACTGAAACCATTTTTTTACTTACAATAATATGTTGTGATGCTTATTCAGTTGGGCTGGCTTTGGGAATTTCAATTAGAGGCTTAAAAATGCATAATGAATCCAGGCTTAAAATGATGGAGGAAGCCTGCATATCACAATGGTGCAGCATAATTTGGAAGTTTAGGCTATAGCTGGTTTTACTTTATATTGCTAATGGAATAATAAATATGCAATCATCTGCTGCCATCTTGGCCTCTCTGAAATATTGGCACATAAAAATTGTTGTGGGAGAAGGTAGTGACTCTTCTATGCGACCCAATCTAGACTTGAAGAATATGCCTGTGACGTGATCACTGATCTTCTGGCTGTATCAAGCAGATCCAGATTACTTTGGCACCTGAACCTTCATTTCTCCTGTGTCCGTCATTAGTCAGTGCAAAACGATGCAGGACCCTTGCAGGACAAGGAAAGCCTATTCTGTATCCCCTCTTAGTGATGTTTGAATTAGAGCACTACTAGCATTGTGGTATACCACACTGTAACCACTGTGGTAGTTCATTTCAAATGCCTCCTTCCTAGCCCTACAAATCATAGAAAATAGGTGGAAGTTTTACTGCAGAAGGAGCACCACCTTTCCTGTAGCGCAGGACTCTTGGTTTGAGCAGGACCAAACCTTTTGACTGAAGAAAGCATTCTTAGATACGATGGTGCCTTATATTTATCTCTGTCAGCCTTTCCTCCCTTTTATTCATTCTGAGCACTTTGAGAACTAACAGTCCAACAGCATTGTCATTCTGAGGGTATTTTGATATATATCTTTGAATACACAAGACACCTGTGGCCATACCAACTCTGGATCACCTACCATCATTTCCTTCATGACCTTTAAAGATGTCAGATGAGACTATTTTTTTCCAGTTTCTTCATTCTGCAGTAGATGCAATTTCAGGTCCCAGAAGTGAAATCAAGCAGCACATTAATCAACTCTACCTCCCAGCCTCCTCACTTCTATGTCTTCTCATAGCTTTTTGCTGTCTAATATAACACAGACTTAAAAAAACAGGGACATGTTGCCCTTTCAGAATATGTTCTGTTCTGATATCAGCTCTGGAATAAGCTTGCTTAGATGAAGACGACCCGTTGCTGAAACTAAATAGCTTATCTACCTTTAGTTGGATTGAATTCAAGTTTTATGCCTCTATGCTATGTAGAACTGATGTAGCATATAAGTCACCTGCTCTGTTGTATTTGTGCTCTGTTGTCAGAAAATTGCTTGTCCCTTAATAACTCTTCAGCGTACAACATTGTATGGATCACAAAAAGCAGAGCCTACGTTAATAGAAGAAATGTGTGTATAGCGGGGATTAAAATGTACTAGAAGAGAACAACAAACTTAATGGCTATCTGTATGACTGGGAAGGAAAAAAAATTACCTAAAACAGTTCTTGAGGCTGTGCATTCTCTATTTGGCCTTGCATGGCAAGAAAAAATTAATGCAGGCTGACTAATTTTATTTCCAATAGTTTAACATTAGATAAACATGTTGAAATTTCTTAAGCTGAGTAAACTTCTTATAAAAAAGACTTAAAATTGGTAAAACTTAGAAGACTTTATTTTATAAACTTGACGCAAAATATTGTAAGACTTTGCATTTTAGGTCAAATTATTTTTCTATGTACTCAGGTTCTATAAAACTGATGTGATTTAGTACAAGTGTGTTTTGTCCTAGGAAAAACAGTATACTAACATACTTGTTTTGTTCTTAGAACTTTTTCTGTTGGCCCTAGGTACTAATGTTGTTTTAAATGTCATAGTTCAAAGTTTATTGAGACTTGCTGATAGCTAGTTAGCTTTACAGTCACTAAGCATGTTTAGTAAGGTGAGGCTGAAAGAATTAAACCTGGGTTTGGGGCATTAAATGTGGACTTGAAAGTAGCTTTTAGCTGTAAAATCATTAAAGAAAGACAAAAGCAATGCCTTTAAACTCTCAGCACCATCTCCAGCCGTGGTATTGACTGTATCAGAGTGAAAACTTGTCATTCACCTACAGCAAAATACTAAAAGGCAAATTGTCAGAGGGTTGTTATAGCTTCATATGGGATCATGATGAATATGTTACTGGGGATATTACAAGATGGTGCCAAAGCCCTCTCTTGAGCAACATGAGCAGTAATATAAAAAATACAAGGGGGAAACCTAAAGTTCCAGGAGTATCTTCTCTGAAGAGACCTCCAACATAAGCAGCTTTTTGGATCTGTACTACCTAGTATATCATTTACACCTGGTGGGGAAATGTACCAGACTTGCCTGGATGCAGCTTTAAGAGGCTGATTTGAAGAACTGTTCTCTTGATGCCCCGTCTTTAAAAAAAAAAAAAAAAAAATGCACAGTGATTAATGGTGAGATGTGCATTTGGACCATTGATGCAAGCATTACAATGTGCTCTTGATTCAAAATAAAAAGAATTAAATGAAGCAGGTAAAGCTCTCCTGAGTGAGATCAAAAGGCATCTGAGAATGTAAGAAAACTCATAGCTGGATGTGGTAGATGCCCCATTTTAAAATTTTGCTGGAAATTGGGGTCCTTGATGCCCAATATTACATTATGTCAAAATATTTATGATCTGGTATTATTGACATGGATTTGGTGCACTGATTCTCCTTCAAATTTTCCTATTTTGGGATAAGGCAAGGACTGTATGGATCATCAGGTTTTTCTCTTCAGTTTGATTTACAACATGTGAATTGCAAAAACTTGCTATAGGTTTTGCAAAAACTTAGGAAAGAGATCTTGCCTCCTAATATTCTCTAAAAACATTAGGCTCAAACATAAGGGCTAGGGACAGAAATTACATATAAACTGGTACAAGTGCCCAAAAACCAGCTGAAATCTGTATTCAGTGTACATAAACAGTTTTCAAAATGACTGAACCTGGTTTAAGAGAAATCTAGATGGACGTAGTTATCAGACTTAACTGATTTAGGTTAAATTACTTTTTTGAAATACCGTCCCAGATCCCCTCCAGATTCAAGTTAACTCACGGTGCTCCAGCATTCCAGAATTCTTTGGACTGTCCCCACAACCCCCCCCCCCCCCCACAAGGTGGGCAGGCTAGCCTTGGCCCAAGCTGTCTGCCTGAGCTGAGCAGGGAGACGTGGTCTAGCGCCCCCCGCCCCCCCGGCTTCTAGCTTGGGCATATGGCTGCATTCCTGGAATCATAAGTGAATGTCTGTTCACTTGCTTATTGGTTCAATCTACACAGCTAAGACTAACCTGCAAAGATTGAATCGATTCAACCTTGGAGTTTTTGACTGTCTGTACTTAGCCAAAAAGTGCCAGAATGCGTCAGACCTATGGGTCCATCTAGCTCCAAAATCCTGTTTCTGACAGTGGCAGGAATGGATATTTTAAAGGGAGAGCATGTGAACATGGTATATTTAGAGCAGGGGTTTTCAACCTTTTTTAAAGAGTGTACCCTTTCTGGTGTGTACCCCTTCTGGGGTGTACTCCATTCCAGATGGGGGGTAGAGGTGGGTACTGATGGCCAACTGGATGCAAGCCAGTGGCAGCGCAGGGAAGCAGCGTGTGGTGGTGACACAGAGTGGTGAATGGCAGTGGTGGAGGGTGGGGAAGCAGCACACAGCAGCAATGGGGAGCTTGTATGCAGCAGCTGCCAGTGCCATTCACCACTCTGCTCCACCACTGCCCCACACGTACCCCCTGGGGCCATCCCAAGTACCCCCAGCTGACAACCCCTGATTTAGAGTGATCTGTCCTCTCTCGCATCCTCCCTGGCATCCACCATCATTGGTTTAGAGATACATTCCTAAATATTTTGTTTAAAAGCTATTAATTGATCTATTGTCCATGAATTTGTCTAGTTTGTTTGGAACCTGGCTGTACTATTGGTCTCAGCAACCTCCTGTGGTAATGAGTTCCATAAATTATGTACTCCATAAAAAAGTACTTTCTCTTGTTAGTTTTAAACTTGTCTCCTGCTAATTTCCATGGGTACCCTCTAGTTCTAGTATTCTGCGACGTATTTACTTTGTCCACACCCATCACGATTTTATATACCTCCATCATAACCTCCCCCCCCCCATCATCTTTCTTATCAAAATGATAAGAGTCCTAGCCTTTGTAGTTTCTTATGGTATGGCAGCTGCTCCATACCCTCAATCATCTTGGTTGCCTTTCTTTGTACCTCTTATAATTCTGCTACATCTTTTTTGAGATTTGAAGACCAGAACTGAACAGAATATTCATGATATGGGTATGTCTAGGATTTGTATAGTGGCACAATTATGTTTTCCTTTTTGTTTTCAATTCTCTTTGTAATGATGCCCAACATTTTATTAGACCTTTTGGTTGCTGCTGCACATTGAGCTGACGTTTTAAAGAACTATCTACAGTGATTCCAAGGTCTCTTTCCTAAGTCATAACGGCTAGTTGAGAGCCCAGCATCATATATGCATAATTGAGGTTATTTTTCCCCACGTGCATGACTTTGTCCTGGTTGACACTGAAGCTGCACGTTGAAGCTTAATGTGCAGCTCTGGCCAAAAAGGCAAACAAAATGCTAGTAATGACAATATTTTCTCACATACCTCATACCCCCAAATAAGAGAGAAGCTTTATTTTTAGAAAGTAGAATGTAAATTTTATTTTCCTAGTCATGACCAACTGTGTGACAGCGTAAGTCCTATTGAAAACAGAGTATCCAGGAGATGTAGCAACCAGGAAACTGCTACGGCAGGAAACAGGAAGTTCCTAGTGTGGCAGGAGACAACAAGGCTAGGCCCCAAACCCTTGCAAGGGAAGTAGCAAGACTGTTGTCTTTACTGTCATATTTTTATATAACTTTTTGTAGCTAATAACATATTGTTTTCACACCAAAAGCCTCATCGAGATAGAGACTGTACGCAGCAGCTCACTTGCCCTGAGCCAAGTCAATTGCTGCATCAGGCACAAGTTACAGTGCTTGGTCAACAGCTACAGCTAAGAGATAGGGAACACAGGACTCTGGTTCTTCTGCTTCCTGGGACCACAGGCAAGTGGTAGCCATCTTGGGAACTGTTAGAGCACAGTATCTGAATACTTCTTTTCCCAGCAAAGAAAAATCAGCTTCCTCATTTAAGATGCACAGCAAAAGTGCATGGGGTATGGAACTAAACGTGGTTCTAGGAAAGGAAATGAAGACAAAACCAAAAATATAATTATGCCAATGTATAAATTGATGGCATACCCATATTTTGAATATACTGCGTGCAGTTAAGGGAGCCCCCTATTTCATAAAGTATATACATCTCGAAAAGCTATAGAGAAAGGAAACAAAGGTGATCGGGGTATGGAATGGCTTCTATTTAAAGAGAGATTTTAAAAGCTAGGACACTTCAGTTTGGAATAGCTGACTGAGAAGGAAATTCTAGAAGTCTAGAGAAATCCAAATAGCCTAGAAGAAGGGAATAGAAAACTTACTCACCAGCTCTCTTAAATCAGGAACTTGGAGGGGTACCCAATGAAGTTCTCAGATTGCAGGTTTAAAATGTCCAAAAAAGGACACACAATAAATTTGTGGAATTCACTGCCATATGTTGGTGTGGAGGTCAAAGGTAATAGAAAATTTAGGGAGAAGCCCATCAGATCCAACACACCAACACAGTAATAAAGGGTGAGGCATGTCAGTTCATGCTCAGGCCATTCCTGAACCTAAGACTGCTGGTAATTGGGAGCGTATGGTAGGGATCACTTTATGCATGTCTCATTTATTAATATTTTTCCTCTGAAACATCCAGGACTTGCCACTGTTGGAGTGAGAATACTGAGTTAGATGAACTTGGGTCTGACCTAGAATGCCTCGCCTTATGTTCTTGTGTTTCTTTCTGTATTTGGAAATCCCCAGTCGGACTAAGCACAAATAGCATATGCAATCCTGAAGTTTGAGAAACAGAATATGCACCAGGAATCACAGTTATTGACAGTGGATATAAAATGGCCAATACAATACAGTTAGGTGTGTTGGCAAACTATGACTTATTAAAAACCATGAATATACATGTGCACACAGAAACTAGACTAAATTAAGAAAATTAGTCTGCCCTCTGCCACTGTAATTTTAGAAGCCAAGGCCTAGTATTTTTAATGAATAATCTAAAGACAGAAACATGCTGGAGATTTTTCAATCACATTTGCATTTTTTCTGATCCTTCTAAAAGTCACATTGTTGGCCAATCTAAACATATTACCCTTCCAATAACCATAAAAATATTCTTTGAGCCTAAACATTTCCTTAACTATAAAGTTAAGAGTTTAATTAGGGAAATGAAATGCAGGATGAGATCAACAGTCATCTAGAACTATTCAGTTAATCTGTTCTAACTGGACAATTCTGATTTAATTGAATTATAATAGTACAGAACAAAGACCCATTTAGAAAAATATTTGTTGTGTACTCATTTCCATGAACCATAAGCATCTGAGTTACTATTTTTACTATTTTAGCTTTCTAATAGGCATTGTAAAGATTATATTTTGTTATTGCTGTAAATATTAATTCTGAAATTCATTATGTAGAGAAGAGCTAAATTCTCTAAAATACTCATTTGTGAGAACTGGTGAAAATCTTAATGGTAAAAGTCTTAACCATACACAATCATATTTTAAATTTAAATGTTTGATAGTTGGAATGTAATAAAATCAGAAGTTCTTTGTTCACTTAATATAAATTAGTAAATTCTAGCTGATATTTATCTCAACTATTTTCAATATTCCATAAAGGGAGGACTGATAGGAGATAAAAGGAGTAATTTGGTTTCCATCCTAGATTAGCCCTCTGTCCATCTGGAACATACACTATCAAGTGCACTGAATTGCCAGTTTTCCGTTGTGGGTTATTACCCGCTAATTCAAATGAACAAACTTATTTTGCTCAGGAACATGAATTTGTACTTGAACCACCATCCAAAAGGTCATTGCTTTAATGTTTTAGCTAGTTTTACAGAGCTACTATCCATAAACCACCCTTTATTACTGTGTTGGTATTTTTTTCTGTCTTTAGCAGCATAAACCACCTTGAGGGTGTCAAGATGTCTCAACACAACTTTTCCTTATATTCATGATACCATTTTGTCTACACACAACACTGAGGTTAGTCCAAAACAGAATATTTATTTTATGGAGGAAACACATCACTCCCCATAAAATCTAGTCAGACAGTAACTACGTAGAGGTGATGAATATGGAATCTAGAAGGGGTTAATTAAACCGTAATACTCAGGTATGTATGTACATGACATTCGTATGCTTAAGATGAGTCTAGCATTCCTGTTTACTCTTTGAAATACCAGGTGCTGTCCATCTACTAAGTATGCATTCAACAAACTAACTGTTTAGAGCCAGCAAGAAAACTTCCTAATTGATTGCTCTTCCCACATGTTGTTGATGTAGTGTTTGGAAAGTCTGACAATCTGAATGAAATACTCTATATGTGAGCCTCTGATTTTTCCTGAATGCTTTACTCTCTCTTTTTTTAGCTAAAATAGAAAATGCAACTAGAGGTTATGGGTGTATGTAGACGAAACAGGGGCCCTAAATTGAAGTGGTGGGTTTACAAAGCAGTGGGTTTTAAAAACCCATTAAAAAACCCACTGCTTCAATTTAGGGCCTTTTAAAACAGTGTTGTGCACACACCCCACACTTACCTGCCTCTCCACTGGTGGGGAAGGCGGGGTGAGCTGCCGGTGGGTGGAGTGGTCCCTCACCTGCGGGGGGAGGGGGAGCTGGTGCTTCTCTCCATGGCAGTGGTGCCGTCCTCGCCCCTGGTGGTACCTGCCTGCACGCACCCCAGCTCGGGTGGTCCCGGGGGGCACCACATCCGTGGAGGAAAGCACTGGGCCCCCGTGCAGCTCAGGCAGGCGGGCCAGCTGGCCCCAGGGGGGAAATTAGGCTTGCTGCTTTTCTTGGGAGGAGCCTGCTTTCCTGGGACGCCGCCAAGCTGCCTTCAGAACTTCCTGCAGAGCCCCTGAGCTGCACAAGGCCTGGTGCTTCACTTTGCAGCTGTAGGGGCAGCAAGCCACAGCTCAAAGGAGTTTTGGTTTGCTGTGCCCAAGTCATTTAAGGCACATTACGCCGCTGAATTTCCTACAGTGGCTGGAATTAATGTGCAATATGCCAATGAGATGTGCAAACACCGATACCATTAAAGAGATGCAAAAGCATTTAGCTGGCTTTAAAGTGTTGTACACACATGCCTCTTGTCTAGTCTACACATGGCATATAATGATAGTTATGGCAGCCCTAGAAATACAAGACTGATTCCCATGATGACTGAAAACATTCTGTGCCCTGGTGTGTATATACAGGCCTAGTTTCATATTTCTAATTAACTTTATTAATGTTTAGTGCAGGAGTTAAAAAAAAAAAAACCTTATACAAGAAAATAAAAAAGCAACAAAGCATTGAAACATTGGTTTCATGTAACTGCCTCTTATTGAAAGACTTTTTTCAGGATTTTATAAAGAAAAATAGAGTAATTTGGAAGCGAGATATTAACTACCTAATATGTTTTGATTAATTAAAGCTTTAAATAAAGGTGAAATGACTTAACTGTAGCCTTCTAGCTGATAGCATGGTGATGCACAATTAATAAGTATATTAGTGAGCACGTAACTTTGTCGAAAAGGAGATGCAATTCTGCGTGAAATAGTCATAGTATGCCAGCAAATAAGACCATACATGCAACAATAAGACCATATATGCAGCTGGAAAACGAGTTTATTGAAACCCAGTTGTAAAAGTCTATCCCATTAGATATTCTTTATAATAATATAGAAACATATTTACTCATATGCAAAAGAATTGAGACATTAAGAAATATTGTCCTATGGGAATGTTTGCAACATGACATTCATAGAAATTGTATATACTAAGTTGATATAGTCATCAAAACTAAGCTTAACAGGAATGATATATTACTTTTATATAAAGTACATATTTTGCATAGATTTCTTGGTTTTTGTCCATATCTTTCCATTTTACTAATGCACAAAATATCCAACACACATTGGTGCTAGTTTAACCCAAATTAAAATGTGATTATGAGAAATTTACATACCATACATTCCCTTGCTAAGTGTGCAATATGATGCAATGATCATGTTTTAGATGCTAAAAAGATTTGACGGCATGCGATAACCACAGAAATTATATGGAAAAAATATAAGTTATTTTCTGCAGTTATTTATTATTACTAGATGATGGCCAAACATGATAGTATAAAGCTGTTTAAAATGTATTGTGTGCTGTGAAGAAAAAACTCTCAACATTGTGGTAAATATTCTCTTCACTAAAGGATTGTCTCTCAGTATAATTCAGCATCTCTTTCTTCATATATTTTAAACAAACTCAACAGGTAGGAAGGCATAAAGCCTGTTTATGGGTAGGCATAAAACACAGTCTCAAACTCATATGCAAAGCATCGCAAGTTTGTCTAGATATAAAGCATGAGAAGTTTGAAATACACGTGTGTAAATGTCAGTCATGCAAAATTAGTGTATTTTAAAATACTGCTGCCTATTACAGCTTATCTTCGGTGATTGCTTAATGAGTTTTGTGGGGTTAACTTACAATGCTCGCAATCTTGCCAGCAAAGCCTCTACTTCAGGCATGACTTCTCCTTTGGTCACACAGCCAACAAGTTCTGTTTCCTTTTCTCTATTTCCATCTACATTGCAGGTCTCCTTTTTCCCAACAGTCTTGCTCCTAGCTGTGCAGGAATTACTTTCCGTATTGTAAGCAAGCTCCTTGGTGACTGGATTCCTTGGCAAGTTGAACTTGACATTGTGGTGTGAATGTGGCTTTTCTAGTTGGGTTTTCTGGTTCTCTGTAGAAAAGAAAGAAAGTAAAATCTCATTCCATTACTAAAGACATATGGTCACTTTGGTAATTGTTTTTCCAATGCAGAAAAAGCTCTTAAAATTGACCAAGTTGGAGAAGTTTCCATTCAGAAGAAATGATATTGCAGGGTGGAGACCTGTCAGTGAAGCTTAGTGGTACTTCAAATGGCATGGAGTGAATATCATAACTTGTAAAAAAAGTTAGTTTGTGACAATGTGACCAACGTGAAACAACAACAAACCAACACCCATACTCACAAAATCACAGCCAAATCCTGCCAGGTACTGAGCATTTTCCCTTTCAGAATGAAATCTGTTTGAAAGAGTGATCTGCTCCTCACAGGATTGGCCTTTTAGATAGGAAGTAAAAACATAGAATAATGGATTTTTACCAAACTAAACCATAGTTTTTGTATAATTTTAGAATTCAACAGATTTTAAAATTGTATAAACCAAACTATACTGCAATGCGATGGTGCATGATAATCTATGCGCTTTTATTTCAATTCTGTTTGGCCCAGATCCTTCCAGGTACCTAGGTGCCTAACCCACACTGATTTCAGACCCTTGAAGAAGTTGGGCCATTGTCCAAGGGTGGGTCTACAATGTTTAGGGTCAATCTTGAGATTATTCTCAACCAGGGGGAACCTTCCTTCTCCATCAGTATCATTCCTTGTAATCTGAACCACACCTTTCCAGGTGGTGCTTCTTATCACTTGAGCCTGGCATTATGGTAGCATATTTGCACAGGAATACATTTGTCGGAGCACCATTCTGGGAATTAAGCTGTAAACTACTTGTCTCTTCTTCCAGCTATCAAGAAAGGAAACTGGGTGCAGAAAGGCCAAAGGGCGCCACCAGTGAATCATGGGATTGCCTGAAGCCAGCTTTTTGAAGCAGAACCTATCCTACTTATTAGGCATCTAGGTGGATACCAGCGCTTAGGTGTGAACCTGCTTCACCCAGTTCAAGTCCTTGAAAGTCATGCATGTATCTACTTTTGCAACACACCATCATCTTACCCTGAAGACAGAGTCCAGAAAAAGCAGTGAGGAGGAAGAGAACTCACACGCCTTTTGTATTAACAGTATTTTCCAGGAGCTGAGCAGGATCATACTCAGGTACCCAAAGGCCTTGTTGCACAGGACACTTAGCATATGCTTTATTTAGACTGTAGTAAGCCTTACTGTGCCACATGAAAATTCAAAACATGTTCTGAGCAGTCGCATGGTAAGGCTTGCTATGATCTCAGCCCATTCGGGACAAAACTGGAGCTGGCTGTCCTGTCCTCCCTAAGCCATCCTCACACTGACCCCAGCTCCAGGCACTGCAGCTTGTACGTCCTCTTGTGAGGACATGCAACCTCCATACCTGTAACCCATACCCTCCCTGCTGCCTGCCCAGCACTTTTCAGCCTGGGAGTGCTTGCCCCTGGTACAGAATGATGAGCTAAGTCTCTGCCGTTGGCGGTGAGAAGAGGGAGGCAAGGGGAACTGGGTTCACAAGAGGGCGTCACTCCTGCCACTGCAGACATACCTGCTGCTGGATCCGTGAAGTGAACCAGGTCTCTGCTAGTGGCAGTCTTGAACTGGATCAGTACAGCCTGGAGGTTGGGACTGACAATCACATAGGCGTTTCAAACTCACATCATCTCCATGGAACACTTAGATCGGGGCGGGCAATTATTTCAGGCGGAGGGCCGCTTATTGAGTTTTGGGAAGCCATCGAAGGCAGTACGACAGGCAACCAGGGGCAGATAAATATTAATTTTCTACATTTTTAAGGGGCCCCACAGGCCAGATAGAATGGCTTGGCAGGCCGCATACAGCCCGCAGGTCGCATTTTGCCCACCCCGAGTTAGATGATACCTGAACATGTGTTACTTAATGATCTGGAGATACTCCTCCCATCAAAAGTCGTAAATTTGCTGTAGCGCTTAATGTTTTCCTTCTTAAACATGCTGATGCTCTTTCTGCTTTAGGTACAGTTAACATAGCCTAAGTGTAATGTGAGATGTAGCCCTAAAACTACTTATATGCCTTCTACCTAGAATGAAATCTGGCCTCCATGCTCAAAGCTCACAGTGCAGAAAGAAAAGCGAGATGAGAAGTGACTGCAGTGGGAAGCGACTTCATAAGCAGAAATTCAGGAGACTTTCCAGGCTTAGGGTTTATGGTATTAAATGGTCAGCGTGTATGAGCGTTGCAGGTGCTTTAGGGTCGACCTAACTACCTGGGTAGACATAGCCTAAATGAAGATGTGCTAGTTTTATTGCAAGGAGTCAGCTGCATTGGCTGATGATTAAAAGACTGTGCCTGACTGACTTTTCCAAATAGCACTAGGCAGATTTTTTTTATTTTATACTGAGTGACTTTTCTGTCTACCAGCATTTGAGTGATCCCTCTCACAGATCTCAAACTTTTTCAAAACAGGCATACTCAATATTCATGTAACCTTGAACAAGGCTTGAAAATGGCTTCAACAAACTTGACATGACATTTAAAGTTTTTTGGTTATTCGCTGAAAGATGTTCCATCATCCCAATAGTAATGACTTTGGAGCACAGGCAGTCACTCATGACAGTGTGTTTTATGTGAGTGCTGAAAATTCCTACCGAAAACAGCTTGTACATTAAAAGGTGGCTGCTGAAGATATTTACTGCACTGTCATTCCCTGACCAGGGGCTCAGAGTGATGGATGAGGATTTTACACACTTTTCTGGACAATCTCAACAAATTTTAGAAGTATGATCACCTTTTGGCTGGTAAAAGAAAATAAATACCCTCTATCACCTGCTATATCAAATGGACAATTGTTACTTAAAATCTAATAACAGAGCTGCAATTTTCACTTACTTGAAAAAATAAACTCTATTTCATATACAATGCTTGTTGGAAATAACATAATGCAGATGACTGCAGTTGCACATGTTTCAGTCTCCCTGAATCACAAAAGGCCAAAAGCAAGGGAGTTTCAGTCTGGGAGATCATGTACACGCTTGCATGGCACATAATTAAAATAACTGTACTGCGCACATGTTTAAATAACTCCATTTCATAGTTTCATAATTGGAAGGGACCTAAACAGGTCATCAAGTCCAACCCCCTGCCATGGGCAGGAAAGAATGCTGGGGTCACACGACCCCAGCAAGGTGTCTATCTAGCCTCCTTTTGAAGACCCCCAGGGTAGGAGTGAGCAACACTTCCCTTAGAAGTTGGTTCCAGATCCTAGCCACCCTAACTGTGAAGTAGTGCTTCCTGTCTAGCCTGAACCTACACTCAGTCAACTTATGGCTGTTATTCCTACTTACTCCTGGTAGTGCTCGGGAGAATTTAAAGAATTTAAATTCAATCAGGCAAAAGTCAATCAGGAAAAGTCAATCAGGCACAATCTTTTAATCATCAGCCAATGCAGTTGACTCCTTGCAATAAGACTAGCATGTCTTCATTTAGGCTATGTCTACCCAGATAGTTAGGTCGACCCTAAAACACCTGCAAAGCTCATACATGCTGATCATTTAATACCATAAACCCTAAAAAGAATTTAATTCTTTTGAATCTATATCCACATTTATATCAATATATGGAACCATAACTGCTGCTTAACCCTTGCTTTCCATACTAATAGGGAAGATCCTGAACACCTGCCTTGCATCTGATAACTCTATTAGATGGGAGAGCACCTAGAGCATGGCCACGCTTAGGCACCTCAAGGACCTACGCCTGCATGCACCCTCTGCCTTTAGTGATCATAGGATAGTATTATTAAGACCAAAATTATCTTCAAAACAAAGAGGACATTTCAGATAATCAACATTTTTTTGGCGAACAGAGGGAAGATAGGATATTAGCATTGAATTCTGTTTCACTTAGTGGGCAATCAAACTGCAGAGTTACCTGATTAAAGTACAGAAGTGATTGTACTGCCCTCTCTGGGTATATTCAGACAAGTGCACACGTGCAGTATGAGGTGCTGCAGACCCATCTGAGGCACCACACATGCCACATGCAGGTGTTCTCCGTGAGGCTAATTTGCAGTGGAGGTTTGGTTTTTTTCCTGACCCTGGGAGATCTCAAATGTCAAAAAAACCCTATGCCTAAAAAGACATGGGGTGGCAGTGTGTGCTGCCCAAAACAGGAGCCTGGCCAGCCAGAGCCAGGATCCCTGTTGCAGGATCGCTGTGGCTGCAGGCCCAGGAGGCCCTCAAGTAAGGCTGCTGGGGCCAGCCCAGGCGCTGGCCCCAGTCTCCCCTCCCCTCCCCTACCTGGGGAAACGTGCTGCGTGCCACAGTGTGTGTGAATGGGAGTTCCCTTAGACAGGTTTAAACTTGAAACAAACAGACACAGAAGCCTGTTGAACTGGTAACTGGAACCTTTCAAAGTGTACCTGGAAAACGAGGTACTTTTTTGAACCAGTTCACAGGGCTCCAGTTCAATGTTATATGTGGACACCAAGTATTCTGTGACACAGGTCTTGTTGGTCCCCTGGGCACCCTTTTCTTCCTGCCTACACCTGCTGCAACTGGCTGCTCGGGTATGCAGCCAGCACACTACTGGCCTCTTTTTTTAGCTTCCGTTGTCACTTTTCATCAATGAGCAAACTTTGCACTGCTTGTTCAATAAAAGTTATTTGTCCAACAACCAGCTATGTTCTTACCCCATACTTGACTGTACAACCTCATCATGACTCCTCAAAAGCATGGGTCCAAGCACCACCCTGTTGCCCCCCTCCCCTCCCCTCCTCTCCCCCAACCATACAAACACATTGCAGACGGGCTACTGAAGTTTACTGAACTCCCATTTAGGAGAGAAAGGAAAGCAGAAAAGTGAAAATGCGCCTAGCCACATGTCACCTGCCCTCTGTGACCCCTTTCCAGGGCATGGGTGCGAGCACTGCCTTCACTCACCCACTGCTAAGCATGGGGGAGGGGGGGGGGGAAGAGGGTGGAGTTGGGTAATCAATCCCACCTCCTGGCGTCAGAGCCACAGCACTTCAGACTCAATTTGGGAACTAATTTGAGAGTGATGCAACTGTTGTGTGTGACCACACCACAAATGCAATCCTATTTCACCCTGAGTCCCTGAAAAATCTGTTAATGCCTTTATTTCCATAACAGCCATGTCATCTCAGCTTTAAGACTAAGTCATGAATAAGCAGGAAGGAGGAAGACCTATCCACCATTTGTGTTAACCATTTTTCAGGAAATTAAACAAGGATAGATAGGATAGCACTTAGGCACCTAATAGGTGTTGCAGGATCTGGCACTAAATGCATTCCTATTCCAACCAACTCAGAAGCCACAGAGCCATTAGATGTTTGAATTCCTTTGTGCCTCCTTTTTGGCTTGGTACGATACCTTGGCAACTACATTTGGTCTACTGGATATGCTCACAGGCAAGCCAAAAATGGCCCTTACACCTTTATCCCCATCTAAGCTTTCCCAGAAACCAGTTCCAATTCCTTAGATAAAGAGAAATCACTGAACTGAGATCATGTATGCCTTCAGTTCAGTGGAGGAACTGACTCCTGTAGGCTGTACTGGAGCACAGTTTAGTACAAGCCCTGGTCAGTACACAAACTATTTAGGCTTTGCTGAAGCACTGACCAATATAGGCCTCATTAGAGTTGTGACTGATAAGCAAATTGCTTATAGAAGCTTAAACTAGAATATGCATATACTGGCGAGTACTGGATAGTTCAGGACAAAAATAAAATGTGCAAGATGAGCAAACTGCCAGGAAAAGGAGTGACAAGTTAACAGAGAATGGTACAAGATATGCAATATTGCTGTGGAAAGGAGTGATGGGGATAGGTGCAGAAAGCATTGGGTGGTGCAGTATTGATGTCATTAAGAAAAAGCAATAACACATAGACTGGGCTATGTGCCAGGTACAAGATGACTGAAGATACCAATGGCACGTAACACACAGCTTCTTCAGAAAGCTTGGCTAGTAATGTGGATTGAATTTTATAAAACGGGAGCAGGGAAACTTGGGACCATGTACTGGCCTAGGAGATCATGCATGCACTTGTGCTGATACCTTGTCACAGGCAATGCAGTATATGCTAGGACTTGGTATGTAGGTGTGCCAAGTCTTTGCTTTGCTGAGCTGCTGGCACTGAACCAAGCCCGCGGTCATCATTTGGATTTCATAGGTTTCATAGACATTAGGGCTGGAAGGGACCTTGGAAGATCATCGAATCCAGACCCCTGAGCACAGGAGTGTGTCAGAAGTCCTGTCTCTTTGAAGCCTTTCATGTGTGCTTACCCACTACTGCAGGAAAGTGCCTCCAGCTACTAGAGACCAACAGCCTCAATTCTCCTCCTGAGGGTAGGTAGGTGCTTATAACCATTCATTCAAAAAGCTGAGTTGGAATCACTCCTTTTTTCTTTTTAGTACCATTTAGAGCAGCATTTCTCAACACCTGGGTTGCGACCCAAAAGTGGGTTGGAAGAATATATGAAAGTGTTGTAAGCAATCACGGAAAAAGGTGGAAAAACATGAATGTCACTTGAGAGTAATATAGGGCCACATGTTGATATTGCTGTTCATGTTTTCCTGTTGAGATTGATTTCTGTCTTTAAAATTAAGACTATTCTGCTGCTTTAACACATGGTTTGTAATAAGTATTTTGGGGTCAAAACACTTGCGCGTTTTCTATTTAAAGTATTTATTGGGTTGGGTCTAGCCATCAATGATTACAAATGGGTCCTGGTACAAGAAAGTTGAGAACCACTAATTTAGGGCACTTGCTGCAAGTAGGAGGACCCTCTTCTGTCTGACCCACTGCCCAGAAGAGTGCTGTCATTATCATGTTATAAGCTAATCTGGGTAGCTGCATTCTCCTCCCTTCTTCTTGTAGCCAGGACAAGAACCATTTGGCCACTGCCTGAGAACATAATGGAGCCCAACAGCAGCTTTGTGGTTTGTATACTCACTTTAAAAAGGGGACTCTAGTTCTAGTCCCTGGTCCCAGGACTGTTTTACATTAAAATGCCATTTGATAAAATGCCAAAACACTAGGCATTGAAGGACTGTAGGCAAAAAAAGAACTTGAGCTTTTACATTTTGTCTTAGTTCAAAATTACGATATGATAAACCCCAGCGTTTGCAGGACACAGGAAATATCTGAACTCCACACATGCTTCAAAAGAAGGTCTCCAGGACCCTAGGAGGGTGTCCATGTTCCTGGAACTGTTCCAGGTTTCATAGGACTAACTCTAGGCAGCTTCTTACTGACTGTACTGGCTGCTATGGATCCTGTTCTGTCACCTACCTCTCTCTGTGCTCCATTGGGAGTTTAGGTGTCTGCTATGGATTTTAGTCTGAAGGCTAGGTACCTAAAAATGAGGTGTTGTGGCATCCAGCTTTTTAGTTGGCTACAGCCTTTACTGGGATTGTCCCAATATAGTTACCTGCTGGGCATTATCAGGACTTGGGTATCTCAGGGTATTTACCAGCAGAGACTTAGGTACTAAGAGAATTTAAGTACCTACAGAAATAAATGTTGGCTTTGTGGTGCTTAGCTGATAGACTCCAAGGTTTCAAGAGGCTTTAAGTTATCTAAGTTATTCTGGCGAACTTAGCCCTAAATACCTTTGAGAATTTGGGTCACAAATACCCCTGGGTAACTCTGAAAACTGCAGCCTGAAGGTCTCTTTTTCTCAGCTACAGGTATTGAAAAAAACTGTTGTGCTTCCAGTCCTGATCTATGCTTGAAGCTGATCTGGAGGAGCCACCTACTGGATTTTTTTTTTTTAATGTAACAGTTACAGGAATGCTGTCCCTGTTCTGTTATAGTGTTGCAAACACAAGGAAGGCATGGGGACATGAACAAGGTTAGTGAAAGGTAAACGAGGACAGAGACTTAAGCATCTCTGCTAGTCCTCAGTAACTGCCTGTGTGTATGCACATACCCCGCAATAAATGAAAGGTAACCTTCCTTTGTGGTAGCTTATCCCTCATGCAGATGTGCTGCAAGCTCCTGCTTTTTTACCCTGCTGGTTAGTGCACCTGATTCCTAAGAGCTTGTTTTGGGATGCACTTAAGCTCGTGCTTAAATCTCAGTTGAGAGCTTCTAACAAACGGGTACAAAGCAGTCTGCTGGATCTGAAAGTGCATGTCTTTCACTGATACAAAGGCTGCATCAGTGAATACTGAAAACTTTTAAATGGTTTCTATTAAGAGAGAGAACCCCACCAAAAGGGTCAGTGGTAGCTAGAAACAGTATATTCTCAGCTACATAGATAACTGTAATACCCCCCTAAAATCTCCTAAATTTGGAGCTTGGTACATTTGAAATACTTAGTGTCAAAATAAATAGACCTATAATTTGACAATATATATAGATGCTTCAATCTAGCCACCTTTTTGTAAATTTGTAACTGCTTCATCATATTACCTAATGAGTTTCTATCATTTCATTTGTTTATAATGGTCTTCACTTCCGGTCAAAAACTCTTATATAGATGTCTCCTTCAATTTAGCATATAAAGAGATGAGCTCTCTCAGCCACCTTGTGAATAATTAAATTACAATAAAAACAAATTACACTGTACTCTGTCTTTTTGATAGAAGATAACTCCTCCAAGCCTATCACTGACCTTTTTACACACACTTGATCCAAATTGTTTATCTTTAGGGGTATGGTGATTCATTATTAAATGCATGAATACTGACATTGTTAAATGTTTAATGTAATAGACATATTTTGCTAACTGAGAATAAGTTATATACTGGCTTTGTCCCTAATGCTTTGCCTAATTACATGGATACATGGAATTATTTTTGTCAGCTGGAATAGATCATTATTTGGATAGGTTTATATATAACAGAGATGGGTGCTGAAGAGCTTCAAATAGATTTGAAATACAAACATGTCTGATTTTTGTGCACTGCTTACACTGTTTAAATGGTCACTTGTTAGCCACATTTATATAGATAAGAGTGGAAAGTTAACATTGAAGGGCCCAATTTCTCAGGTCTGTTAAACCTGTTCTAGTTTTCCCCAGGTGCAAAGCAGACTTATATCTGGTACTTCTCCCCTACCAAAGATTCCCTTAGAGTAGAAGATCCTCCTATGGGTTAGATATATATGTTAGTTGCTGCTTAGGAAGCACAACCAGGCCATCCTGAACCTTACTGAATCCAAACTGACAACAAGGCTTGTGCTCTAAATAATGCTTAGGACAGATGGTGTGCACATACAGGGCACATCTACATGAGATGTTTACTGTGGAGCTGCTGAATTAGCTCTGCAGCAAAGTTTCAGTGTCCACATGTGTGGGGCCCAATTAGGCCTCAGGAAACTAATGAATTCTGAGGCATGTTAGTGCTTGTAAATACTATCCCGCGGCAGAGTTCTTTAGTGAGTAGCAACTAGGTGCCGATGGGGCTGGCTGGGGCATGAGGAAGCATCAGTGCAGGGGCTGCCTGTGTTTTACGGAAATCATAAGCTAAAATATATAATGCTTCTTGTGGGATTCTTTTTAAACTGGCTTTTTAATGACACACCCTCTCTTGAATTTAACTCTGCAGTTACCTGATTTGGACATCCATTTGTTTCCTAATTTTTGCTAAACTGCAAAGACAGACAAAGTCTTTGCTGTTGGGTTTTAGCCAGTCCTAATTTCCCAATAGTAGTCATGTGCCTGAGCTCCAGCCCCAGCTCTTATATTGTAAGCTCTTTCTCCCTCTCCTATGCCTCCTTCAGATGTTTGATTATTTGCAATCTCTGCCAGATGGAGCTTTATTCTAAGGCATACCAAACAGCTCCTCACCCATTCCGTCTTCAAGCAGCACTTCTCTCTCTATTGACATATACAGGTTGACAGTCCTGGTTCTTTGCAGTGTTGGGAGATTTAGCATCTGCCAAAGGTGCCTATGCTTGCCTGCTTGTGGAAAAAGCTTGCCTGTGACTTGGGTTGTAGAATGCTTGTTCTATACAGAACCCGTATTTTGATATAACAAGGGAAATGGAATAATACATGATAAAGGTATTTTTGATGCATTTTAAGTCTCCAATTATACAGTTTTGGGTGGGCAAGGATGCTTGAGAGATCCCATTTCAAGTCAATTTGCGCCAAGTTTTAAATAAATCATTTTTTTTTGCCAACGTAACTTTGGAAGAGGGAATAAAAGATAACTGCTAATGGAGATCTAGACTTGTAGTGTGATACCATGCACTGGCACCTCCACAATCTGCTATACCATCATAGAAATGCTGTTCAGCTTGACTATCACATGTGTATGTATGAGATATAAATATTGAATCATTGCCTCTGTTGCTCCATCATGATGCTATTCTTTCTGTCACAAGAGTCACATTGGGGACGCATTCTATTTCAAGTCAAAGTCTTAAAACTCATTTTGTTATGTACTGGGAGGGAAAACAGGAAACACCTGTCACAGTTTAATTAAAAATTGAAAAGAGTCATTTGTTACTCTATCAAATCTCCTTCTTTTAAAATTACAAGGGGAATTTTGTTCTGGACCCTCAGGATCTTCTTTACTTCTATCCACAACTTTTCAAAGGTACCATATGCATTGATGCCTTTAGGGCTCATTCACCCCAAAATCCCTGCCAGCTGCCACCATATTTCCCTTGAATCATCAGCTATATTGGTAAGATCCAAGAAATGTACCTTCAACCTAGAGGCACTGGCATGGATGGAGTTTGATTTTAAATGCTGGCACATACGTTCCTGGGAATGTATTAAAAACTCTGCATTGCCAGCTGATGTGGTTTAGCAAAAATGGATTTCTTCACAATTTACAGGCAGAAAAAGAGCATAAATTAGCAATTTAAAAGAGCACTGGACTATGGAACAGTGATAAGACAGGAACATATATATCTGGTTAGCTGTTCATAATTGCTAGTTCTGTTTGGTATAAAATTATCAACCATCATGCTGAACTCTCTTCTGTTATTAGGCAAAGAGAAGCAATGTTCTAGCCAACACATCGCAAAAATATAGCTTGCTAGATTCAGGCTATGGACACCTTATCCTCCCCTTTCACCAGACCAACTAGTTTATATTGAACCATCTTGCTTTTATCTTACTCCAAATAACTCCTACTTCAAATTATAAATTGTTATAAGGACTACGTTGATGAGAAAAGGAACTTCTCATTACGCTTTAAATCTGAATCTCTATATAATAATAATACTCAGTGCAGCATGCTTCAGACCCTTGGTTCCCATATTGATACTTTTATCTTTCTTGAACAGGTTTTTTACATAGGGCACAAAGAAAGGCCCTACTAAAATCTCATTGAAATAGTGAATGCCACTCCACTGGTTCATTTTCAAGAAACTTAAAGGTAGAATGGAAAGCTACTAGAACGATCAGGAGAATTTCAAACCCATTTAAAAGAGAAGACGAGTGAGCTTGGCTAGTTAATAAATCAAAATGAAGGCAGAGAACAGATATAATTTTCTTTGCAACTGTATCAGGGAAATAAACTCGAGGGGAGCAGCAAACAAGCTACTTAAGCTAAAGGACAAATAGGTAGAGCCTGGCCAGGAATAAATTTTGGCTAGAAATTCGAAGAAGGATTCTAATCACTGGGGAGACCAGTAAGGTCCTGGAACGATCTCTCTGTAGAAGCAGGAGGGCCAAAAAAGCCCTAACTACTCTTAAGATACAGAGTCTATGAAAAAGGTGGACATGGAAGCCTATGATAGCAGGGATTGGACTCAGCAACCCAGGAGGTTTCTTCCTGTTCCATGCTCTTAAGAAAGTTATAAGTAGACAATTCAGTGCAAACTGAACACAAGACAATACCAAGCATAGCTTTTTTCAAAACACAATTTCTCACTGATAGACATCTCATAACCAACTCAAAACAAAGCCTCCTGGAAAAGTAGTTACTCAGTCCATGCTTTTGGCAGTGGCCTACTTCTGTAAATATTTTCGGGAAATGTATGCAAAAATGTATGTACACATTTCAGCTCAAAACTGATGGTTAAAGAAAGGGAAAAAGTCTGTTCTGCTTTCCCTGGAATTGAACAGAACTCTCTCAAAAGTTACCAAACCCCAACATCCCCCCAAACAAGACGTGGATATTCCTGGATAAGAACTCTTGTTGGGAAATAGCTTTACTGCTTTGGTATATTCGGTTTGTCCATCAGTTCCAGGAATATTCTCAACCCAGAAGCAGCCCAATAATCAAAAAGTCAATCAAAATCACTGGATAATCTGGAATTTCTTGAAGTACTATACAAGTTAAGAGTTTGGTGATAGTTTACTGGGCGACAAAATAAAGTTGACTTCTAATGCTTTGCTGCTTGCCAGAATACTAATCATAATCACAAGGCAGGTGGCTTATATAACTTTCATTGCTTGAAGGCAGGGAAGCACAACATTTTATAGACTAACTTGTTCAGAAAGACATGAGTTTACTTCATCAGAAGCCTACGAAAGGTCCTGCCTCTCTGAGTTAATTTATAAGGTGTGACATTATCCTGTCTTTTGCCTAAGTTCAAACTAACCTAGCTAACTACCTCTCTCTAATCATTGCTTGGTTTAATAAAACTACCTGAAGTCATGGCTGGAAAACCACTAACCCCAATTAGCTGACACTTCCACTCTAGATTTCCATGATACTTGATCCTTTCCTATCTCTCCTTGAAAAGAGAGAATGAGGGTGCAAGCTTTGTAATGGGTGCACAGAAGCATGTACTGTAACAGGTATGTGATTCTGTAACTATGTATGTGCTTGAAGACTGGTAGGGTTGTAGTTTCTATCTATCTATCTATCTATCTATCTATCTATCTATCTATCTATCTAATATAGAAATAGAATCTCCATCTTGGAGGTTTTTAAGACCCAGCTCAACAAAGACCTGGCTGGAACGATCTGGTTGTGGATGGTCCTGCTTTAAACAGGGATTGGACTAGATGGTCCTCCTGATGCCCCTTCCAATTAAAAATGTCTATGGTTCTATGAAATATATTTAAAAAACAAAACAAAAAAAAAAACCCCAACCAAACCCTCTCTTCTTGGTTATCTAATCTAACTGTTGGGAATCTTTCTGCCATGCTGTGGGTTCAACTATTGATTAGGGGATGTCAGAAAATCACCCCCCACTCCCCCAAATTTTCTTTAAAAGCATGTTAATCAGCTTCTTTAGTATCTAGAACAGAGAAACGTCATGATAAATAAATGGTAAACTTGCCACAAACAGAACGGAGACGACACCCATGTATGGAAGACGAAAAATGTAGTGGTTCTAATAGAATTCCTGACTGTTTCTTCAGTCAAAAGCACCTATGTGCTGATTGTCAGTGGTGTGCAAGTTTGTAGTCATGTTAGACTTAACTCCTCTTCTAAATGTCCAGTGTCATTGAAGTTGCAAAAATGACTCTATGTATTAAAAAAATGTGCCTGCAGCATTAGAGATCTAATATCTCTCACTTCACTGGACAAGTGCATTTTCCTGTCCCTGGGGTTGACAGCAAAAGCCAAACAGAAGTGATCAACAATGTATCAGCCTGTCTTAAATGGAACAGTTAAGCAAAAGTGTTTCAGAAAGCGCTCTGTCCTGTCTGTCCATTGAATATTGGATCCTACATGAGTTCACAACAATCTTGCCCTCCCTCCTTCAGAGCACATAAAAGACTTACATTTATATATACTGTCTGCCAAAAGAAATAGTGACATTTTGACAATCCATCTTTCCTGTTGGAGGTATTCTCCTCACCTAAAAAGAAATTAAAATGAAACCACCAATATAAATTTGTGCCTGAGGCTTCAGCTATTGTTGTACTGGCAGGAACTTGCCAAAATCATTCTCCTACAGGCCACTTGATATATAGGGCCAAATCTTCATTTTTGTTATTCATACAAAACTCCCAAAATATAAATCAGGCTGGCTAGGGCTATAAAATAACCTAAGGATCATACTTTTTATAATTAAGGGAACAGGTTGATAACAAAATAAAAAACAACAGCTGCAAGTACTGTTGATGAGACAATGAATCAGGCAAACAAAACAAGAAAGGGGAAAAAAAGTACAACTCACTACTCATTGTTTCTTCAGTTGCTTTCTCATGTCTGATACGGCCAAACTTTATGCACCTGGAACCCAGGCACAGGAGGAAGACCAACAAATCTCACACACAACTGTTTAGTCCTTAATCAGGCAAAACTACTGTTATCTTCTTCAAAGCCTATTAAAATTCCATTTTCCCACATCTGAATTTCATAGGAATTGCTGTTCCTTAAAATAGTTTAGTACAAAATTGCTGAGAGAGGAGATTGGATTTGGTCTAGAGAATCTTTGTTCCTGAACTAACTTCCACATAAGGTCTGGTATGACTAAGAACTCTAGGATCATTTTCTTTGCTTTGTAAATACAGAATGTAAGCTCTTTACAATGGATCTGTTATTTTCAAACAGATCTGTGGTGCAAAAACATTTTCAAAAACTCTTCAGATTATTTAAGGCCATCCAGCTATCCTCATCTAGACATAAGACATTCTAAATAGTTTGGATGAGCAGTAATACCCAGGAAATTCAGCTGATAAAAATTATGCTTCATATATTTCTGCTGTTTAAATGGTGACCTCAAGTGGAACAGCTTACAATGATATGCATGGAGTTTATCAAAGATTATACATTTTTTCTGAATGTGGAAAAGTAGAAAGTGACCATAGGAAGTGAACTAGTACCATCATTCATACTGGTGGGGGGGAGCTTGCTGTGATCATCTGTTAAGAAAATCTTTTATCCTTTGGTCATTTTAAACCCCTCTCGTTGTAATATATTATCTTTATGGTAAATATAAATGATTTTCAGAGAATTCCTGAAAAAAGGAAAGGATTCCATTTCTAAAAGCAACTATCAAATACTTGGGATTAAAAAAAATTCTGTAAATAATGTTCTTGTATTGTATTGCAACAAAGTATACTTAATATTTTCTTGAAAGTCAGAATGTTTCCTTTATATATTTGTATGCTAACTACTATTGACTTTACAAAATAAAGCTACAAATACACGAAGGAAAATAATCTACTGCAATAGAATTGTGTCAGTGTTGGGCATGGCAAAATTATAATTGAAAGAAAAGAACAAATGCAGATGCATCTCATTACTACTGTAACTGAATCCTTGATTTAGACAAGGCAAATCCTATAACAGCTTAAGGGAATATTTCCTACATTATTTCCTTGTAGCTCCACATGCTGTGATATGATATGAGTCTACACCTAAACACCAATGGCTGACATTTTTAGAAGTAGAACGTGTCTTCCATAGATAAGGTCCAATAGTCTGATATTACTAAGCTCAAACCACTGAAGTACAAGCTTTCCAATGCTGAGTGTAGCAGAGTGGTAGCAAACAGTGAAGATGTACAGCTTACATAATCAGGATTAATTCACTATAAAGGGGTTCCTTTTTATCATTCTGTGCACTATTGTTGAATACCCAGAAGCAGTTTTTAAAAGTAATATGAGAAGCTGCCATAGCCAGGAACCTAATTTATTGCATCACTTTTTATAAATAAATAATAAGGAACTATCCCTTTACCTCATAGTACAGCAGAAAACACTTGATGTACTTTACTGCCACTGTTATTAGTTAAATGGTTTTACTAACAGTTTCTATCATTGATAAATGCAGGCTCAGAAAATGCTCCTAAATTGCTAAAGCAATGCTGTTTGCTGCTAAGACCTGTTTCATTTATAGCCTGTGGCCATTGGCTTAACACCTGATGAGGTGTCAACTGCACTCAGGTGATGCTACCAGATGTTTGAAAAGTAATTTCTTACACCTTAAGGGTGACAATTGATGCTCAGCAACCTGATTAATCAAATACAGATGACACCATCAGAATTAATGAGGCACCGAAATGCATTGCTGAATACTGGAAGATTTAAGAAGAAAATCTTGTATGCATTAGCCGTTTTTCCTCATAGTCATATGAAAGGATGTGGAACTTAAAGGAATAAAACATTCAAATTAATAAATTCAGTTAGTTGAGCTTTACAAAGTGTTCAGAAGCAGAAAATACAAAATATTTTTCTCTGTCACCGAGGAAAAAGGGGGCATGTCAGTACTAAGTGACGCTAGAATAGGCAAAATGACTTATTTAAGGTTTTTCCTGCTTCTGAAGAAAAGAAGGTTGATTACAGGAATTAAACACACTAATTTATAATAACAAATGGTACTTTGATTTTCCCATTCAACTGACTCAAAATCAAGGCTTTTAAAAGTCCAGATATGATCATGCATAACATTTCTGTCCTACTGACCTACAAGTTACCTCCCCACAAACCACATTCAAAATAGCTCCCTCTGACTACTCCCTTCAATTCTTCTCCCATTATACTTGCTATCTGGGCAGAGTTAGGCCAATTTTTTTAGTTCATTTTACTATACTGCCTGGCCATGACAACAGATACTACAAAAGAAACTTTAAAATACCAACTTTTAAACAAAACCTGGGTTGTTTACTAGGGTAAAAGAGGGAATGTTAAAACAACCTCAAAGCAAAGATGGGGAACTAGGTCAGTTGGTCATAAATATTCCTAAAGACACAGGGGGAAAAAAAAGAAATTTAACTGGGAAGAAAGACACTAACTGTGTGCAAAGTTGAGGGATAACAGATTGCATACTGAATGCAGAGGTCTATTCAAATGAATCCTTATAAGTGAAATCACTGCTTATCCAGGTGATGGTAGAAGCTGCTGTCGTCAGTTTCAGAAGTGGTTTAGCCAAGAAGAGAGAAACTGGTAGCTACAATGTAGATCCTCCCTACTGGAACAAGGCAGCCTTTATGAAAATGCTGCTGATTAGACTGAATGAAGTAGCTGATCAGATGTGACAGATAATTTGTAAGTAGTGATAAAAATATTCCTTTTGGGCTATGCTGGAGGACTAAAGTGAACATTGGGCTGAATAATATTATGCACACCAAGACTATTGAAGATACTTATGTCAGTTTCACAACTTCTATGATTGCACTGGTCATAGTTGGAATATGAACTTTTCCAGAATTGCTGCAAGTCAGAGATCAAAGACCAATATTTCTTTAAATCAAAGTGTTCCAAACAAAATAATATTTCATTTTTTAAAAAAAATCACAAATAACTGAGAGAGAATTCATAAAGTCAATCAAATGAGAAGGATAAAAGCAGGAAACTTAGACATGGTTGAAGCCTCTCCCCAGTGCAGTGATCTGGTTATATGTATGGTATATATATGGGGGTTCACATTCCTCATTGTGCAATCTTATTTCTGGGTCCCTATGACTCTATATACATATTAATGAAGGACAGTTTTGATGGCACTAATTATCCTTCCAAACTAAGCATGTATGGACATTTTTGCATAGTTTGGCCAAGGACACAGTGTGTGTTTAAGGTGTTTTGATTTTTTTGTTTTGTTTTTTTACATCTAACAGATGATATTCGCAGCCAGGCTTCAGATAAAGATTCTATATTTCAAAAGGAAACAAGTAATTGGATGCAATTTCAGGCTGAAAAGAATTCTAAGTGAAACAGTGCTGGTATATATGCATGAAGGAGCAAATCTCAATCCTATCCATATGGTCATGAAGGGTCCAGTGGTACAGACTACAGTTTACTTCAGCTGGGTGAGAACTGGGGCAGGAACAATTTGACAGTCCATGTTATTTCATCTGGTTGCTAATTTAGGGATTTTTCCCAAAATACATAAGAAAAAGATCAGTGTCAATTGACTTTCCCCATTCCTGTAATACATTTTTCTATCTGGAATTAATGTGAGTTTGAAATAAGGAAACACACTCAAGGGCTAATTTAAACTGCAGAAATGCAGTTTATTAATTTGTTCAAAGCACTCTCTATGGGTTCAAGAGGACTGGGAAAAGGGTATGGGATTATCCATTTGTAGCTTTCTATTCCAAAACCAATTTAAGTCAGTAGAGACCAAAAATGGTTACTATTACACAACTGTATCCTCTGGTGATCCCACGTGTTCCTACTATGTCCGTGGTACAAAGTCATCACTATGGCAGTGGCAATAACAGTCAACTTTGTTAGCAGATTTAATGATGGGGAAGGATTGCAGACTGTAGATAACAGACTGTACTCTCATTGTTGCAAAGTTATTGTTTGTGGATAAGTTATAGATACTTAAGCTGTAGATAAAATCAGTCTCCAGCACTGTCTATCTAGCACCTATTAATGAAAACTGACAAAGAATTTAAGGGAAATAGATAACCTATTAGCAACACGTATAATAATTATTACCACAAGGGGAAAACTACAGGCAGCTGCAATATGTAGATAGAGTAACAAAGTTTGCGAAGTACTGATAAAGATGACCCATCTTAAAAGAGGCAAAAAAATCTTTGGCTCTTTTACATAATAAGTGAAAAAAAAAAGACTGAGGAAAAAAGGCCTTCTACCCCTGCCAGCTTCTTGCTGCAATTAATAAACAAAGAAACACCACAAACTGCTGACCTACTTGATATATATAGCCACTTAATGCGTCTTTAACAAAATTTGTCTTGTGTACTTTCAATGTTCCTTTCCCTCATAGTTTCTACTGACTAATTTGCCATAAATATTTACTGCACACCTTTATTTAGGATGAGAGAAAAGCACTAAAGGTTAATAACTAACGCAGTTTTACCTCTACATTCTTTACTCACTGCTACGGTGTTTAAAGATTTTGTATTGAGATACCCTAATTGCTCTGAAGAAATACTTAACTGGTGTATAATTTTCAGGTTTTCCGTTTCCCATCTCCTGTCTCCATTTCCTAGCTGAATCCAAGAATTCGGGTGCTATTAGAATATTGTCCAAAGCAGAAGGCAATGTAAAGAACACAAAGCAAGGATGCTTCAAAGTGACAAGTGACAAAATGCTTCTTCCTGCTCCTTACACATTCCACCTCTTCCTTCTGTGTGCCTTGTTTTGTGGGGTAGAGTGACTTATATTCTTAGGCTTTGTCTCAACTTACCTGCCTGCTGCCAGAGCTTCTAGTAGCAGACAGCAGCCATTACTGCTAAAGCAACTGCATAACCACGCACTTCTGGTGCCTCTGCATAGTGCCACTAAGCAGCTATGCTACCACAGCTGGCTACATCAGCTTTCCACCAACTCCCAGATGGCAACAGAAGCTTTACTCCACCCAGGATAGGTAGTTTACGGGGAATTTTTGTTGTCAAACAAGAACTCTGAGTGTGGAAGCACATCACATTTTATTCCAGCAGAACTACAGCCTTACAAACATTTCTACAGCAGGGTAGAGGACTATGGCTGCTGACAAATTTTGTAGCCATATTTCTTGAGAGAGAAGTAGGAGCCCAGCCTTCCATAAACAGCTTCTGGACAACTCCTCTACAGCAGCTCTTTCTTCCACAGGTAGTGGCTGCAGCAGCCTGTCATCCATTAGTATCCCAAATAGGCAACAGCAGCATATGGCTTTCAAGGGCTTGTCTTCCAAAATGTCTCTTGAGAAGTAGCAAGATCCTCATGCCACTACTGCCATTACATCAAGTGAAAGTGAGGAGTTTAAATAATCTTAAAAAGGGTTTATGCACCTAGTACTCTAAGGACATCTATACATGTGCTCCGTGTTGGAGGTTTGATGAGCTTTAGTTAAAGCGCCCCCGCTGTCATTTTGAAACATGGAGACACTGAATACACGTGACGCAGAGGGTCCTGGAGCACACTAATTAGCTTGCTCCAGCAGACTCACCAGAGACTCAATTAAACGAGCCTGCTCCAATGTGTACTAATTAGTGTGCATCAGAGCAGAGGTCCATCACTTGTATAAGTGCCCTAAGTCCCAAGTAGATAAGAAATGATCTAACTTCATTGAAAACTGTTAGTATTATTTTTACTTCCCTAAACTATTGGGGCCTCTGTAAGTTCCTTTCTTTTCTCACTTCAAAAACTCTTCAGTCAAACCCTCAGCATTTTCTGAGAGAAATTCATAATATGTAAGCTGGTAGGCAAGTGCCTTTGTAAATAACCTGGAGATGAGGAAAAAGCAGAATCAACTTAGCACATGAAACTCTGACCATTAAAACCTTGGTAATCAAATATGCTTCTTGTTCTCCTGCCCCCTTCCTTTCTCTACGCTTCAGATGAAATGCTGTAGATAACTTAATAAGGTCAGAAATAAGCCGGGGAGTTGACTGAAGCTCTGTAACAAGAGATGTTGTAAACCTTCAAGTAGAAGATCTTTGCCCAAAGCTAAAAATTAGGAAGCAGTAAAAATAGTAAAAATGGCTGTCTTCTACTTATGCAGAACATACTACAAAAGCTTCAATATTTATATAATGCTTTTAGGTTATAAATCACCGTCTTACATACTTCATAGTATTTATACTTTGTGCTATGCTTTAACACTTTATGGTTTTCTGTCTTAGGCCACAGTACATGTGCAAGTGTGCAAAGAGGTGGGGGGGAAAATATGGAAGGGTTAGTTACAAAGATGAAACAAAGTATAATGAAGCCTAACTTCTAAAAGCCAGAAACCTGTGCAAGTCTGAACATTTCTACAGTCCCAGCATGTCTCACGAGCTGGAAACTGTCTAACATGGATATTGAAAGGAAATTTGTAATATCACCCTGTGTATTGCAGAAAGTAATTACCGAGTGTGTATGTGTATGTGCATACAGTGTAAGCACATAACAGAGGGGTTGGGCTGTGAGAGGCTCAGAGAGGAAGAAATCATGGGGCAGAGAGGCTGGGTCATGGCAGAGGACACAAAATAGACAGAGCGAGAAGGGTTGGGAAGCTCCACATATAAGGCAGAAAGCTGTTTAAACAAGACCTCTTCCCCAGTTCCATGTGATTTCACTTTAGACAGGTTTCACTGCACTTTACTGGAGGGTTACAGCACTATAGCAGTGGCAACAGACACTAACATGGTTTTTCAGGCACCAGATTGGATTCTGGATGTCTAGATTCAGTTTCAGGCTGTCAGACTTTCTGTACAACATTCATCTGGTTTCTCAGGCACTGACTCTTGAAATGCTTAAATCCACAAAGGACTGACACCATGAAGCCATTTTGGGTTCATAAGTTCACGGTTGTGTTGTCACTGAGATTGTTAAAACCCCTGCTCACCAGCCACCTAACCCTATGGGTGACCAAAGTCTTGAGGTGTCAGTGGGGATGGGCAAAATCACAGTAGCCTTGAAGCTTCTGAATGGCTTTAACTCTCACTGGAGCTGCAGCATGATTCTAAAACAAGGCAATGTCTTGCCTTTAATTGCCTCTGGGGCCTGATGTGGGCAGGCATTCTCAGAGCAAACCTATATGTTTCAGGCCTTGTACACAAAAAAAAGGCAGAAACGACACTTTGGGGGATAGGTGTCTCATATCTCCAAAGAAAACCAATAGTCAAATGTTAGGATGCTCACCTGGGAGGTGGAAAATCTATTTTCAAAGGAGCAGCCTGGAACTTCAAATCCAGTAATGTGAATTCAACTCTCCCTTATGCCAGAAAAAGTTCCTTGGTAGGTATTCCATGGTAAATCTTGTTCAGTTTCTTTCATTTGACCATGCATAAATAAATAATCAATGGAAACGTGTGTGCAAGTGGTCAACTCTACAGCCTAGAGCAGGGGCAGGCAAAATACGGCTTGCGGGCTGGATCCCGCCTGCCAAGCACTTTCACCCAGCTCGTGGTGCCCACCACCAAATTGTGCCCTGCCCAGCCCTTCTGCCCACAAGGGTGGGAGCAAGGTGCCCACGTGCACACACAGCCTCAAACATACCCTATTGTGCCTTGCTCCCACGCTTGTGGATGTAAGGGCCGGGCCTGGCCAGCAGGCAGCTTTTCCACAGGGCTGCTGCTGCTGCAGCCCCCGGGGACCTCCTCGCTTCCCCGGTCCCCTGCTGGCTCCGGGCAGCGGGTAGGGAAGCCGTGAGGGAAGGGCTACAGCTGCAGCTGGTGGTAGCACAGAGCCTGTGTGTGGAGGGGGTGGGGGCAGCACTTCCCCCACGGTGCAGCATTAGGTGGGGCTTCCCTTCTTGGCTGTGCAGCCCTGGTAAAGAAGGCAGCTGGCTCCAATGCGCAGGGCTTTCCTCCCATGCTGCACGTGAATGGCAAGGAGCACCGACAATACAGGCTGCCTGGTGGGGGCTGCGCCCCTTGCTGCGGTACGCAGCACTGGCCAGAGCTGCACCCCACTGAGCACCTGTGCCCTGAGTACCCCTCCTGCCATGGGTGAAGTGTGTGTGGGGGGGTCCCCACACTCCCTCATATCCCACAAACCCCACATACCTACACCTTGCCCCCACAAATACACAACACCCAATGTACCCTATGTCCCCCCACACAGCCATGCCCCGTCAGTCCCCCCACATTACACCCACCCACAAACTCACCCACCCCTACATCCCCCCACAATATACAAAACTAATAATTTATTTTTGAGTTATTACGCAATCACCTCTATATATACACTACACAAACATGAATCATGACAAAAATATTTCTTGTAATACAATTAAAATATGTTATAGAAGGTGTTTGACTTTTAGTGTATGATTTGTTGTTTTATTCTGGTTCTAATATGGCAACCCCCCCCTTCCAAAAGGAGTATTTCTTGGGGGCAAGGGGAGGGACTTCCGGTGACAAAAATCAGGGGTTAGGGTGGGACTTCCAGTCCCAAGATGGCAGCAAGGGGGCTGGACAACTGTCAAGGGGTGGGACTACCCATGCAACCCTTGACAGCTCGCCAAAACTCAGTAAGTGGCCCTCCACCTGAAATAATAGCCCGCCCCTGGCTTAGACATTAGGTCCCTCGATGGAACCTGAAACAGTCAAATTCGAAAGCCTGCCTTCACTGCATAGCTAGTTCTCTTGCATAATTTACAAAATCATTCCCAGTTATCCATAATGAAAAGGAACCCAAGTAGATATGTAGCAACTCCTCCAATGGAAAAACACACAAAGCAAACCCTTTTTCTATAAGGTTAATCAATAATACCTTCTCTAATTACTGTGCTTTGGATGCCAATCTTGATAATTAATACATCAACACAATTTGTACTCTCTTAAAACTCACTCTATAAACAGATAGCTTTGCTGGTATTTAAACTGTCATATTATATTGCCAATAAATCACACAGAAAAATAACTTTATCAGCTTCTAGTACACTGTACCTACAAATGAGTGAAATTACCTTGTACTGGGAGTCAGGCTTTCCACAGTGTTTAACTGTAGATTTATTTTTGAGGTACGGCTTCCTACTGAGGCCTGACTTGAGTCCCAAAATGCATTTACTTAGCTACATTGCCATAGGTGAAAGTGAATTATGCAGCTATTGTGCCAACCCCCTAAAGGCTGTGTTTAAGAACATTAACGGCACGCTAACACCATCTTTTCAGCGATAAATATATTTATGATGTTACAGTCTGCAGTTTAGAGTCCTACCATCTACTTTACTACAAAGACTTCAGCTTAATATCAGAAACTGATTGTGGCATTTGCAGTTTTCTACCTTCTTAATCAATTATATACAATTGCCGTTTAGCTATAACTCATAATAGGCATGCAGGAGAGGACAGATAACCGAGTTTACAATTTACTCGCTTGCATCGGAGCAGATGCTTTTCATAATTCACAGATTTAGGTTAAACAAATTCTCAATCAGAACTCTTAAATGACACAGTATGTCTGCAGGCAAAACCATGTAAACAGAAGCATTTACAGAAAAAAATCTTCAGAAGCAGACCAGAGAAGCAAACACACCAATCAAAAAGACTGAAAGAACAAACCTTTCATGCGCTTTGACAACTCAAGACAGAAAACAGTAAAGAACCTGAGCCAATGAAATAAAGGGGGCTCATGTACAGACTCATTCAGTTTCCCTGTCTGCTCTGACTTAACTGAGCTGCCCTGCAAAGACTGTGTCTAGATCAAGAGGCGATATTAAAAACAAAAGGTTAGAGATCATCATGGGACATTAATTATGCAAAGGAAGCCAAACTGAATTTAATCAGAACAGAAGACTCCAAGCAGGAAAGATCTTCCCTTTTTTGACAGAGGCAGTTAAGAAACATTTATAGTAATACCAGAGCATCTGCTGATTACAGTCAAGCTGCAGGACACCGACATTAAATCAGTGAACCATCTTGACAGCTTCTGGGTACTCAAGTCACATTCTAATAATAATTTGCTGTGAAATGCACCCACATCTGAAAAGTCAGCCAGAAAATCTTTATGAAAAAAAAAAAAAGGTGATAGTCAATAAAGCAGTTATAAAATGGATTTACACTTAACAAAACTTTTCATATAAAGTGATGTACAGCCATCAGACATTTTAATGCAACATTGAATAGATGCATATTTCCAAGAAATGTAAGTGCATTTAAAAACAACATAATTTTATGATCCATTTCTTGTAGCTTGTGATGTCACATTTTTGTGTAGAAGATGTTGCCGCCCTTCTAAAATGCCAGATAGTTGCTGAAAGAAAGCCTGCACCATCATAAATGGCATTTAACTCCTGACACCTCAGGTTTCTGAACACAACACAACACTTTACTGTGATGCTCTAATTGATGCATCTATGTGTTGCAGAGAGTGATTACTTGAATAATAAGTATAAAAGATATGTGATCTGGTTTTTAAGTAAACATGAGTAAGAGCAAAAGCTGAAGAAAATAGAGCCATGAATCAAGGAGATGACAGGGCAATTATTCAATGAACTGTCATGTTGAAGGACTTGCAGAGCACTGACCTGCACATTATCACACATCAGAAAATTCTTTGAAGGCTAATTAAAAGAATAACACACAATTGCAATCAGTGACAAGGAAAATATAAGTAATTTCTCTGGGGATTTCATGGAAAATGCACTGCCATTTTAAATTTAAATCTCTAAAAAGCCCATGAGTTCAGAGAAGAAAAGACCACAACAAAGTTCACTGAAGTTTACAATTGCTAAACATTTAATAGTTTATCAAAATTAATATCAAAGGTTTTCTGCTGTTGCTTATTTTGGGAATATAATTTATCATATGACACATTAAAGCATAAGAAAGTTTAAATGGACCATTCTGAAGATATTGGGATAGAATATTTAATACTTCCAAAAAATGTATTTAGAAATATAATGTATATTAAAGAAACTGCTTTCTGTTAATTACTATTATAACCGTTCTGTACTTATTTAGCTGTCATAGAATATCTGAATTTCTTGACATGCATATTATATTTTACATCACAGTTTTAAGACTTTTAAATAATAGATGTGAATACATCTCTTTAAAGTTTCCTGTTGTTTCATCTTCAGTTATGAACAGGGATCCAGGTTTTCTGTTTGCCATAGAAACAATCTTTCTAGTTCTGGCGAGAACCTATTCTATGATAGAGGATGATTGATTGTTCAGGTAATTCAGGAACGTGTTCAACTGCACAATAGGACTGTGCAAAATTTCACCGGCTATTTTGTTTTGACACTGTTTTGACTAGTTTTGAGCTCAAAACAATGAAATCAAAAGTAAACAAAGGCCTTTGAAACAGCCTTGAAACGAAATGAGGGCAGTCGAAACATTTCAAAAGTTTTGAAACGTTTCGAAGTTTAAAGCTGAAGCTGGGCTTATCTGCAGGGAAACAGAAAACAAGAAGAGTATTGGGGAGGAAGGGGAAAGGACATAGTGAGGGCATGCCTTACACACACACACGCAGAGTGAGTGCACGCCTTAACACCAAAGCTAGAGAAGAAGCTTCTGCAGGAGAGGGAAGAAAGGCTCTGTCACAGTCTGGCTGCCTGAGATGCTGCTGGTGCTACTGTGCTAGTGTTCACTAAGTTATTTTATTACCTGTTATTATTTAAGGTGATGGACTGGACTGAGGCTGTAGGGGAGGAGGAGCCCTCATGGGGGCACACTACTGTGTCATGTAGAGGCCCCAGTGCCAGTGAGGGCGCACCTTAAGACACACAGTCACACGTGACACAAGTTTTGCTTGTCAGCAGCTTGAGGTACAGTTTCCTAGAAACCCTTGCAGTTATCTCCTTGAAACCTGGCAGGCTTCATGGCCTGAGCAGAAGCTACCATGTCTGCTGTTTTCACCCCCCTGTGTCTTCACACTTACAAGTGACATGAGTTTTACTTTCAAGACTTTGAGGTGTACTTTCCCAGAAACCCCTGCCCTCGCTCCTTGAAACTTGGCAGGCTTCATGCCCTCAGAAGGAGCTACCAATCCCAGCTGTTTTCATCCAAATCTGCCAAAAAATGACAAAGTTATAGGCAGTTTTGTGCTTCCCCATTACATACCAAATCAGTTTTGATGAAATTAAATGGAAGTGTTTTCAAAACTAAAGGAAATGAAACTCGAAATGAAACACTGTCCCATTGAAATGGTGAAACGGAAGTCGAAACGGTGCTGTTTCACACAGCCCTACCGCACAGGACCTTCTGCCTTCTTTCAGCTGAGAAATTATTGTTATTTTTCAACATTGAGGGTAGCCTGGGTGACAGCAGCCATGAGCTCATCAGGTTCACTGCCTGCTACGAGGTTGACAAATCAACTAGCAGGATTGAAGTCCTGGACTTCAAAAATGCTGATTTCAACAGGCTCAGGGCATTAGTAGTGCAGATGATGTGGGACCAGGGATGGAAGGCGAATGGGTTGCACGAAGAGTGGTCGTTCCTCAAGGACACGGTCCTCGAAGCACAAAAGAAAGCCATTCGCATGAAGAGGAAATGTAGCAGAAGGGCTGGCAATTCCTCCTGGCTCAATAGGGACATCATGGTCTTTCTGAAAAAGAAAAAAGAGGCGTACACACAGTGGAAGCTAGCGACAGTCCTCAGGAGGACTATGCAACAGTGGTTTGCACTTGTAGGGAAACGATTAGGAAAGCTAAGGCAGCAACTGAGTTTAAGTTAGCCAAGGGAGTCAAGGACAATAAGAAGTCCTTCTTTAGGTATGTGGGAAGCAGAAGGAAAACAAATGGAAGTGTGGGGCCCCTGATTAACACCTCAGGACAGCTAGTAGTGGACACTCAGGGAAAAACTGAAATCCTGAATGCCCACTTTGCTTCTGTATTTCACCGGACTAAGGGGAAAGACAAGCGAGATAAGGATCACAGAGGGCATGGTGGGAATGATGGCCTTCCCACTATGGATGCCGAGTTAGTGCAAAACCAACTAAAAAACCTAAACATTTATAAGTCAGCAGGACCAGATGGATTTCACTTGAGAGTGCTGATGGAGCTGGTTGAGGTCATTGCAGAACCCCTGGCAAAACCTTTTCAGAAATTGTGGTACACAGGAGATCCCTGAGGATTGGGAAGGAGCAAACATTGTGCCCATCTTCAAGAAGGGGAAGAGGGAGGATTCAGGCAACTATAGGTCAATCAGCCTAACCTCCATCCCAGGGAAAATCCTGGAAAAACTCATTAAAGAATCTGTGTGTGATATGCTCATTGTGGGTAAGATTCTGAATGACAGCCAGCATGGCTTCAACATGAGTAGGTCTCGTCCTACCAATCTCCTCTCCTTCTACGAACGGGTCTCTCACTACATGGACCTGGGAGAGAAGATTGACATTATATACCTAGACTTCTAAAAGGCTTTTGATCTAGTATCCCATGATATCCTTGTGGAAAAATTTGAAGATTGTGGGCTTAACTGCTTAACATTTCAGTGGGTGGGAAACTGGCTGCATGGTATGACCCAGAGGGTTCTCATGAATGGATCTGTGTCATCCTGGTGAGAAGTGGCCAGTGGGGTCCCTCAGGGGTCCATGCTTGGACCAGTGCTCTTCAACATCTTTATCAATGATTTGGATGCAGGGGTAAAAAGCTCACTGGCCAAGTTCACAGATGACACCAAGTTATGAGGGAGCATGGTCATGCCAGAAGATAAGCTGCAGATACAGGTAGACCTGAACAGGCTGGAGAGTTGGGTGGACTGGAACCAAATGAAGTTCAACGCTCAGAAGTGTAATGTGCTTCATCTGGGGGTAAACAATCCCCAACACACCTACAGGCTCGGCAGCAATAATTTGACTTGCACCATGGCCGAAAGAGACCTAGGAGTAGTGATCAACCATTGCATGAACATGCACTGGCAGTGCAATGCTGTGGCCAGTAGGGCAAACAACATGCTGGCATGCATTAATTATTGCATTTCATGCAAAACTAAGGAAGTGATTCTTCCACTGTACTCGGCACTAAGGACATCACAGCTGGAGTACTGAGTGCAGTTCTGGGCGCCGCACTTGAACAAGGATGTGGAAAAACTTGAGAGGGTCCAGAGAAGAGCCACCCATATGACCAGGCACTTCCAAGACAAGCCATACAAGGAGAGGCTGAGGAACTTGGGCCTCTTCAGCCTACAGAAGAGAAGGCTGAGAGGGGACTTGGTAGCAGCTTACCATTACATCAGAGGAGTACATTAAGAACTCGATGAACAGCTGTTCACCAGGGCACCCCAGGGAAGACCAGGAGCAAGGGATACAAACTCCTGGAAGGCCGCTTCAGGCTCAATTCCAGAAAAAACTCCTTCAGTCAGGGTGTCCAAACTGTGGAATGAAGTCCCTCCGGTGGTGGTGCAGTCACCTACCTGGAATCTTCAAAAGGAGACAGGACAGTCACCTAGCTGGGGTCACTTGACCCGATGATCTACAAGGTCCCTTCCAGCCCCTAACATAGATTCAATCATATGAATCTATGATTGTCTTCCCATACCTTTTGATTTTGGTGCAGAAAAAAACTTTTATCACTTTCATTATTCCCAATATCTCCAAAGAAAAACTATTTATAACCTAAATAAACCTTAATTACCTCAATAAAGCTTAATAAACTATTAAGGCAGTTAGTAAAGACCAACCTTTTTGGTTATTCTTAAGATACTGAAGTCTTTTGAGCATACTTGATAAATATTTTGAGACACTAAATTAGCAAACACGTTCTGATGGTTACTAGTTACATTGATCAGAATCTTCCACTGTTACTCTTATATGATGTGTAATGATTTTATTATACCTAAGAAAAAAGAATTGTGATTTTCTCTCCGACCTCAATCTGAAGAGATGGTGTAATAACCTTCAAGAAGTAGTGCCAATCATATGGACAGTTAGGCTAGAAACAGGTGTTGCTGAATAAAGTAGATCAGCTGGTCCATTTTAGTGGGCAAAACATGTTGTACCTCATTTTGCCCTTGAAGGTGTGAACAAATGGCTGATATGTGTCTCTGCTTTCCACACTGAGGCAGGCCTGAGCCTTGCAGTTGTGGTGTCTGAGTGGGGAAAGCAGGGAAGGGCTCTTCCCTGGGCTGCCCCTCTGTAAACAGGGAAAACAGGCAGGTGCTCTAGCAACTTGAGGGGCCCTGAAGCCCCCAGAGCACCTACCTGGGGTGTCTAGAGAATATGAGCAGCTGAGGGTGCCCCTATTTTCCTACTAGAGAGCTAATAGACGTCTGCCACAATAAAGTGGTAGACCTTTTTTTTACTACCATTTGTTGTGTCACTGATTTTCTTTTGCTTACTATTTGTAGCAGCCATAAAAAATGTTATGGCTATACAAACAAGACATCAGGCAATGACTGTTTCCACCCTAATTTCCAGATCGATAATGCTCTTCAAACTTCTCCAAACATGTTGGCGGCTCAGTTAAATTAGTTACTAAATCAGTTACATTACTAGCTTATCCTAAGTGTGATGGAGCTCTATTGTTTTTTTTTCTTTTTCAGCATTCTCATTAGTGCTTCTTTCAGAAGAATAATGCTAACCCCGAACAACTCTGAAACTTATAAATTGCAACAGATGCTATTAATATAGATCCCAATATGCAACACTTGACTCTTGCCTAAATACAGTTTATTAAGCTACAAAGCTTCACCGTGAAAACATTCATTTCAGAATAATGTTCTGCAGGGGAAATCTAATTTTCAATTTTGTGCCATGAGATAACACAATCAGGACAAAACTGGGTAACATCTGACAAAGGATTAAAACACAGTAAACTCCTAAGCATCTACAAAATCCTTACAAGAAAAACTCTGGTTATGGGCTCAGACACCTACGTCCCATTGCCACAGAGCTGTGATGGTGGACAGAATTAAGACTGCAGCCATACCTTAAAGATTTTACAAGCTAGAATTAAGGAACAACACTAAGATTAATGAAGAGAACTAAGGCGATAGGGAAGGGAAGAAGTTAATATAACTTGGATCATTCCAGTGCTGATTTATTTCAACTAATTTCCATACCTTAAGTATATTGATAGGGGTCAGTTTTTAGGAGGGATCTGACTGAGGCATGATTGGCATCTAGACAGATTACTTTAAAGCTACATTAGAGTCAATACCTTCTTGCACTGTTGCTGAAAACAAGGCTGAAAGTTGCTGAAGAGGCTACTGGTAGGCCTCATCTGGATTAAAGCGTCATGTTTACTTCTTCCCCCACCACCCTGTCTGTGCTGGAGCACATCAGTAATTCCTCCTTTCGTTTCCTTCTAGTCCTCCTCTACAGAGAATTTCCTTAAAGGTGAAGAGGAGCACTGTAACAATACTACACACTTCTCTCCTCACAGTCTCCAAGGGCATGTCAAAAATAAATTCAGAAGTTGTGGACTACAGCATATGTCGACAAACCTAACCTGAGTTTAAACTAACTAGCTTGGATGCAGATAACAATGCAGTGGCTCCCATACGATGTTTGCTGTTGGCTACAGAACCTGGGACTCTGGATAAATACTCAAGATGTCACTCACGCTGAGCTTCATGCTACTGCTGCTACAGTTATTTCCAACAGAGTTAGCTATCTTAAAGTTAGATCTGGTACAGTAAAACCTTCAGATTTAAACTTTCCTGGAGTACAGCATAATATGAATGGCTGAAAACTGTTTTTAAAGATCACCTTCTCTGCACCCATTTCTTAACCTCAGTGGTATCATCCATTATCTGAGCACCTGCCTCCCCCTCAATTAATTCAGTGCCCTTTTGAAAGATTATGTCAAACGCTTTGTGAATTCGGCTCAGAAGAAACTGCATCTGGATTGGATGACCTGGGAGGAGAATGTGTGAAAACTTCTCATTTAATGAGTTTTTCAAGTGCCTTAACTATCACCATCATAATATTTTAATTAAAAATATACACATGAAATTATTTAAAATATAGGTTTTTCAGATGCATAGCGCATGTACTCATAAATAATTATACATAATACAATATTAAATCAAATATTCTAAAATCACTCTTTATTCTACCTTAGTGAGCCCTCACATATCTATTAGGGGCACGTTCATAACAACTACAGGTTTAGAGTCTGATGAAGTAGGTCGTTGCCTGTTAAGGTTTGCCTCTCTGAACTAGTTAGTATCAAGGTACCTTCCCGCATTACTTTCTGCCCGACTTCAGATGAACAACTAACCACCTCACTCAACCACATTTTTAAAACCCTTTAAAACTATTAACAATAGGTAAGAACGTAATAGAAATTGGCCCTTCCTTTGCCCTGAAAAATAAGTAATCTTTATCACATTCTTTTCTTTTGCTAATTGTTTGCCTGTTACCATTGGGAATTTCTCCTCCTCCCAATTTCACAGCTCTACCCTCTGTTTTAATAACTGCTGTGCTTTCTTGCCTCCTCACACCTGAAGAAGAATGCTTTGCATTCAAAAGCTTGTCTAACATTTTCCCAACCATGCAGCTGGGTCCAATAGAATCCTTGCCTCGCAGGCAAGTACCTATCAGGCCATGTGGTAGACCTGTAGACTATGGGCCTTATTCAAAGGTCATAGGAGTCAATAGAAAACTCCCTACAACTCTTCTGTTGGCTTTGGATATGGTCTATCTGGAAAATGCCATTTCTTGACTTGCAATAAGAGGTAAATGGGATTTCTAGTTTGTAAGGGGAGAGTGGACTGTGTTGGATTGTACAATCTGCCTTCATAGTTGAAAGTGAGACGAGGAGGGGATAGGATCCAGAGAAGTTTTACAGATTGGAGGCATGGTGGAACCATGGGCCGCATCCAGATGAGCGTGGCTGTGTGGTATGTGGTGCTGTGGATTAGTGGTGCATTGATAGAGATTTTTGGGGCTGATACCAATAGCTGATATTTATGGAGGCATACTGGCTGATACAGATTTGCTTTCTGTCTGATACAACTGCCAACATCTGATAAGTCTGGTGTGGTGGAAGGCAGGGGCAGATCAATGCCCCCAGCGGTGAGGGAGGGGGGCAGAGGCAGGTGCTGCCCAGGCGGGGAGGATGAAGCTGCGACTTGTGGTAGGGGAGGCAGCTCCTGCTGCTGCTTGCACGCTGGGGGGCCACGGGGGAAGAGATGGGAACTTGCACCCCCAGGATCTGCATGGGATGGGGTGGGGCAAGCTGCAGCCAGGGCTGTGCAGCTCTTCTCGGCAGGGGTTGGGCTTGGAGCGGGTGCCAGTGGCACTGGGAGGATGTTGCATCCTCCCCAAATTCCATGGCTGCTCTGCTCCCAGCGCCGCTGCCACCAGGGATGCAGGGTGTTGAGCCAGGGCTGTACCCAGTGGCGGCAGTGTTGGGAGCAGAGCAGCAGCAAAATCTGGGGTGGATGCAGCAACCTCCTAGTGCTGCTGGCACCTGCTTTGAGCCCAGCCCCTGGTGAGAAGAGCCCTGCACAACCCTGGCTGCGGCCCGCTCTGCCCTGCGTAGATCCAGGGGGCCCACACAGTGGCGGGAGCCGCCTCCCCCCCATGAGCTGCAGCTCTGTCCCCCTACCCCTGCAGCACCTGCCACTGCCCCTCCCTCACTGTGGGCCCCCCCCCCCCGCCCCTTCCCCCCCCCCCTCCCCCCCAC
>NW_017729032.1:79075001-79082423 GCF_001723915.1 Gavialis gangeticus
GTGGGCCCCCCCCCCATGCCTCTTCCCTCCCCCCTTCCCTTCCATTACACAGGATGTACCGGCTGGAGGCAGATCTCCATGCTGCCAGCTCTGCTCCTCACTGCCTGAGTCCTGTGCTGTGGCTGTGCACACCACAGGCATTTATTGGCCAAATTATCGGCCACATTGGGCTGATATCCAATGCAACCAGTTTTCTTTATATCAGTACCGATCCAATATCAGATCAATGTATTGGTGCACCTATACTGCAGACATGTCTGTGGCACCACATGCTGCACATTCAGCTGTTCTCTGTGCTGCAAGGGAGAAGCACAGGGTTTGTTTTTTTACCCCTACATATTCAGGGGTCAAAAACCCTGCATGAAAAAAAGAAAAGTGGAGTGGCGCATGTGGGGGTGCGCACACCACTCAAAATTGGAGCCTGACTGGTCAGAACCACACTTCAGCTGCCAGCCGGGCTCCGAGCAGCACGATCAACACTGCTGCAGCCTCAGAGGCCTCTAGGATTCTAGGCAAGGCTGCTGGGGCCAGCCCAGTGCTGACCCCAGCCTCTCCTACCCCACCCAGGGTAACTTGCTGTGCACCAGAGGGTGCATGGCACAGGTGTTCTCAGGGGACAACTAGCAGCAGCACAAGGTATGCTGCTGTTTCTTTTCTCCAGGGAAACAAGCATCCACGCTCATGTGGATGAGGAACTGGTGATCTTCCATTTAACCTCCTGTGGGTTTTAGACCATAGAGTTTCTCTTATTTTAAGTATAAAATGTATATAAGTCTCTTGGCCACAGAAAATAATTTGGATGAAGACCATCAGGATCTTTGCTTAATAGCTTGCACAGCCAAGTAATAATTTTATTTAACATGAACCACCATCTATTTCAACTACTGCTGATAGGCAAGTCAGTTCCTAAACTCTTGGGTAATAATACTTCAAGCCATGCTGACACACCTAACTTCTCTTGATTTCAGTGAGAATTCTATGATTTATTGTAATATGCAGACTGCCGATTATCCCGAGCAACTTACGTACTTCAAATCAACATGCCAAAGAAATATTTCTTAACACACTATGCAGCATTCCAGCTCAAAACTATTTTCAGACCCTTTGATATACAAACAAAGAAAACAACAGAGTGGGGAGGTATAAAGATTACAGCAGCACCTGATTGTAATAACTTCTTTAACTTAGTTAGCTTCATTTATTGTGAGCCCAATGGCCATCAAAAAGTCCTGGTGATAAAAGCATACAACTGATACACATGATTTGCCCATGTTATGCAAGAACAAATCTCAATATTTGAAAGAGCAAAGTTCATAAGCACCTATTTCCAGATGCTAAATTTGCTAAAATAAACCAATCAAAGAAGAGAAAGTCCATTTTTTTGTAAACGAATTAAACATGATGTTAAATTAGAATATTCTATGAAAGCAAAGAAAGAAGTAAGACTACAAATAAAACAATACTGAAAATAAAGAGCTAATACTATTTTTGAAGCCTAACAGTACATGTAGTTGCTCAGATTACTAAAGAAAAGGATCTTGTTTTTGCTTTTTCTTATGTCCACACACGTTTCTTATACATTTAGAAGATTCCTGTGTCACATTCCACCTTCCATTCAAACATAAACCTTTGAGCAGTGAATCTGTTTCACTATTTAAACAATAAAATTTCACTTGCCATATCAAATTATACATAACATCTTGTTGCAAGCATGCAGGAATAATACTGTAATTTAGCTTTGATGAGATCCTACTGAAACATGTTTTAAATTTATGAGGCAATTTTTTACATACAAGTACATAATCCATTGTTGACTAAAGATACTGAACATGGTGTAAATTGTATCATTTTCAAATGTAACACAAACTACAATATATGGCCAGATGATTCTGTATACACATAGGTTTAAGAAGTAATTTGCAGCACTGGGATAAAATCCTGCAGTCCTTGAAAAACCCCTAATGCAGAAGAACCACAGAGCCAGACTGGAAATCCAGAAAGGACTCTGCAGTCTTCTGCATACTGTTAAACTTAGCTTTGAGGAGTTAACTCCATGCAAGTGAGAACTGAGCGAGCTGAGCTGTTGGGTGGGTCAGCTGCTGAGCCTGGATGGGTGATACTGGAGCAAGCGTGGGGTGCACTGGGTTAGGACTTTGCATGCGGGTCCCTGCCAATACAGCAGGGCTGGGGGGGAGCCCTGCTCACTGCTACACCCCCCCCACCACACACATGTACCCACACACACACCCAGCCACCCTCCATACAGCCCCCCCACAAACCCTATACTCACCCCCACACACATCCACAGAAATCCCCCTGCACCCACCCACACATACCCCTACACCCTCCCCCACACTCCACATATACATACATTCACACACACATACCTACATTCCCCACAAACCCCATACCCACCTACCCATACCTCCCCACATTCCCCGCAATATGCAAGAGTAAGACTTCATTTTGAGCTATTATATACTCAACTCTATATACACAACACACACACAAATCAGGACATATTTTTTTTTAAATAAAATTAAAATATGTTATTGTGGAAGTTTGATTTTTAGTATATAATTTCGTTTGTTTTTTTTCTTCTGGTTCCAAGATGGCAAACCCCCTTCCCAAAAGGAGTACTTCCAGGAGCAAGGAAAGGGACTTCTGGTGGCAAATGTCAGAGGTTAGGGGGACAGGACTTCCAGTCCCAAGATGGTGACCAGGAGGCAGGGCTGTCCCTGGTGGGGCATGAATCAGGATGACTTCCCTTGGCCCCACACTTTTGGGGGCCCTGCATAGCCAGGCTGTGGCTATGACAACTTTGCAAGGTTGCTGGCTTTGTGTCCAGCTGCTTGCAAAGAAGCCAGCGGAGAGGGTAGCATCCAGGGTACGCAGGGGCAGGGCCCCTCATGAGCTGATTTGCCTCAGGCTCTGCACCCTGCTTGGGTCAGCTCTGCCAGGACGCGGGGAGCGTCAAGGGGCAGAGCCACCCTTGCAACCCTTGACAGCTCACCTAACCTTGTTAAGTGGCCCTGCACATGAAACAATTGCCCGCCCTAATATAGAGTCACATTACAGATGGTACGAGGTGTAATATGGCCTAAACAAGGTGCAGAGATAATTTTTTATTCCAAGTCTTCCATATAAACTGTCTTTAAAAAAAAAACAGTGAAAGTATTTTATATTTATTTCAAATGGATTGGGGTGGGGGAATTTTAGAGGTCTGATGGTCTGTCATACTTGAATGACAATATGTGCTTCTTGGAGTAACAAACTGGAAAACAACTGGAGTTACATAATAATAAAAAAATAAAACCGTATCTCCAGGGAAAATATAGCCATAACTGCAGAAAAGTAGAAGTTACTCAAGCTCAGATGCATACATTCCCTTTTTTTCCCCCAAAGAGATGGAAGTCATCTATTCTCCTTAATTACAAATTATTTAGAACACATGAAAAATCTCTGACTAATATTTACTTGAATTCAGCAATTCCTGACAGCTCAGTAAAAATATATACAATTGAAAAACATATTACTGGATACAGATGTATTTTTTGCCCTTTTTAATATTCTACTATATTGGAGGAGCTACTTATATCAAGATGCAACAAAATAAGTATGTACCCTTTATAGATTATGCTTAAAAGCTATGGAACTTTTTGATTTGGTATTGCATTATATACTATGAATTAAAAAATATTACTATAATTATATTTCAGTCTTATTTTTGACATTTTCCCCTATTCAGTTCTCCCAAGTTTTGCTAATCAGGAATGTTATGGCTGGGGGTCCTCTTTTTTTCTATAAATATATTGTTTAGATTTCTGTTTGCATTCTATTAGACTTACCACTATGAAATTCATACATTATGAAACAAATCTGCAACTTTTGGCATAATGTATACTAAACATACTGTATAGCAGTTAAACACAGTAGGTTAGGGTCTACCTCCTACTGAAGACAATGGGAGTTTGATTGGATCCTTATTTATTTATAAATATGCATCACATAGCTTCATTCACTGGGTAGGTTACAGAGAGCAGTAATTATCTGGCTATGGATAATTCTCATTGTTAATAAGCTGTCAAATTTGTGACTTTGTCTTTCAAAAAATAGTAATATTGGCAGCTGTTACTAGAGTACTTGATAACTTTATAGACTTCTGGATGTCATATTTGATTAAAACAATTAAAACAATCTCCAATAACAGTACAGAATTATTTCCTACAATATTTAAATGTGCAGTTTGTTTTCTAGTTTTAAATGAATCTGTATTTATATAGGAATATTCTCCTAGATGGCATTTCAGTGAGGCAAAAAGCTTTATTTGTCCGTGATAGGATTTTTGATGCAAGAGAAGATCATTCAGAACACAGGGAGACTCAGTGGGATGCATCTGTATTCAATAACAAACTTAATTCTATGTTTTCTTCTGAACACTTCTAAACTTGCTTCAATACTATCAATTTAGAATGATCCAACTTCTGACTCATCCCCATAGAATAAGGATTTTTTATGAAAGTGGCATAAGCAGTGACTGGCGTAGGGGCCTAAAACTTAAACAGTGGAGTACACGTCAGAGAAATATGTCTATTTGAAAGCATCATCCTGTTCCAAGCAGTAGTTAGACTTTTACCACCTGCAAGGACACCCCTTTGCTTAATTTGGAAAATCTTAGATTCGCATAGGCTAGGGACAGACACTACACATACACCAGTTTAAGTGATCAGATACTAGTTTAAACCTGTAATAGAACAGATGTTCAGTGCACACAAATCAGTTTGAAAATGCCCGAAACCAGTTTGAGATAAACCTGGTTGAATGCAGTATCAGACTAAACTGATTTGGGTCAAACCAGTTTATGCAATGTCTATCCCAGACCCCCTCCTGGTTTAACTTAAACAGGAGTCCCCCAGCATCCCAGATAGCTCTCAGCTCTGGGCGGGGCTGTCTGTTCCAGAGCAGAGCTGGCCTCGCTTCTCTGCTCCCTAGCTGGAGCTTGGGCAGACTGCAGGTACAGCAACGTCTGCCTGGCTTCCCCATGGCCCCCGCTCCTTCTCACCACTTGCTGCTCAAGCAGGGATCCCCTCTCCTACAGCACAGACTGTAGCCAGCACGTGGTATGCTGAGAGTTGTCTGTGTAAGGCAGACAGGACAGTGTCCACGTAGGTCTTTTTGGAGCTAATCAAGAGGTCAGCTGGTAATGTCCATTCCTTCCTGCCTTGGAAAAAGTAGTTTAAGAAGAGCTTGAACTAATGAGAAAGGCTTTTGTTTTCTTGATGGGATACTAAATGCTCTGCTGCTCCCTGCATAACTCCCTGCTGTGTAACTAAATGCAGTGTAACCAACTCCTTGCTGGCTCCCTCGCTGGTCAGGAGCAGTGAGGTGGGGAACCCCTCCCTAATCAGAGTGTCCTGCTAGGACTGGCCATGCTCAGCACTAAGGAAGGGAAGGGAGGGCTGCTCTAGCGTCTCCCTCTGCCCCCGGCTTCTAGCCTGAGCCACTGCAGGTATATTCATTTCTTCAGTCCATGGGGGATGTATATATGGTTACAAACCAGTTCAGTCTAGCCAGGTCAGACTAACCTGCAAAGACTGAATCAATTCAGGCTCAGGCTTTTTGAATGTCTGTCCCTAGCCATAGAGAGTGGTATCAGTCCAGGAGATGGCGCTGCTCAGAATTGGTGTTAATTTACGATATCTGTAGCTGTAAAAGGCTTTAGAAGTGACATGGTTATGGTTACCAAATTCCTTTGCAACTCCTCTGTTCCTTGCTTTCCCACCATGTTGATCCCAGAGTGATAAAAGTAGAAGACTACAGCATCCACCATCTAAATTGTGCTCTGGGGGATTGTGTTATAAGGGGCTAAAGGTGAGGATGGGGCAAGGGGGAAAGGTTAAGAAAATATCAGATGCTGATTTCAGCATATAGGATACCTAGGTGACAGCATTCCACCCTTCAAGGTAAGATGTCAAACAAGATGTCAGAGTATGGATAAAACTAGATAACTCTACCCAGGCCTATTTAATATAGAAGCATTTAGAATTTAGTAGCTGGAATCACTCGCAGCAGAGTGGTGGTTGTACACTGGGGAGCTGGAAAAGATTGTAACAAAGTGTTTGATAATCTACATTTCCTACATTTTTAACATCTTAGAAAAACAAAATATTTTAAAAAGTTCCAAGCATGTCACCAAACATGGGGACAATGAAAGAGGCTTTTGATGTAAAGTCAGATCATTTCCTAAAGAAACAGTTTATGTTTGATGCTTCAAAATAACTATTTTGCTTCAAAATAACTATTAACTAGCTGACATATCAACAGGATTACATCAGCAAATATTATGAGTCAAGAAAATAGTTTTAACTTGTTGCTTGCATGACACTAGCTTATTAAGTGTCCTTTATTTATATAGCGCCAACAGAGTGCAAAATGAAGTATTACTGAGTTGAAGCAGTTTAAACTTAGATGCAACATCACTGGAATATTTTATACACTTTGCAAACATGCATAAAATAATGATTTTTCTTCTTCTTGACATACCTTTTAAAGTATATGGGGAAACAAAATATAAAATGTTACTGCTGAAGGGTAAAACCAAGATGTTCACTGCAATCCATAACGTCTGGTACTGCAACCTGGATTTCTTCAATGTGATAGGAAGGTATTGAAATGTAAATATTTGCACGTTAGAAAGTATAATTACAAATAGGCTATCAAACCAAAAATGCACAACCACCTGGAGAACAAAATCCATCTGTCAGACCAAATTTAGAAGAATTTTTTTTAGCTCTGTTAGCAAAGTTGTTCATGCAAAATTTATTCAATTTGAATAATTTACCAAGTGTATTTCCATAAGCATCATAAAATGCAGTAGCTGATAAAAGATGAATATCCAAATCATTCTTTCAAATTTCTGCAAATCACAGTGATAGCATTCTAATTATTAAAATCAGTACATTAGGAGGTATTATCATCACAAACACAAAACACTGACTTTTGCATAATTTGAAAATTAAGATTTATATGTAAATTTATCAAACAATGTCTTGAAAATGAGCAGCAGTAGAACTAAGTTCAGGCCACTTGGGTATTTGATGATAGTAGCTCAGTACTGAAATCTACAACAGTACTTTTTTCTAATGAGAAACATCTCTACATTTTTTCCAACTGTTGCGATGTTCACCATATAAAACTTTATTGAAGATCAGACTTTTCTAATAAAAGAAATTAAGCAGCAGAATGGAAAATGCCCCTTCTCTGGGAGAAAAAAAAAAATACTCTAGCAGAGGCAAGCAATTAAAAAGATATGCACTACTACTCCTTTTTAGTAATGCAGTTTGTACTGGCAAATGTCTGGTGTTGAAGCACTGCTATATTGTAGAAGAAATCAAATTCATTTTTTTTTTTGGGGGGGGGGGG
>NW_017729032.1:79082489-79097350 GCF_001723915.1 Gavialis gangeticus
AAAAAATTTTTTTTTTTTTTGGGGGGGGGGGGGAGATAATCAAATTTAAACCTAAATTAAACAAACAACTCAGCAGCAAAACCTTACTCTAAACTATACTTTACATGGAGGACCTCCAACCTAGTAAAGATGAATTTCCATCTGAAATTAAAAATCGATTTTATTTAAATGCTTCTAAGGTAACTGACTATTTCCTTGTCAGAAAGAGTATCTCCTTTATTCTTACTTTACCTAATGCTTTTAAGCAGAGATCAGAAAGGCAATAAGTAGAGATCAGAAAAGCAATCTGACACGGTTTAAAAAAATGAAACCAATTGGCTATTTTTTAAATGAATGTTCATTTAAAATATTTAAATATCTGCATATACTATTGGTTGATTTCAGAAACACCTTACAGTTATTAATGGTACACTATTATAAACAAAATTAAGGACAGTTTAAAGACCTGTCACTTGATCCAATTACTGTTTCACAACATGAAGAATAATTTCTTGTAGAGAGTGACATGTTCCCTTATGTCAGTTTTTCTTCCTTTACAAAAGCTGTTACAATGATGGGAAGGACAAATGTTTGCCATATATTACTATGCATTCCATTACAATGGGTTCATTCATATTTATAATACAATCTGTGATGTTGATGCAATCACTTTAGACCTCACTGTTATTTCAAACAAATCCATAACTGAGAAAAAGGCAGGCTGTTGACAGGAGTTAATGTGGGTTTTACTCTGTTTACAATTGCTTTCTAATCTACTAAATGGCTGTGAAAATTGATGCACTGTTAGAAGTGCTTCTATACACTACTGCAGATAAAGGGCTGTTGTGCTGCAGTAATCTCTGTAATGCTAAATTGAATTTTCGACAGTGTTTTTTGTTTTCACAATTTGAATGTTGACAAGGTAGGCTACCCAATTTATGGTAAATTTAATTCCATCAATTTAAAGCGTTTTCCATTTTTATTAATTGAGATGCCTATTGTTGTAGGAAAAAATTTAACTTGCAACTATCAAAGTGAATAATTTTAAGAAAAAAAAAAATAGTGCTAAAGAGGCAGTCCTGGATCAGCATCTACATAGGCTACACTGCCAAACAGAGCTCTGGAGCTGAACACATACATGGCATACAGTGGAAATAGGTGCTGACATCCTGAAATCCTAGTCGAGGTGACTTGGTTCCTTTTCAGATGAAATACCCCTATTAAATCAACACACATACCCAAATGGTGTACACCAGGGGTTTTCAACCGGGGGGTCTTGGGATGGCCTCAGGGGGTACTGAGACCACCCCCACTGGTTGCTGATGGGCCACTGGGGGACCACCACCCTTACTCAGACTGGCTGCCAGGGGATCCCCCCCAGTCACCCAATCAGCTGCTGGGGGACACCACTCCCGGTCATCTGGCCGCCAGGTGACTTCTGCCTTCTCGGCTGGCCGCTGGGGGTACACTGACCTAAAAAGGTTGAAAACCCCTGGTGTACACCACAGAGGACTGGTCTGAAAAGGAAATCAGGATGAATGCATGACTCACATTAAGCTGTGGACATACTACTAAGGATGAGGCAAGACAACAAAATGGTGCCACCCTATATGAAAATATAAAAATTTAGAGATATTGGTAATATATGCATACTACTGAAACCCTTTTCTACTCAGTAGAAATGAGGAAAAAGGGAAAGAAAACAGAACTCATCTCTACTATGCCACGGCCTCATTAATTCTTAGAGGGCATGTCTATATAAGACACTTAATGCACCCAGAAGCCTAATAACAGTGAGCAGTAGTGCATCACAGCACAAACAGTTCTAATACGCTACTGCACAGTATTACTCGACTACTGGGCAATAGTGTCACAAAAAAGGCATTTACCAGCTCTACTGTGCAGCAACTCTAGTTACTGCGCATTTAGTTAGTATTTCATTAAGCAAATACTAAACTAAATGCACAGTAACTAGAGGTGCACCGATATATCACTGTGTATTGGACTGGCACCGATATAAAGAAAATTAACATTATCAGCTTTTTTTGGCTGATAATGTTCTCCAATAATTTAATTATGTTGGGGCCCTGGATGCTTGGGTTCCCACTCATGAGCCAGGGTGACCCCTGATACACTCCCGTCCCCTCACTGGTGGGCCAGGCTGGGTTGGAGTGGAGCAGCTGCTGCAGTGTCCCAGGAGCTGGTGCAGTGCAGACTGTGGATTGGGGCCGGGGTGGGCATTGTAAAAGGCACCGAATGACAGAAATGCGACTGGGGCAGGGAGGGGCAGGTGCAACTGAGCTGCACAGCCCAGCCCAGCCCAGCATGACTCAATCCATGGTGCCCAGGGGTTTGCACCCCAGGGGCTGGAGGCAGAGCCTGGTAGTGGCCAGGGCAGCCGCTCCCCACTGCTGCATGCAGCAGGGTCCTTCCCCTTGATAGAAGGAAGCCTCCAAGAGTAGGGAGGTGGCATTTTAATTACAGCAGCTCTGAGAGTCACCCTAATTAAAGTGCCCAAAGACCACCCATTCCTGGGCAGCCTCAGGCTCAGGCAGCTGCCCCCAGGCTGGGGCTGCAACTGGCACAGGACACTTTTACATATACTTCAGGAATGGGTGAGGCACTTTAGAGTGGCTGTGAGAGCCACTCTAATTAAAGTGCTGCTATGTCTCCTGTATCAGCATCCCCATGCTTATAAATGGTGGTAAGGGTGCTTGAATTAAAGCTCGTTCAACAAGCTTTATTACTAAATATCAGTTATCAGATCAGTATCGGCCGATATGGCTGGTTAATAATTGGCTATCAGTATCGGCCAAAAAAATCTTTATCAGTGCACCCCTAGCATTAACAACTGTGCATTAATGAATGGGTAGATGCACCCAGAATAGAGAACAGAATGCACATAATCTTATTTACAATAGTACAGGAGATTTTTAGGCTAACTGACCAGAATTAGATTTTGGTAACAAGTGACATTTCTTTTCTGAGTCTCTTCAATTACGTTCTTTTCTCCAATAACAGAAATGACCAAGCGGCAGATTCTGCAACTCTTATTCACACTGGCCAGGTATAGACATTACACTTTTACTGGTATAAATGATTGGTAACTAATCTATACCCGTAATAGAACAGAAGTTCAGCACATGCAGTCTGGTTTAAAAATGATGGAACCCAATCTAATATTTGCCCCTCCTCACCAAAGGGCAAATGTGTTTTCTGTTCACTACTGATCTAAACTATGCCACCTACAGAAAACCATGCAACTTGGATCGATTCCACCTCAGGCTTTCTGAACGTGTGTATCTAGCCATTGTGTAGCATTTATCAATAGAAACAGTCTGTTTGAAGTCAAGGATACTATTTGTGTGAATATGTGCCACTCAACATAAATTGCATATTCTGGGCCTTGGACAATAAACACAAGACTGGTATCTAAAGATTGAAGGGTTTAAAACATGAAAAATACACTATACTTAAAAGCTGCTCTGAAATATATATGGAACATTCACCACTTGCTGGTTATCATTGATCATATGAAATTGCAGACTAGACTGTAGCTGCAACTGAACTCCCTCCCCCTATCATATCTGGACCCTTATGCAAAAGTAATATATAGAAAACAATTGTTCTATTGCAGCTGGGATTAGAAAAAGAGTTGAATAGTAGCTATATAGCTATTACCCTTAAGTATTAACTTTGGATGGCTATATCCCTATGGTAGATTTCTTCATTTGCAACCATTTATTAAACAAAACAAAAGAAATCTATTTAATTAAATGATACGGCTGATTTCAAAGTACCCCACAATATCTCCACAGCTATTGTTTGCACTCTAAGGTTTATCATTTTGCTATGATAAAAGGTTCAAGCACTTTGAGCAAAGCAATGGAATCAAGACAGAAAATTGTGATTCCCAACACAGAAAGAAAGTGTTTCTACAAATTGTAGGACAAGGTACAGATTTGACCAAACTTAACCGCCTTACTTTGACTACATAAAAACCCACTCAGCACTGGAATAATATTGGTAACCTATATATTGAGCACTAGTTTTATAAATAGCACATTAAATAAAAACTTGATCCAGCAAAGCACTTAAGCACAAACTGAACTTTACTTGTATACACAGTACCACTGGGACAATTCATGAACTATGCATCTTTCTCAGTTGAGGCCTCAGAGTGGGCATTTTTTAAGTCTTAATTCTGAGCACCTCAAATTTTGTTTAGAGCTCTGTGTATGATTAAGGGTTTAAGTTGAGAGCTCTGGAAAACTAGGGCCCAGGTGTTTTAGGATGGGTATCCCAAAATGTTAGAGACTTTTTTCCTTTTATTCACTGTTAATACATTCCATAGGATTATACCGTGCTAGAACTAGCTCTGTATTAGCTTGTTTCATATACCTTTAGCACCATATGATTATTCTTACATCTTACTCTTACTTTTACACAAAAACAAACTAAGCACCATATAGGGAGTGTGCACAGAAAATAACAGTGTAAAACAAATTTGAAAAGGGATTTTTATACAACGTGGAACACGTTGGACAGCTTTGCATACATATGTGCACAGGACTGGAAGGGGCCTTATGGCCATCATGTCTACTTTCCTGCATTAAATGTTAACCCAAGAAATACCCAAATTGCCACTTCAAACCCTCACATACCATACTCAAAACGCCAAGACCCTTCCAGAGGACATAGGAGAAAAATCCTTACTGTCCCCAGAATAGGTGATTGGTATGACCTTCAACAAAGCAAGATGCTCTACTTAGGAACCACTTAGTTTTCTACGTACCAACAAGAACATAGGTAGCTTCTAATTTCCAGTCCACAGGCAACATGTAGGAGGTGTATGTGGGTGCACATGCACTCCCTGAGTTTGGTGGTGCACCCCCTGCAAAAAGCACTGATGACACTGCTGGTGGTGCTTGCAGGCAGTCACCGCCTGCCACCCCAGCAGCGTCTGTGGGTGGTCCTCGATTGCTGCTGGCCACCGCTGATGCTGCTGTCTATGGGTGGTTGCCGACCGCCAGTTGGCACTTGCAAACCGCCCCCACTGACACCACCGTGGCCGCCTGTGGGAGCTTCCCGCTGCCACATCCCTGCCACGGACATTGCTGCCCCCACCTGCAAGCAGTTGCTGCGCCTCCCCAGCCTCTGGGGGCACGCGGCATTCATGTTCCAGTCTAAATTTAACCATAGGCAATTTATAACCATTTGATATTCTATGAGGGTTCACTTTTGGCCTATAAGATTCTTTGTTACCACTTAACAACAGAATTCAGCCTTGGCTAAATTAATGGGAATGCTGCTCTTTAATAGATTAGGATGTGATACTTACAGAGATTAGTTTAGCTTTTATTTTCATTCAGTCTTTAGGCCAAATACTGAATACTGTTGCACTGGTAGAATTATGGACAGTTGTACAGAAATATTCCAGATACGCATCTCCACACCTACAACAAGAATTGGCTACTTCTGAGATGGCCACTAATGATGCAATCATTAAGAGCAAGTTAGCTCCTGGTTGGGCTGCTTCTTTCCAGAAACTGGACATGGAGAATCTTCTAAAAATCAGCCCAGTGAATATCTTTCAAATGACAAAAAAGTTTCTATCATCACTTTAAACAGACTGGTTTCTAATTTTTAACAGGGCACCTTGTGGTATAAGGCTCCATATTTTTTCACTTAAGATCCTTCACAAAACCATGTTAATTCACAGTAGGCTGAGAACCAATGTTCACAAAAGGCAGGAATTACTATTAAGCTGCCGTGGGAACTATCCCCTTGCGTGCATTATGATAGGGTCTTCCAATAAATTATCACATAACAGTTGGTAATGTGTCACAGTGCACTCCTAAATATGACTGAACTGAGTGGGCTGTGAAAAGATTAATCTCTTAAGTGATATTGAAGAAATCCAGGTTTTTAGAACTGGCAGTGTTAATACACAATATTTTCTTGCAAAAATCTACTTTCACTTGATAAGTGAAATTATTACATACATAAATAGTTTTAGGATAGAGGCTACATAATGCTTGAACTAGTGCTAATTTTTCCTCCTTTATACAACATTATGGCTGATACTTATTAAAGTCTTCCTTTTAATAAAAACATAATTGATATTGATTAAGATGAATAATTAGAACGTATAATTAAGTTTTCAGCAAAAATGGTGACTGGTATAAATGCATAAAATAATGTCTTAAAAGTCAAATGTTCAGTCTTTAAAAGATATAACCATGTTGGGTAAGTATTTTTGATTAAAAAATATTGTGTTAGAATATTTGTTAGATACCCCAGGGATGTTCTTATATTCCTCTTTGAAGGGACATTATCTTATTTTGCATCCTACTGAGTAAAAAAACCCCCAAACTAGAACTATGACACTGATATCCTCTGGTATACATCACCCCTGATGGACCTATCCTCTATTAAATAATCTAATCCTCTTTTAACCTAGTTAATTTAGAGGCCTCTGAAATCTCTTGTGGCAATGAGTTCCACAAGTTAATTACATATATATGAAACAGGGCTTCTCTTGGTTAGTTCTAAACCTACTTCCTAATAATTTCCATGTATATCCCTTGTGGTATTGTGAGAGGTGGTAAATAGGAAATCCCAATTTACTTTCTCCACACCATTTTTTGGATTTCTACCACACCTCCCTAGGTAACCTTTTTGCTAAGCTGAAAAGTCCTATCCAATTTACTGTCTCCTCATACAGAACTCACTTTATGCCCCTTTTGTCCTTCTAAATATAATTTTCTAGTTCTACTGCATCATTTGGAGATGGGAGGACCAGAACCACATGCAGTATTCAAGATGTGAGCATAACATTGATTTATAAAGCAGCTTAATGACATTTTCTATTTTGTTTTTAATCCCCTTTTTAATGAGTCCTAATATTCTTTTTTGACTACTTTTGAACAGTAGGTCAATAAGGTCAGAAAATTGTCCATGATTATGCCAAGATCTCTTTCCTGAGTAATAACAGTTAATGCTACAAACTCAGCCATGTCACTATTTGGTCCCATTTCCAAATCTTTTATGAATATGTTAAACAGTGCAGGCCTCAACAGAGATGCTTAGGGGACATCATTGCTTATCTTCACCCACTGTGACAATTGACCGTTTCTATTTTCTCTTTGTTTTCTGTCCTTTAGCCAGTTACTACTGCATGAGCAGACCTTGCCTCTAAATCCACAACAGGCTAATTTCACTAAGAGCTTTGGGTGTGGGATGTCAAAAGCTTTTTCAAAATTCAGACACACCGTGCCAATCAGCTCATCCTGATCAACACGCTTGTGGAGACTCTCAAAAACTCTAGCATCAAACTCACTCCTCCTGGGCTGATGAGGGTCTCCGGGCCAGTCTCTGGGTTACGTAGGGCCCAATCCCCCAGTGCCCATAGCATAAGGTACAGCCCATCCTACATGTGCAGCATATGCTGGCTATGGGACTCACTCTACATACAGCTTGTGGGCTGGACCCAGCACGGCATACAACACAGGGGATCTGGTGTGCAGGCTGCATGTAGTGCCCTGCCAGACTGGCCCGGCATGCTGAATCCAGTGCACATAGGCAGCCTGGAGCCCTGGGTTTGAAGCATGTTGGATGCAGCCCGTGGGCTGGACTGACTGCACACCGCATGCAGGACCCTGCCAGATCCGCTCTCTGTGTTGGTTACAGCATGACTGGATCTGGACTGTCCCCACACCAGCACATTGAGCAAGTCTGGAGTAGGTGATGCATACAGCATACACCCTCAACCAAACCCCAGTGCTGCGTGCAGCACGTGCAGAAATGGATCCAGCCCAGTGCATGGTCGACATCCAGAGACCCACAGGATGGATTATATGAGTTCATGGGATGAATCTGGCCCACGAGTCATATGTTTGACACCCCTCCTCTAGTAGATTTATGAGGCAGAGCCTCCTTTTACAAAAGCCATATTGACTAGTCTCCAGCAAATCCTATTCAATCCTACAGACTTCTATTTTTTTATTATGGCTTCTACTAATTTGTCTGGAACAGAAGATGTCTAATCTGAAGTTCCCTGGATCCCCTCTGTAGCCTTTTTGAAGACTAATGTTAAACTGACTACCTTTTAGCCCTCTAGTACACAGATTGTGTCTAGTGATAGGGTACATACTAAAATTAATAAATATGGAATTTTGAGTTTGACCTCTGTCAGGAGGCTTGGGAGAATATTATATAGCCTTCATGACTTGCCACTGTTTAGTTTATGAGTTTTGTCTATAACCTCCTCTATTGATACCTTATTTTGGGTAAATGTGTCCCCTGTAAGGTGTGGGAACCTAGCATTTTCTAAGGTTAAGAGGAATGCAAAGAACTTGTTGAGATTCTCTGCAGTGGCCTTATCCTCAAGTGTTCCTTGAATCTTGGCATTACAGTCCCTCTGGGGGTCAGGAGTCCCACTCCTGGGGTAAAGCAATCTCTGCTTTCCACCAAATCATATTCATTTTCCCTTCACATACCTTCTGAGGAGGGATGAGCTTCATTCCTCCACTCTTTTCAGATTTAATTATATCTCCACTAACTGGAGGGCAGAGATGAAAGAGAAGTGTCTTTTTTCAACAGTTTTCTGTTCATGTTTTTTCTAAAGTTTTGGATTTTTTTTTTTAAAGGACAGCTACTCTAAGACCAGTGATGAAACGTCTAGGGAAGTTAAGGTGTTTGGAACAAGCAACCATCCACACCCTGGTTTGTATTAATCGTGGTCTCAACAAGGACTAAGGCAGTTTGTCATCCCACTGCCTGAAGTAATCATTTACTCCAGTATCTCTCTAGGTGTTAACTTCCATGTTCATCTTAATCGACCTAATCAAGCAATAATCAGTTGAAAATGTACTTAATATCTCTCTTAGCAACATCCTTTCCTCTTGTCCTTTTCCTTCCACATAAAATCTTTTCCTTTCTTGCAGTCCATTCATAGCACCAGACAAACTAGGTTGTTACATACAAAAACTTAGGCCTCTTTGAACTAGCTGGTCTCCAAGATGCCACCCTGTCCTACATTCTACCCAAGTATTCAAGTGAGGTCACCGACCCTTCCAAAACAGTTTTGCATCTAAGCCCTCTTAGATTAGCCCTGTGACACAGAACATAAAACAAAGGACTGAATGGTGCCTGTGGGTCATCTAGGTTCAGTCTGCTGCTGCTGCTGCAAGTAAACACATCATATTAATAAATTATTGGACCATGACAACTATAACAGCACTCTAACACTACCATTCATAAATTATCAAACTCCACCTTAAAACTAGTTGTGCCCCTATTACCTCTATTTGGACGTTGTCCCAGAGCTTCAATCCTCTTCTGATTAGAAAAACCTCTCTCTAATTTACAACGTAAATTTATTTATGCTCATTTGTCTCTGTGTCAACATTGTCCTTTAGCATTACCCATATGGCTGATTACCTCCAACTGAAAGTATGTATAAGACAGCAAACATATCTCCTCTTGGCCTTTGGTGCTACACAAGCCAAGCTAAACTCTTTTAGTCTCCTTTAATAAAACAGACTCTCCGTTTCTGTGATTGACCTGACAAAGGTTCACTGACTGTTCCAGTTTTTTATTCATTTTCCTTGAAGATGCGTGATGAGAAATGTAGACCTTCCTTTGTGCCCTTTGAACTCTGACTCCCGATAGGACAATGGTATTCATTACAGGTATTTTTACTCATATTTATTTGCTTGCCAGCACTAGACTGGGGTGAACTTCACATAGCTCAATTTGCCCGATTATTAAAAGCACTATTTATTTGGGGAGTAAATGGCATATGGCAAAGCTACAAGAAAATTTTTGCTAATGCACTTTGAGCTGTCAACAAGAGATCAAAATACACTGGTGAAAGCATACAAAGCAATCTCTTTGAGAGGTAAGATTTTAGCTGAGAATTTAAAGTACCTAATGTTGTTTAAGCCTTTATGATATTTTTCCAGGGTATTTTCTTTTAAAATAAAATGCTTTGTAGTTGAGGAATAAAAGTTACACAATTAGCTGTAGTTATCATTTACTAGATTTTTCCCCCATTATGGGACTGATGTTGCCTGCTGACAGCCCAGAGTGAATTTGCACTATTTTATTATTTTTATTGTATTTAAATAATTATTGCAATTCTTGGTTGCAGTATGCATGGATTCCACTGTAGATGTGTATATACCTTATGCATGAAAACTCAATACCTTTGTGATTGTCAGTGACTTATTTGTTCTGAGGTATGGACTTTCATAGGCAACAGATGCCATTTGAAGAAGTAGGTTATTGCCTATGAAAGGTCATGCCCTTGAACCAGTTAGTCTCCATGGGCATCTATATATATATATATATATATAGAGAGAGAGAGCGATGCCCATATATGTATATCATGTATATACAAATGCTCCAAGGTGGAGTGGGGTTGGGGGGGCTTTAATTAGAGCAGATCTCCTATCTTTACTTAAAAAGTGCCCCCACCGCCATTTTGAAACTTGGGGATGCTGAATACATGCAACGTGGAGCCTACTGGAGCATGCTAATTAGCGTGCTGCAAAGGACTCGCAGCAGACTTGATTAATTGATTTTGACCTGCTTTAGCTAAAGTGCCTCCACTGCCATTTTGAAACATGGGGACACTGAATACACGTGACACAGAGATTGCTGGAGCGCACAGGTCCTGGGACTCAATCCCTTATACCCACACCCTGCCCACCTGAGTGCCACACTCCCACCAACCTCCTGAGCACAGGCTGTGCTGCTGCTGGCCCCAACCCCATGCTCTATGCTCCAGCCCAGTTGCAGCTCCCCCTGCCCCTGCCACTTCCCTAACCTGCTGACCAGAGCAAGTAGGATGCTGGAGAAGCCAAGAAGGTCCTCCGGCAGCTGCAGCAGTAGCAGCAGCCTTACCAAGAAGCTGTGTGCTGGCAAGGCTGGGCCCTTCTGCCCATGAGGGAGGAAGCAAGGCACAATAGAGTGTGTTGGGGGGGGTGTGCATGTGGGCACCTCACTCCTACTCTCATGGCAGGAAGGGCTGGATGGGGTACAATTAATTGGCAGGTGCCCAAGAGACAGATGACAGTGCCTGGAGGACCAGATTTTGCCTTCTGCTGAGACCATATTTTTCCCACCCCTGCTGTATGAGGACAAAGAGTGGTATTGCCATCCCTCAGTTCCTCCATAATTCGAATCCTGTGTAGCTGAGGGCTCCAAAAAGTGGTGATAGAGTATGTGTTGTAATATTTATACTGACAACAACCTACTTATCACAGGGTTAGTAGTCTCCATTTCTTGAGTATATGCCAGTATATAGTTTTACTATACATAGCTGGCGAACAGTATCCACTCTAGTCAATGGGAATAACGAGCACCAGCTTCATTAGTCATATAAAGATTGAAATACTTGGCATCGTATCAAGGGTGTAATGTTTGGCTTACTCCACACTGTTTTTCTGATGGATGCCTTCAGTGATTACTGAATATTTGCTTAAAAAGTCTGCCAGGCTGCTTCTGGGAGATGCTGAACCAACAGATTATCCCATAAATATTAAACCAAGTCCAGAGCTTGATGCATTCCTTGCATGGAGTAGATGATCAAGCACCTCTTGGGCTGTTACAGGCATGCAGTCCTTCAAAATCTGCACCATGAAATTAGTCAGGAACACTATACAGGCTGGCCAGATAAAGGCCCTTAAGGGTACTCATGTACATTTAAAATCCAGAACGCAGATTTCTTTTCTTTCCAAGAGACACCCCTCCATGTACCTACAGTATTTGTGATAGCTGTTTTTGTCATGGCTGAAGAATGGAATACCTGGGAATATATTCTCTGTGCCCAGGCAACAAGATGGGGAGTATGTCAACCTCAGTTACACCTGCAAGGACTGTGACTCTGCCAAATAACATCACAGACATGCACACCAACATGTGGTCTAGCCACTTCAGACACATATGCACTGTTTTCATCCAAGTAATTTAGGACATTTGTCTGACTGGAGAGACTGGATCTGTCCTCTAGAACAGGGCACAGCAACATATGACCCACAGGCCAGAGCTGTTGTGAAGCCACTAGATCTGGCCTGCAGAGCTGAAGAACTTTGCCTGTGCCTACTCTTGCACTGGTGTGGGCACTTCTCCCCACTATTCTCATTCCTTCTCAGCCCTGGCTCAGTTCCTCACCAAGCTGAAGCTGCACCCATATCACAACTAGGAAGTGGGAGGGGAGAGGTTGGAGTGGGGTGTGGGGAAGGAGCAAAGTAAAGAGAAGGAATGGCAATGCATGCAAAAATAGATCCTAGCTGCCTGGTCCCAGCAGACACAGGCAGAGCCTCCCAACACTGATGCACCACGCAAGTCTGGTGGCCTGTGTTGAACCAGAAGCAGGTTGTTTCAGGTCATAGCTTGCAAAGGTTGCCAGCCACTGCTGTAGAACAGGAGTGCTCAACCTCTGGATTGTGGGCTATATCCAGCCCATGGCACCATTTCATTGGGCCCATGGGGGCTCCCCGAGGGTCTAGAAATTACCAAGAGGGGAGTAATGGTACCGCTCAAGACTGCCAAATCCCAGGACTCATGGGGAGCCCTTGGTCTTACACCCTGGATCTGGCACCTGATTCTAGAGCACAGGACTGTGTAGGGGTAGTGCCAGGACTCAATTCCAGCATATGGGGGAGGGGGGCATGAGAGGGTGAATGCTGGGTGATCCCAGCATGTGGGAGGTGGGAGGGGGAGGTACTAGGCCCCTGGGACCCAATCTTATTACACAGAGGCCAGGGGAGAGCGGGGTGCTGGACCTCAGGGTCTGGTTTGGCCCTCAAATGGACCCTGCACCACTCATCTGGCCTGTGGGACCAAAAGGTTGGAGTATCACTGCTCTAGAGGATAAGCTGTTACTGAATGAGCGCTTACTGTTGCTCCTATATACTTATAACTGATGGTGGAAAGCCGACGTGGATATCTTTTTTCTTGCGTGCACTGGCAACGCTGTCAGGCATTTTACGCATATTCTTAATGACACTGGATATCTTATCTGAAAGGAGAGACCTGTGAACTGGTAATGGTTAGGCTATCATAAGTATGTGAAAACTGCATCTTAAGTTGAGAGCCGCAAACTAGTTCATGAGCTTGAAAGCAATCATTGCCTAACTGCTGGTCAGAATATTCTTACAAAATGAAATGTTGGTGGAACATGCTGTTACATCAAAGCCCAAGTGTTTGCACATACATTAGTTTCCATTCAAAGTTTCAATGGAAGATTTCTGGGTATGTAATGGAGGAGAAAGAGAAATACATAGCATTCTATTGTCAAGTGCTTTGAGAACTGTCGAGAATATCAAAGTTTTACATTTTTAAATCCTCCTCATTTAGAGTGATCTGAGGTGGAAATTCTCCCCATAATCAGGTAGACTGGACAGGATGGACTGACCGTCTTTTAGACAACTGAATGTGTGAAGGCTGCACTATGTCTTATGTGAAGAACTCAAATTTTACCCACACTGCCTCGTAGTTAGTAGCTGTCAATTGATTTGTGGGTGAGAAATGTATTTTGCACCCCAATAATTCTGACAATTAATATCTTTGAATTTGTGTACTATGAAATTGTACCTTTGCTAACTGAACACCAATGGACGATACACAATTACAAAGTGTCTACATTATATTAGTATCTAATGAACCATCTCTTATACAGCAGTGCCTGAACATATTGCAGAACCTACAGATTGCTGGATCTATTTTATCTAATCCTTTGACATAGATCCCTGGAGCATATGCCTTATGTTACTGATATATAATGTCTTCTAGCATCATGGTCTATTTTTGGTCTGTTCTACAACCACCTTATGTATGAGTAGTTGTTCACAAATTGAGTGGGCAGGAGGTCACATCTGCAGATGCAGTGTGGATAGGAAAAAACAGAATAGGCTTAAATTGCAAAAAGAAAGAAAAGTTAAATATTAGGAAAAGCTTTCTAATTGTAAGGATAGTTAATCATTGGAATAAATTACAAAGGGTAACTGTGGTATCTCTCCTTCTGAGATCAGCTAGACATCTTCCAGGAATGGCCTAAGTACAGCTGGTCCTGTCTTGAGGTAAGGGATGGAATTTGTGAGGTCCCTTCTAGACATATTTTCTATACATTTCATGACTCTCAGAGAAGAAAGAGCAATTTCCTTTTGCCTCATCTACGAGAGAACGTTACAGAAATATAATTACAGAACATATTACAGATATAAAATTGTTGCAAACAAAAAGAAGAGTTAAGCAGAAAACACATGTATCTATTTTTTTTTTTATCTTCTGTAGTAGGTAGGCTAATTTAATGCCATGTGTCTGTGAACTGCCATTGGGAAGGAAACTGTTGTAAACAAGCTGTCAAGCTTAACTGGGCTATCTGGAAAAAATAACTTCCATAAATACATTGGGTCTTTATACATGCAGGTAAAATTGCAATGGGATCTAACACACAATCCATGCGTGCATGGTGGGAGAGATAATTGTGGGACAACATATTAGATCCCATTGCACCTTATTGTTGGTGCAGGGGGAGCTGGGGTTCCTCTGCACCAGCTCCTAGGGCTGCAATCCCCGCAGTTGCCCCCTCTCTGACCCTCATTGGCTGCGGGGCCTGGAGTGAGGGCAGCTGAGATGACACGGCCATTGCTGCAAGCCTTGAGAAGTGTGAGGCTTGCAGTGGGGGCAGCATTCTCTCTGCTGCCCCCTCTGCAAGCCCTGTAGGCAAAAACACTGCCCCCACTGTGAGCCCCACACCCAACAAGGCTCGCAGGGGGGTAGCATTTTGCACGAGGGTCACAGCAGGGGCAGTGCCAGGAACTCTGGCAGCAGGTGGTGCACCCTTGTGGCTGGGGGGGCCCCCCTTGATG
>NW_017729032.1:79100661-79102882 GCF_001723915.1 Gavialis gangeticus
TCACCTGTCTTGCTTGGGTGGTGTCTCCTCATCTTCCTGTGGTGCCCACCCCCTCCCATTTATTATGCCATTAATTGGTTGAATATGTAGCTGGGCCTCAACTTAAGGCATAATTAACTGGTTAAGTACGCCTTAAGTGTAATGTATAGAGGGGTCAATAGATACACTTTCGGTATTTTTACCTGCAGACTCTTGCATGAAAGACTGACCTGAAGGACTTGATAGATCAGAGACAGTGTACTAACACTCCCTAGGGAACTTCCATACATTTTGGCCATATTGTAAGAAACCACCATTTGATAAGCTTTTAAATACAGACTTTACCTAGAATCTATAATGTATTTTCACCAGATTTACCAAAGAGATTTAAATAATGTTTGCATTTTTCCTACTCAATAAAAAACAAAGAAGTATAAAAATATTTCATATTCATATGTAACAGTCATAGTTCATCTATTACTGTTAACAGTGAATGATTTTCAATTTACTACAATTTACAGTTTTTCAGGGACTTGAACAGGGAGGAATTGGATTGCACTTACAGATTTTGACACTTAACAGTTATCTGATTGCCACTCAAGACACCTACTAGGTGGAAGAAGAGCTGGGTGGTCTCTCCTAATTCTTGGATCTGTTGTAGACAGGAATTATTGTAGAATGTGAAACTGGACATGGGTGCAGATAACCTCTCACAATACAAGAAAGGGGTGGAAAGTGTTGGTGAAAGACCTGCTAATAAAGTAACAATTTGAACAAGATGTGGTTCAGAATAACTGGGACCAATAGCAATCTGCAATCCATGAATCTTTTAAACTGTTTTCAGAAAAAACTTGAACTGTGAGCATGGCCTGTCAGCTTTGGCACTTGAAGTGGTGGCTGCATGTGGTGCCATGCTTTTGTTACGTAAGAGAATGAGTAACATCACCGAAATTTCTTCATAGGAAGCTCCTTGTAGCAGATAAGAAATGTAGAAGACTGTACCTAAATCCATTTGAGGGGTTAAGCCTTTTTACAGTACTCTAATATATGCTTTGAGCTATCCAGACATCTTTGGGCACAAAGAGAGGTGACAATTTTCACCCGACCTGGCCACAGAAAGCAGTCTATAGCCACTGCATGAGGGGTCAGATGAAGACATTTCAAAACAGAGCATCTTCTGTAATGTGTCTGTGCTACCTGCCAGGTTTGAGCTGTTTTCAGAATGGAAAGGGGAAAGGGAGAGGAGGGAGGTTGTTCTGGGGTTTTTTCAGACCTCACTGGAGGGTAGGATGTATGAACTGGAGCCCCTCCAAGGTGGGAGTGTGCGGGCGCGAAGGAACCCGGAGGCGCCGAGGATAGTCGCGTCAGGCCGCCCGCAGGAACGGACCCGACCCTGCCCCTGAAGACGGGGCAATCACTTACCTGTTTCAGGTGTGTGAGGAGAGGGGCCAGGTTAAAAGTGTCGGCGGCACAAGGAAACGCCGCGGCAGAACCAGAAGTGGCAGTCCAGAGCGCGGACACGGGTGAGAGCGCAGGGAGGCAGATGTGTGCCGCTCAACGCTGCACCCGCACGTTCTGGGGCGCGGGTAAGACCCCATCAGGGAACAGGGCTTAGGGGCTGTGACTCCGAGCACGGAGGGACAGAGCAGGCCAGCCAGGAGCATCTGGCTCTGGCGGACCCAGGCCGAGGAAGCCCTCAGGATCAGGTGTAGACGGACTGCGGGCGGCGCGGCTGTGGTGGTGAGGGATCGGGCATCCCGGAGGAAGAGCTGAAAAAGCCCGTCTAGGGTAAGGAATTCCCCAGAGGGAGGGGTGGAACTCTGCTCTAGACAAGGGTGGAAGGGACCAGAAGCGGACACTCCAGACAGGAGCTGTGTCGGCGTTTTCCCTCACTGACAATCTGAGATTTTGAACCCCACTGGAGGATTGGACGAGTCGGGGCAAGTTAGGGCCCTGAGCATGGAGGCAAGGGCAAGGGTGTAGGGATGGAGGAGCCCTCAGCCACTCCAGGTCCGGCAGACAGAAGGTGCCACTTTTGGACGTGAACGCGCCAGACGGTCCAACTGAATCAGAGAATCAAAGACGTGGCAGGAAAGTTTGGTGTGTGTAGCCCGTGAAGTGAGCGCTTGGTCTCGCCAGGAGACTCCATTAACTGGACCAACCAGAGGGACGAGGGTACTCGTTCACAGGGAGGGGACTCCAATTCACCCATCAACACTGGCTGGGGAACCCCTAAAACTAG
>NW_017729032.1:79107882-79117502 GCF_001723915.1 Gavialis gangeticus
ACGAGGGTACTCGTTCACAGGGAGGGGACTCCAATTCACCCATCAACACTGGCTGGGGAACCCCTAAAACTAGCTCCCTCTGCTCCCTTTCCCCACTCCCATTCTGAAAACAGCACAGGCTCATAGGGAGCAGGGGCCATTGCTAGGGGAAACTGAAGGAGAAAAAAAAGTGAAGAAATGGGCCAAAATTGTACTATCTATCTCTATCCTCATTTGCAATTGTATTTTAGTTCTTTTCCTTCTATTGCTACATAATTATGCTGTACGTTCTTGCATTCTTATTCCACTTAGGCCACTGACATATGTTAAAAAGAAGGCATGATGGAATCTGATGCAAAATCCCAACAACCGCGCCTCCTGCCATGCCACACAGTGAAGGTGAGAGATCCAATCATGCCATATTGCTGGTACAGGGGAACCCCCGTTCCCCCTTGAACTGTCAGTCTTCATTCTTGTGGCCGGGAGCCGTGTCAGCTGACAGCTCTCCCAGCCACAGGAGCATATGGTGAACTGCTGTGGCTGGGAGCTCTGATCACTGCTGGAACTCCTAGCCATGGGAGGGCAGTGTGCACCTCTGCAGCTGGGAGCTCCATCAGCTGATTGGGGCTCCCAGATAGGGGGGCTCACTGTGCTTCCATTGATGGGACTCCCCGATCAGCTGACTAGAGTTCCCAGCCTCTGGAGCACACTCCCATAAATTTACCAAATAAAATTTTATGGTTTTATCACACCATTAATTGAACGAACATGTGGGCAGGTCAAAACTTAAGACAGGGTTAATCAGTTAATCCCACCTTAAGTGTAACATGTGTCAGGGGCCTTAGGTGCTGGCAAACTGACTCATCCTCATACAATCAGACTGGCATCTAATCTAAAACTTGCTGCAATCTACTCTGAATGGAAAAGTTCTACAAGTAACACATGCTACTTATCCTTATTAAGTAAAACCAGCCAATTTCACTCAGGTATTATGATCCCAATGCCATAACCTTTGTACAAAATAAATTCTAGAATTGTTACTTACTTTAACTGGTCACTATAAAAATCTGATAGCATAACTCAGCTTGAATAGCTACAACTATTTGTTTGGCTTTGGTGTTACACTAAATTTGCTGAGGTGCTAACTCTTTTGTGAAACTGTTCTGTTAAAGTGAAACAAATATTTATAAGCATCGGTAATTAGCATCACAACGAATCGGTAAGTTCTTTCTTCTAAATAACAGTTTCTTAACTTCATAAAAACTGGGAAAATATACCACTTTTTCTTTTTACTTCTATCAAATCTTTTCAGTAAATGCCAATTTGATAAATACTGTAATATATTGAATTTTGTACTTTCACCGCTTAGTATAAACATTCTTTGAAAGAATTGCTTGTAAGAGTATATTTTGCATCAGTTATCCCAGTATTATCTGCAAGTTTGATACATTTTTTTCCAAAAAATGATAAAATAATATGGCTTAATGCAGCATTCTGGATAGCAGAAACTTTATGCTTTAAGCTTAAATGGCTCAATTCTCAGACATTCATTTGCTACAGCAAAATAATAACCCCCCATCTTTTATAATTATTTTTGAAATCATATGAAAAATTACGATCAACTACAAATGTTAACATTCTGCATGGCTAGCATTGATTTTAAAACACTAATTGGTAACAATACTGTTGGTGGGGTTGGCATGTTAAAGATTGCACCAGTTAGTTCACTGAGGTCCTGACTCAAAGCACCTAAGTATATACTTAAACTTATTTTAAATCAGCCTAATTAAACATAAAAGTTAAACATACTCCTGAAGTCTGGGTACTTAAGCAGAAGCTTAAATACTATATTGAACTGCAGGTCTCACAGAAGCAGCTCACAAATACAGTATATTTTATCAACATGACAAGCAGATTTGGCGATACATAGTAAAGTCAAGGGTAACACATCTCCTCTACATATTTTGCATGTTTTGGGAGGATTCAACAAGGAGAAATGCTTTATTGCTAGTTACTTTTTCTCATAAAGAAATTACTTATAAGCATTAACAAAAAAAGGGGACATAATGTGAAGTCGAAGGAGAAGAGGTCCAAATGGGCATGTATTAGCTGTTTGTTAAGCACATTTTTCCTAATGAATTGCCCTGTTGCTCTGTATCACTCTGATTACAGTACAACAGCTTTCATTACTCATTGCAAATAAGGCTTGGTGCCACCTTATTTATATTCCTATTGCAAATAATTAGAATTTCATGTTTCAATCAGTCTGGACACTTCTGAACTTGCTGTAAGAACATTTGACATTGTCCAACACTTGATTTCACCCCAAACAAGTTTGAAAACAGATTATATATGTCTATATTTATCTATACAACTGTGACATCTTTTCAAATGTAACAGGCTCAAATTCCTGCCAATAACATAGCTGAGGGAATCAAAATTCTACTGTAATTAGATCTTGCAAGCTGGGCTTCTCTAGTGGTAGAAATATCACAGAGGAGAAGGACAGATATTGAAAGCTTATTGTAACTCAAACCACTACAATTACTGCTTGAAAATGAACTCTACCATTACAAATAACTATGTAAATGTATTTTTAGAAGAATTTGAATGACAAAACTAAAGAAAAAAAAAATCAATAAAATATTAGTAACAGATCAATTTTGATTACACACTATTATTACCAAGGATTTTAAAATAATTGTAGTGGTTTCTCCTCTAAAGAATTTTTTTGTCAAAACGAACTTGGCAAGAAGAGGCCAAAAATGGGTAATTATGACACTTGTGGTATAGACATCTATAAATCACACTGAGACCATCAGTATCATTCAGACAGGCTGTGTAAAACAACCAGACGGTTACAACTTCAATCACTGATAACCTACTTTAGATTCAAGCCAATGACCTAAAGGTAAAAGTCTCTATAACCTGTTGTCAGTTTCTAATTCTTCCATTCTCACAACTTTTCTTTTAATAAAACTCTGTTTACCGAAACTAAAAACCAAACATGAACTTTAAACAGAAACCACAAGGGAGATGATGCTTCTTACTGCTCTATAAGTTTCAGATCAGTGACTTGGATACCACTTAGATATGAACATATAACACTGAAATACACATCTTACATATTCTAATTATTCAATATAGGGACCTACCAAAATCACCATTATGCAATTTTTGTGGAAAATGTGATTTCAAGTGGGGTCTGCAAAAAAAGCACAGGCTCTGTGATTTTGGCAGGCTTGCTGGAAAAAAAGCTGCAAGAAGAGAAAATGGCAGGAAACCCCGGAGTCCTGAAGCTTGTGGAGGGGGATCGGGGGGGAGAAGAGGGGAGAGGGAGCAAGTCAGAGGCTGAGCCTCTCATATAGGCTCAAATCCAGGAGCCAGTCCAGGGCTGGGCAGGGGAGTGTGTGTTTAGGTGCTGGCTTTTGTAGACATGCTGCTACAGCATGCATGATGCAGCCTGAGGAGGAACAAAGATGAACACTAAGAAATCCTCTAAAACAGACAAATATGTTTCAGCACTGGACCATGTAACATAGTATCCTGTATTGACCTTGCACGCACGTGGAGGCAGACTCTTCTGTACTGCTTGCAATGCAACTGGATGTGCCACAGAAAACTAGCACAGATTGACAGTTCAAGTCTGAGGCACACGTGAAGCGGAAGGCTGTAGCAGATGCTGAAGTTCAGAGCAACAAACAAGTGCCCATGTCCTTCCTCTTTAAAAGGACTACAGAAAACAACCTGGCAAGGCAAGAGAGAGCATTTTCCTTCATGAAGGCTTTAGCAATGGCAAACATCCTGCTGAAGAAACTTTATCACCGGAAGTTAAGGGACTACCTGAACCAAAATGTGCCAAGTGCTAGTAGTTTTCTGCATGCCAAGAAGCTTTGCTAAGACTCCCTGCTTCGCATGTATAGTCCACAAAGGCGGCCTTGACAGAGTATGACTCCTTCTTCAACTACCCTCAAGATAAAATGGACAGGTTGGCTGTGTTTCAAACTGAGCTGATTCACATCACGTCTGTCTTCTACTTTGTCTCAAACCATTGTGAAGGGAATTGTCAGCTATGGCATAGATTTTAACAAGAACTTTAACAAGACCTCAGCATTCCTCTCTGGCAATAGTATTTACATATGCAAGGCTTTCTCCAATGTGCTCCAAGGAATGCTGTCCAATGCTGTTCATGTCACCTGTAAACAGTAGGCCTGTGCGAAGCAGCAAGTATTCACTTTGCATTTTGCCGATTTGGAGGGACAGTGATTCAATTTGGAGATTCAAATCACTGTCCCAATTTGATTCAGCCAAATCGGATCCAAAGATTCAGTCACAGACTAAACAGGCAGCAGTCCTCACCATGCTGGACACAGCTGCCTCCACCTGGTAAGTCTGTTGTGGTGGGCGGAGGAGGAAGGGAAAGGGCATGGGGGGAGGCAGATCAACGCCCCCACAGCACGGGAGGGATTGTGGCTGGGACAAGCTACCCAGCTGGGGTGCGGGACTCAGGGAGGGGAACTCCTGCCACCGTGCACTGCCAGTCCGAGATGGCATAGGAACAAGAGTGTGCCACTGGATCTGCGCAGGGTGGGCAGGGTTGGGCTGTGCTCCAGGAGGCAAACACCCTTCTGCCTGGAGTGAGCTGCGCCCACATTGCACCCCTCCCCCCGTGCCCAGCTGGGTAAGTGACAGCAGGGCAGGGCATAGTCCCCGCTCCCAGCACTGCTGCACTCATGTCCCACACCCTCCCTGCCCCTCTCTCCGAGTCCCATGCCCACGCACCCTGGCTAGGCAACTTGTCTCAGCCCCAACCCCTCCCTCACTGTGGGGGTGTTGATCTGCGCCCCTCCCCACCTCCTCTCACCACAACAGACTTACCAGCCGGAGGCAGCTGTATCCAGCATGGTGAGGACTACTGCCTGTTTAGTCTATGGCCGAATCGCCAAAGCAGCGTTGAATCTCTGAAGCAGCACCAAATCTTTTCCAAATCAATTTCTAGGCTTCTGACTCGATTTGGACCTTTTAATTGGTCTCCTGATTCAATTCGGATTCAGACAGTCAGCTGCCAAATCGGGCCAAATCTCCTCCGAACCGAATTAGCTACTGAAGCTTCGCACAGCCCTAGTAAAGAGCACATTCTGTCCTTAGTAAGTGACATCTGGGGCACACAGTTCCCCAGTGTGGATAGACTGATGCCTTTTTTCAAGAAAACTTTGAAGCACTGTCCAGGCTGTAAGGTCCTGGGAGTCTGTCGCCAGTCAAAGTGGGAACTTACATGGTACTGTGCTGCTGCTACCAGAGCCTGACATCGCATGGTGGAATTTGTGATACATAGATTTCATAGACATTAGGGCTGAAAGGGACCTCAGAAGGTCATCAAGTCCAGCCCCCCGCCCAAAGGGCAGGAAGTAATCTGGGGTCATAGGATCCCAGCAAGATAAGCATCCAATTTGCTCTTGAAGGTGTTCAGTGTAGGTGCTTGAACCACCTCCGATGGCAGTCTATTCCAGACTTTGGGGGCTCGGACAGTAAAGAAATTCTTCCTTATGTCCAGCCTGAAACGGTCTTGCAGTAGTTTATAACCTTTCGACTTCGTCATCACTTGGGGCGCTCTGGTAAACAAACGTTTCCCCAGATACTGCTGGTCACCCCTGATAAACTTATAGGTGGCCATCAGATCATCCCTGAGCCTGTGCTTTCCCAGGCTAAAAAGCCCCATGGCTCTCAGCCTGTCATCCTAAGGTCTGCTTTCCTGACCTCTGATCATGCATGTGGTTCTTCTCTGGACTCTCTCAAGCTTCTCCATATCATTTTTGAATTGTGGAGCCCAAAACTGGACGCAGTACTCCAGCTGCGGCCTCACCAAGGCCGAGTACAAGGGGAGAATGATGTCCCAGGATCTGCTTGAGAAGCATCTATGGATGCAAGCCAGCATTTTGGTTGCTTTACTAGCCACAGCACCGCGTTGCAGGCTCATGTTCATCTTGTGGTCAATGATGACCCCCAAGTCTCTTTCTTCTGTAGTGCTAGCGAGCATAGCACTGCCGAACCTATAAGGATGCTGCAGGTTTTTCCTCCCAAGATGGAGAACCTTGCATTTTTTGGTGTTAAACACCATCAGGTTCTCGTCCGCCCATTTGCTGAGCCTGTGCAGGTAAGCCTGGATCACCAACCTGTCTTCTGGTCTGGATACTTTGCCCCAAAGTTTGGTGTCATCAGCAAACTTTGCCAGTCCGCTTCTGACTCCAATGTCCACATCATTAATGAAGATGTTGAACAATATGGGTCCAAGGACAGAGCCTTGGGGGACCCCACTGGTCACAAGGCACCATGACGATTGACTTCCGTCAATTATCACCCTCTGGGTCTGACCACGACGCCAATTTCCCAGCCAGCAGATTGTAGTGGACCCAAGGCCATTCAGCACAGTCCATTATCACATCAAGCATATGCAACACTACCAGCAGTTTGTGAGCGAGAAGTTGGAAGTCACACTCAGCAGATAGCGCATACTTAAGTTTCACAATCTCTTAGGGTGAGGCAACATTCAAGATCAAGTGACGTTTGTGGTTGACAATGGCACCCAGTTCATGGAACTCCTGATGAGGCTTGAAGATTGGCAGGCTGTGATCCACCACCCACACAAAAAGCTGATGGATTTGATAAAATGGGTTGAAGACAGTGTATCGCAAGAACTATCAAGCTTTCCTTGTGAAAATCAGTGCAGAAGGGACCTGTTCCAGGTAATAGCGGTTAAGCAGAACCAATACTGCAGGTATGAATCATAACAGCCACCGCTTCCCCCTTCCTTAGCGCTGTTTGTGTTTTGGACCCCAACCAGGTACCTATTCTGAGTTGTGACACAGCTATTGAAAGCAATTCTGGGATGGGGGAAAGAGCGTGACAATGAACAGGCTGCTTACCTGAACTTTGCCAAAAAATGCAAGCTTCCTGGGCCTGTGTGTTGGGATTCTGTCTGTGATTGGTTTCTACATTTTGATGCCCTGGCAAAACATTGCTTCACCATTCCAACAAACTCAGTGGATGTTGAACATGCCATCTCACTGTAGTGTTCACCCCAAAGAGACAGAGAATATCTGCAGCAACTGCAGCTGGGTGCAGCATACTTGCATTTAATAGTTAGCATGAATTGCCTCTCTCAAGGTTAGCATTCAGTTTCAGTAAACTCCTTTTTATAATGTTCTTTATTAAAGTGTACATAGTTGGTATTAGTTATAATTTATGTTATGTATAGCTCTATTTTTATAAGATATCTCAGTTTAGAGCTTAATTAAGCACTTAGATGGTATTAGTTTATGAAACATATATAGATGGTATTAACAAAGAACATGTAGTTGGTATTAGTTAATAAGCTGTGTATAATTGGTATTTGTTACAATTCATGGTGTGCATAGCTTTATTTTAATATTTCATGTTAGAGCTTAATTAAATGCTTAGATTGCTTAATAATGTGTTAATAGCATCCTCAGGCCTAATCCCCTGATTATGTCCACAGAAGGCTTTAACCACTACTTAAGATTGCTCAATAATGCCTCAATTAATGACTTCCACAGGTTTAATCAGGGGATTAAGCCTGCAGAAGCCATTAACCACCACTTAAATTGCTTAACAACATGTCAATTAATGGCTTCCATTAGCTTAATTAGGGGATTAAGCCTGCAGAAACTGTTAATTGATGCATTACAATCTAAGTAGCAGTTTGGGGTTATCTGGCAATCAGGGGGAGGGGCAAGACTACTGGGGCTCTGCAGCCAAGAGCTGAGGGGGCCTGCTGTACTCAGCCATGAAAACGTTGGCCAGCCCTCGGATCTGTCTGCAAAATCAGCTGGCTGCCACCTCAAGTTCAGTAAAAACCTAAATATAAACATTTGTGAAATGTCACTGAATGGAATCTATGATGACATTGATTAATTTAAATATTAATTGACAACAGAAGTGACAAATCTGAATTTTGTTGGGAAAAAATATTAATCTTTTAACTAACTTCCTGTTATAGAAAGATTCATCTAAAATCATAAAGGATTTGAAAAGAATGAATATTTACACAACATAATGGAATAAGGTACAAAGACATGTCAAGATGTCAAGGAATGAAGCTTAGTCAACAAAAAGAAAAAAATGAAAATGTCTTTCTTTGAAGAAGGAGTGACATTTTATTTGCTAAATTCATTTTTAACCTTCCTAAAAGGAGGAGTGAAACATTTTTTGTTCAAATATTAAAATTCTTTCAAGAAGCAGGCAAATGACTATTTCTTGTATTTAATATTCTCTCAGGTCTATCTAGTCCAGATTCACTTCCATACCTGCAGGCTCCTATACTCAAAATGTCTCCTGAGCAATACTGCTAAGGAGAATATATCCAGATTTGTGGCCTATGGGTGCTCCTTCCTACTCCACTGGTCCATGGCAAGCTGAAAAAAGTGACAGCTTTTATTTTAAGAATAGAAAATTATTCTGAGGCATTTATTTTCCACATTTGGTTCATCATATTGCTACTTTCTGACTTATTACATGCAGGAAAAACATCTTTTACCATCCTTAAAAATGGCCTCCTTTATCCTTGAAACTGATTACAAGTCAGAGACCAGAGAATAGGACACCTGGGCAGCATCATATTTCCCTTTGGTTATATGAGTCTGTTTTTAGTTTTTTAAGTGGCGTTTTTGGTATTTGTATGCAGGTAGGGATTCTGTTTCCTGGACACGTAACACTGTGGATGTAGACAATTATGTATACATGTACCTGAGTACAAATTCTGGAAACAAAATAGAAAAGGAAGGCCTTCCCATGCTTTAGCTGCACTGAGTGTGTGGGCGCTCAATTGCGAAGCTAAAGATGCAAGTCCTTTTCCCCCACTCACTTAGGGATTGGAACCTGCATCTCTTGACTTCCCAGCACAGAAGTTCAACTGGGTCAGGCATTCCCTGTGCCCTTCTCTGGTGCTTCTTTTGAAGCTGAACTACTTGCCCTTCCATTTAATACTCAATGGAAAAATGGATGGAGGGCAATATCATGCCAAAGTTTCTGCCTTGCTGGGACCAAGCATCCAAGTTAGAATACAGGTCTCCATTTCTTCCAGGCCTGCAGAATTCTCACTGAGCCATAAACCTTCTGGCTTGCTTTCTCCTGACCCCACATATCTCCTTCTCTTGGCTGTCCAGGAAACCAACTTCAAAAGGAACATGGGAGTGGAATCTGGATAATACCTGATTCCTGGTGCGGTGGTTAGAGAGCTGCAAAGTCAAACATTCGCATTTGGCAAGAGGGGTCTAGAACTGGGGTCTCTGGCTTCTCAGGCAAGTGACCTACCCACTCAGTTATTGGAGCTATAACATGAGAGGGTCCTTCTCCTCTACAGTCTAACATCTGTAAACAAGGTTTTGGCCTGCCTACATTTTCAGGGATTAAACACTGGTACATGCTTAGAAGGGGAACATGCATGTACCAGGCATGTACTGTATTTACCTGAATCCAAGACAACTCTGAATTTAAGATGACCACCCACAATAATTAGATACCATACATGGAAAGTTACAATTTTAAAAAACAATTTTTCATGTATACACTCTAATTAGTTGGAAGTTGTCTTAAATTCATCTCCCACACTGCTGGGGGGGGGG
>NW_017729032.1:79117737-79118233 GCF_001723915.1 Gavialis gangeticus
GGGGGGGGGGGGGGTGAGAGGCCAGACTCCTACACCTAGCTCTCCTGCCCTCATTTTCCTGTGCCTGCTCCTGCTCCTTGAACCTGTGCCTGCCCCCTTCCAACTCCCTGCCTTACATATCCTTTTGTTCCCTTTAACCTGCCCCCCCCATGCATATACCCCCTGCTCCCTTAACCTGTATGGCAGCTCTGCTCTAGATCCAGGGTACTCAGTAGGAGTGTTGCCCTGGCCCAGCCCAGCCAGAGAAAAGCAGTGGCAGCTCCCATCTGGTCTGTGTCAGGGCAGGAAGGACCGAAGCAGAAGGTAAAGGTGGAGGGGGCAGCTGCAGGGGGAGGGGAGCAGAGAGTGAGGGGGAAGGGACAGTCATGGGCAGCAAAGGGTCTTCACCAGATGGTCTCCCCTGCACTCCTTTTGGCCACATGCCCCTCTTCTGCCAGACACTCCTGGGGCCAAACCCAGAGCTGAGCTGTCTCCTGCCACAGGCCAGTATTTGAAT
>NW_017729032.1:79123233-79129430 GCF_001723915.1 Gavialis gangeticus
AACACCAACCTTGTCTCTCAGAACTGTTTATCTTTGTACCTTTTTTCCCCATGAAAGTCATAGCAGGTGAGAAATAAAAGAGGTTACCCTGTGTATTATAAGTGAGAGATTGTGATTTTATTTTGCAGGCATGGCTAATCTCTCACAGATATAATATTATATATAGGCATAAGGCCAGATGCTCCTCTGCTATAAAGTAGTATAGTTTTGCTCAAGTCAATAAAGTTGTACCAACTTACACTAATTGAGGATTATCACTAGAGACACCCCCCAACACATTCTGATTAGGGAAAAGAAACCTCGTTTTGGATTTGAGTAAATACAGTAAATTGCTAGGGCACAGCCTACTGCACAGCTTAGTCCATGTGCGTAATACACATGCACACTTACATGTCCACTTTGCAAGGAAATAGAATTCCTACCTGCAGTTTAAGTATCAAAACTGTCACTTAACTGACTAAAATATTACAATTTAGGTAATGCCAAAGAGAAATGAAATGTCACCCATGGAGCTAAGTGGATATTTTTTTACATAATTAACAATACAGAGCTCAGTTCCATGGTTCTTCACCATTTGTTCTTGTATTTTTTCTAATATTTATGATGCTTTTCTAATGTTTTGGTCTCTGCACACAATCCAGGCAGCCCAAAATAAGATAAATCATCTCCCATTTAAAAAGATGGAAAAGACAACATTGGTGCTGGTCAACTATTACAACTGCAAAACTAGTCAACAGCACATTTATCAAGCTATAATATGGTAGCATTAATTCAAAATACAATTTAATTATCTCTAATGGTATTATGATGTAGTTATGCCACAACAGGCTCCAATACTTAGCAGGATCAACAAATCAACTTGGCACCATTGCACTTATTCTATGGCACTGGAGGATTAAATGTAGTTTAGAAAAATAGTTAAATTTTAAACAAGGGCTGAATTGCAAGACCATTCTGTGAAACTGCACAAGGAAAAAAAAATCTAGGAAAGCACAAGATACATAACAAAGGAAGGTGATATGATTTCAGTGTAAATGATAAATATATTGCATTTACTATTGTAAAGAAGTTATTGAGGACTGTCCTATAGCAAGATTAAGATCAAGAAGGTTCTTTGGGATATCTTTTTGTGCATGTATGGGTACCTAATCTTGTTTTCAATTAGCAAGCTTGGATATCAGAAGCAATATGTTCACAAGTGCAGCTTTCCACCAGAGCATCAACTGCAGCCAAGCTGCTTGCAACATCCAGGCCAGCGGCACAGCAGCTGCTACTTTCGCAGCTCCCTCTAAATCAGAAACAGATTTAGTACCCCAGTCACCTCACCATTAGCTACAGTATTACCTCACTGGTCAATGAACTTCCTGAGGTCATATCTCAGAAACGGCAAGTCAGAGCAGATGATTTTTGAGATCTCTTCCCACCCTATGATTCAACTCAATCACCTGAACCAGCATTTCTCAACCTGTGGGTCATGACCCAAAAGTGGGTCGCAAGAATATATGAAAGAGTCATGAACTTTAAATTTTAAAAATGGATCAACAAACTTAAAAAAAAAAAAAAAAAAAATAGATTCTCCTTTAAAGGAGACAAATGTGGGAAATTGGTTTTTCCCTTGCAGGCTGGCAGAGTTCCAGCCCGCAAAGGGTTGCTCAGGGTCCTCCATGCCCCACAAACACACGCTACTGCCCCACACACTGGGGGGCTGGGGCTTAGGGATGGGGGCAGTGGGTCAGGAGTGCCCATTAATGTTTACAAATGGGTCCTGGTACAAAAAAGGTCAAGAGCCACTGACCTAAACTACTCCAGAACTCAGAGATGTTAAGGCATTCAAACATCCTGCATGTTCTCTACTCTTAGATAAACTTAAGGAATAAAGGAAATTATTTTTCACAGAACTTAGTACATTTCTCTTCCATCTTCCACTGTGTTGGAAAAAAAAGAAAATGATTTTAAGGTGGGGGAAATATAGTTAGTGTAATATATCTTTCACTGAGAAATGTACTAGGTTGGAACACTGGCATTTAAATATCAAATGGCTCTAGAAAGATTTGAAACACTTAGAATTTATTCCGATTAAGCAGACATGGAAAAATAACAGCTATAAAAATAATTAAGTAAAACACAGAACAATAAAATGTTTGCTAGCTTCACAGTAACGAAAAATAATCAGACACGCTCACAGTCTGCTGTCCACAAAGGGAAAAAGAAAAAAAATGCCTCCACCCTAAATGTAATTAGGAAAAATGTAATTTATTTATGCTTCAATTCATGCTTCTAAGGGAGAACAAATACACAAACAGTTCAGTTTCCTTGGTATCAAAGACAGACAGAGAACCACAAGATTTATAATGTCTAAATGGATTTATTGCAAAAAGCTGTCTCTGATTTTTTTCATGGTGCTCAAACTTTCAGTGTGTCAATTCTCAATGAGAGATCAGAATAATTATTTAAAAAAAAAAAAATTAGCCATTGTTAATAAGTAGGGATCAAGAATATTTAAAATTATGCTTTCCTTTTAGCATATATTGGTAATAAGTCCAGAATAAGAATAAACAGAGCTGTGACAGAAAAAAAAATAGTTTTTAATATAAATAACTTGAATACTGTCAAAAAGATCTCACTTAAAATTTGCTCACTGTGCTATGAAGTCAGGCATAGTTTAAAACAGGGATTCAATAAACCTGACTTTTAGCCTAATTTCCTGAAGTCCTTCTGCATATTTATCCAGAAAACACTGCTTGTTAGCCAATTCTTTCAATAGACCTATATTAAAATTTGCTACCTGTAAAATAAATTCACATGCCTATATTCTGAAGTTATAAACACACTGTGTCAGCTTGTACTCAGTCAGAACCAAATGAATGAATACCTTATATTTGTAAATTAAAACAACATTTAAAGTCTATCATATCTTTAAAAAAATGAAGTTGAGAGAGCTGAGACAATGCGAATCTTTACCAAAGCAGTCTCAGAACAGCAGATCTCTGTGTAACATGAAGTACAATATCTAGGGATATAGTACTAGTCAGGTCTACTAAAACCTCTCCTAGAACATCTACACACATGCTATGGGATGGAAGGGAGTGCGTTTTCATTACAGTGGCTTCTAGACAGCCACTCTAATTAAAACACTGCAGCATCATGTTTATTCACTGTCCCGCATTTCAAAACGGCCATGGGGTTACTTTAACTAAAACTTGTTTGACAAGTTTTAGTTAAAGTGCCACACTATCGTTTAGAAACACAGAGCACTGAATACATGTGATGGTGAGGCATGGTGGAGTGTTCTAATCACACCATTCCACCAGACTCAGCTAATCAAGTTGGCTCTGATGCGAACTAGAGTACAAGTCTAGGCACACCTGGTTTTTTTCCCTAGTTTTTCCAGGCTATTTCTTCCTTCTTACATATTGTATTTGCTCAATTTTACGATGATCCCCCAATAATTAGAATTTATATATGGAAAATGTATAATTTTGTTATAATATTCCACGTATAGACTCTAATTATTTGAGATGTACCTTGAATTTGTCTTCCTCCCACTGCTACAACAGGAAAAATAAAACTGGTGGTGGTCAAGTAACTTCTTCCCTCTGCAGCCACCCCCAATTACTTTCTCCAAGCACATAGAAGTGAGGGGAGAATTTGAAGACGCTGACCTCAAAATAAATATATTGGCAAATTACTATGCACACCCATAGACTTAGTTCACCCAGAATTGATGCAGTTTACCTTTTCTGAAACTGCTGCAAGTTTTATCATAGGCACTCCATAAACAAACTTTGAAGGAACACTTTTCTACCTACTTATATGTAGCACAAGCTATGCTTTATTAATTTTTTGTTTGTTTGTTTCAAGAGCCAAATTAGTTCTGAATTCTATTGGGCAAAGCCCAATAGCCAAGTTTCAAGTTTTGACTCAGCAGAGCCCCATTTTTCAACTGTGTGGCTCTACCATTGGGCAAGTATCCTCCTTCCCAGACTCAGTCTGCAGCTTCAGATACTCCACAAATCTGTGGAAGACATCCTATGTGCAACCCCAGGGTCTAGGGGCCCTGGGGTTTGGATGCCCACTAGTCTCACCTGCTCCTAGCCAAAAGTCTAGGGAACAAGCTACGGGGAAAGCAGTCCCCATCTGCCACAAAATTGTGCAGTTGCGTTTCCTGCATTTGGATAAATCGCAGGAGTCAGTGTGCTGGGAGTGCAAGGGACAGGTCTCACTCTGGGAAAACCACCCCTTAGCCCACAAAAAGCCTGGTGATCATGTGATCATGGTGTTTCCTCTGCCAGGTAGTACAGCCTTTTTTTTTTTTTTAAGGAAAATTTTTCATGTTCCAAGTCAAATCAGCCAAAGCAATTCCAAATCTGTAAGTCACTCAAGAACCAAATATGGCCCTACTATCAGCAAACATCCTTCACCCTTGTCTAAAGCATCAGACGCTTCCAAATCCTTTGGCAGGCATCCTATGTGCAGGTCCAAGCCCAAAGGCTTGGGGCTCCAATGCCCCCAAGTTTTGCTTGCCCTCGGCAGTATGGCCGCAGAAGCAAGCTAGGGAGAAGTCTCCCATTTCCATAAGTTGATGTGTAGCTGAGATCCTCCTGCTGGAAACTGGCCAGTGGGAATCTAACTACGAGGCTTTTGTAGGGAGTTCCATCCACAGGCAGACAAGGGTGTAACCCTCCACTACACAGCACCATTTTAATTGTATTACCTTCAGCAGAGTACTTCCCCTGCCACCATGGGGGTCATGGTATTTCCTGTGCCAGGTAGTACAGACTATGCACGATGTTAGTCCAAAGAAAAAGGCTTATGAATTACTATATAGTTCACTGGACTGGGCCCCAGCAGAGTCAACAGTGTTTCTAGCTATGGTGATCCCATAGCTCAGCCGTGCCCAGTATGTGCCAGACACCCACTCCAACAAAGGAGCCATGCGCTAATTAGCCCACACATGACTGGAACTAGGTGTTCTTGTCATGAATCCTGGGATCCTCCAAAAATGTATATGCAGATGAGCAGGAGAGCAACACGGTCCTGTGGGGGCATACTTCTCACAGGGCAATCACTCCCTCTTCGATCTCTCAGTTCTAATCCTCAAAGGGGACTTACAAAACATCTTTTGTAGATGAGCCTACAAACTTCACTTCATAAATCTACTGGATACAAAATCACGGACTCAATATAGACATTGGATTTATGACATTACAACCTGCCTGACCTGACTTCTTACATTCTTCTCATCCCCCACCTTTTCTCCCCCCAACCCCACTTTTCTTCCCTTTGCCTTCCTGACTTCACACTACTTTTTTCATTGAGAGCCTCTTTTTTACCTTATATTATTACCATTGTAGTGTTTCCCTTTGGTTCCCCCCCCAGCTTTCTTCCCCCCTCCATTCCCTGCTTTACCTTCTGTTTTTCTAATTTCTACCTATTTATATTTTCACTGACATCCTGTCACACTTTTAGCTTCTCTCGTTCCAGTTTTCTGATCTACAACTATTTTCTTTTTCACAGACAGCCCCTTTGCTACCTTGTTTTCGATCACTGTAATATCTCGCTTGGGCCTTCCCTCCCCCAACCCCTGCTTTCTTCCCCCTCCCTTACCTGCTTTATCTTTTGTCTTTCTAATTTCTACCTATATACATTCTCACTGACATCCCTGCCACACATTTAGCTTCTCTCATTCCTTTCCTCTCCCGTTCCTTCCAGAGACTCCCTATGCCTGAAGAAGGGTGACTGGACCCAAAAGCTTGCCAAGAACTTTTTTCCAATTACTCAGTTGGTCTAATAAAAGATATCATATCTAGTCAAAGAACCTTGCCTGCCTATGTCCTTAGACCAACACGGCTACAACCAAAATCTTAGTACATTTAGAAGACAAGTATGACCTCAGACCACAAGAAGATGGAGGTGCCTAATTTGCAGTTCTGAGTGAGGCACTCAAACCTTGCTCTGGTAGGCCTTTAGTCATAACCCTATATACACCTACTGGCCATCTCTGAGCAACTCCGCATTAAACATGCTGTTTTTTGTGGATTAATCTTACAAAAGCACGCAACTGCAGCTTATAGGTATCTTATAGACACTTAACTCTATTTCCTCGAATCATTCTGAGGGGCAAGTGCATTTTTAGGTGTTACTATGCCAAGTTGTCTGTCTGGACTTAGTCTTAGTGGCTTGCTTAAGGTCACAGG
>NW_017729032.1:79129541-79139314 GCF_001723915.1 Gavialis gangeticus
CTTGTCTTTGCTGGTTGTGACTCTGGCTTGCTTAAGGTCACAGGAGTCTGTGATGGAATAGGGAATTGAACATGAGTGCCCCAAGCTCCACTCTAGTGCCCTAACCATTTCTTTCTACATACAAGATCAACATTTCATGCAATTCTTTTCATATCAGTGGTATTTAATAAATAAAAACATTTTCTTTATATCTCAAGTGGGAGATAGAGCCAAGGCTATGGTGCCTGCTTACTTGTTCACTCTCTCTCTCTCAATGTGTGCTTAGAGTAGGAACACTGCATTTTATTCCATGTACTATTTGAATGTTAAAAGACTGGAAATCTGACCTTATGTTCTGCTTTTATTATTATGAAGGTAACTAACTCCCCAGTAGATTAAAGATGAGACAATGCAGACAAACTATTTAAAACTACAGCAAACTACAAGGTCTTCTAAATCAGGTCCATTTCCTTTGGGGATTGATTGCACATAACTCTCTCCTATGCATACACACTTGGTACAGGAAATGTATACCTTACTTTTTGCTTTTATAGAATTAATGTGAAAGTAAAAATGTAGACCTTTGCTCAACTGTAGTTTTCAAAAATCTAACATTCTGAATGTCAAGGTTTGGATTTTCAAAGGAACCTAAGGGAATTAGCTATTCAAATCCCTGTCAATTTCCTTTGAAAATCCAAGCCTAGAATGATATCATTCCACCTATCCTCTATAGACTTAACTCACCCAATTTAAATCATTAAAAATGAACAAATTGTGTGATATTCTGTATATTACTTGGATGATTCACTTACAAATGAAATCACTATTTTCGTCAGATATACTTGGTTTAGTTTTCACCCAATTCACGTGGAGAACATTAACATTAACAGAACTGTCAGCCAGAGAACTATCAAGTAGCATAGAAACCTTTTTTTCTTTCAGCTTCCTTTCATTATACAATATCTGTAACTTGATGTTATATATAGGCTGTGCAGTCACCCGCGTAGAGCAGTTCACTACTGAAAAGTAATGACATAGCCAAATTAAATAAAAACACAGGGTCTTCACAAGTCACAGCGACAACTATCAAAATATTAAAACCATTCTTTACTGTTTGACTAGTAGGTCCACTGAGTGACATAAGCACCTACAACATGCAGTAAGTAGCTTAGAAAGAGTCAGTAAATTAAAAAAAAAAGATCAGATTCATTCCTGCCTTGTTATGAGTGACACTTTACATTAGTATAACTGTAAGAAATTAAAGAATTAATATTTTATTCTAAATTCCAATGCACTTACTTCACTCATTTTAAACATTTTATGCAGTTTCCCTTACTTGGGAAGTTTGCCAGTTTCTTGTCCTCTCACAAAACACTAAAGGCAGATAAAAAGCTTTTTTGAAAATCTGAAAGTGTAATTATAAACCCAGAAAAACAGACAACAAGTTGCTCATGGGCAGATGTACAACTTAAAATTAAATATCAAAGGAAAAAAGGCGTCTCTAACACTCCTGAGGTAATAAACTGTCGAACTCTAAAAATAAGAGTCGGTATTGCTGTACAATGATTTCCTTAATCAAATTTATAAAGAAAAAAAGGTTTAAATTAGAAAGAAAAAAAAACAAAACAGAAATTATCTGTAATAAAGCAATCATATTCAGCCCATGACTACATGGAGAAAGGTTTGCAAACACAAATTAAAGCCTTCAAATGTCTTTTGCCCAGTTCACTAGATAGAGTAAAGGGTGTAAAATAGTTAAACAAATCTTGATTAATCAGCATAAAAAATTACAGGTTTCCCTCACCAACCACAGTTTTGCCAGCCGTGGCTTTGAGTATCCATGGTTAATATTCTGTATACCATTTTGGCTACCACGGTAGACAGTTCTGAGTAGCCACGGTTTTCCGTGGCGGCACATCAGCCCACCAACCCCCTGGCCCTGTTCATTCTCTCCTTCCTGCTCCCACAGCCCCCGCTCCCCCTGCTGGAGGTGGCCCCCAGCCCTGCCAGAGGTGCATGCAGTGGCAGGGAGCTGCTCTACCTGCAGGGGCAGGGAACGGCCGGCCCACTCGCTGCTGTTCCCTGGTTCCCTCCCCTGCGACCTGGTACGGCAGGAAGTACAGAAGCTGCACAGGGATCTCCTTGCCTGCCACTGCTTGTCCCGGTGATGTGCCTCCTGTGCCTGCCACTGGTTTGAAGGGCGAAGCCCTGCGCCGCTGACCTTAGCGCAGCCCCATATGCAGGTGGTGTGTCGCCAGGGCAAAGCACAGTGAGCAGCAGCGGGCAAGATCCCTGCATGGCTTCTCTGCTCCCTGCCACACTGGGTCATGAGGGAGGGAAGCAGGGTGGCAGGGAACAGCAGCCACAGCCAAGTCAGGTTGTGGGACAATCCGAGCCTGGCGGCTCGTCCAGGGGTGCGGGCGGGTAGCTCCCGCTGGGCTTGGATTGTCCCATGACGTGGTCTGGCCAGGGCCCCATCTGCAGGCCGCTGACTAGCCAATCACGCGCCACCGAAGGTGGGCACAAAACACTCTCACCCTGCCATTCAGACAGGTCAAGGCAGGGAAGCACCGTGGTGTGCTCTGCAGGGCCGGCTGGCACATCCCCTCCCTCCCCTCCCCCGAGTAAGAGGTGAATGCAGCAGGGGGGAGACTGGTGCCATGCCTTGGGCACACTCCACCCCCACCTGCCAGCATGTACCCCCTATGACTTGTCTAAGTACCCCTCCTGGTACACCTATGCCCAGTTAAGCACCCCATTTATTAAAGGCAAGTAAAAATGATTTTTATACATTATACTATACAGTATTCACATCCCTAATCCCATTTTCCCCATAAGCCTTTAATTTTACCAACCACAGTTTTGCCAAGCACAGGAACTTTCTGGAACCTAACCCCCACAGTTAGCGAGGGAAACCTGTATTACATAGCAAAATCCCAGGATTATATGTATGTTAGAATATTATATATAAAATATTACCATGGGCTAGAATTAAGAGAAGACGGACTCAAACCAGTTGAGAAAATCCCTCTATATGGTGCAAATAAGATGTCTGTCATACATCAACAATAAATTATGCTTAACATGGTGATTTATTGCAAACAAAAGGTCAGTCTTTCCTGGTTTGTACTGGGAAATGCTAATATTAATGTGAGATGCTGAATGAACTTTTCAGTCTGCTCCCAGATTTGTTTGAAAGTTTTAATGAAGTTGCTATGTAAGCTCTATTTTGATTTCTTTAACTAGAGTTTACAGCTATTGATGTTTTTCTCCTCCAAATAACTTTCCAACCTAAAGACTGGCTCTGATCAGCCAGGGTAAAAGACAAGTTTAGAGACAGACGAAGGGAGCAGAGATGAGGAAAGCTGCACATGTCTACATTCATACTATTCTGCTTTTCACTGTGGATTCATAGATTTCATAGATTTTAGGGTCGGAAGGGACCTGTTAGATCATCAGGTCTGACCTCCTGCCCTGGATGTGTTTCTGGAGCTGTATAGAAAGAGTACCAACTCCTTAAAAGCCATCTACCTTACTTCTCTACTCCCATGATGGTTGTTAGTGGATTTACCAATAGAAGGAGCTCCACTATTTCTTGAATTACTTTTCTGTGCAGCTCATGCTAGCAGCATTCAATTCATACTGTGGATGGTAAAAATCCTCCTTCTAAAAAGAAAAAAAAAGATGGGAACCACTGGTGGGGAAAAAAATTTATGTTAAGTAACTAAGTACAGAATATAAGCACTACCTCGACCTGCAGGAAGCACTGTCATTTTGAAGATCTCAGCTTGATCAGAAAACAGAGGACCAGATGCTGGCACTAAATAGGAAGGACCTATTCAGTAAATAAAGTAGAACTGAACATGACTATGTAGCAGTGTGTCAGAGGATCTAGCATTGTTACCAATGTATGCCTTATGATAGGAGAAACTAAAGACATTCTGAAGTGTTGTTCCTATCACAATTACATCTATGCCTAGCAGAGGAAGAGGCAATGTGCACACAACAGGGAGAAATAACTTGCTCATTACATAAATGATTTAGATAAAAACCTAGTTGCCACACTTAATATGAACAAATTGAAAATTCCTGGGGCTTTTGACACATCAGCCTGGAGACAAGAAGTCACTGTAGAACTCTCAGAAGTAATTTAGAGATAAATCATATAAGGTCTTTTTTTCAAATGAGATTCTAATCAGGCATCGTGTAAATGTAACCTTCCCCTGAGGTGTTAATGGACTAATGTGGGTGGCCAGGAGGAGGACACCTGAGCAAGCAAGGTGACCCAGCTGAAAGGTTTTGATATGAGTGCCTTGGGACACAGAGAAAAACTGCTATCTAGTCAGCATGATAAGATGACAAAGAGTGGTCAGAAAAAGGAGATTGTTTTCATAAAAAGTAAGCTATTTCACTTTGTTTTCTCTGTAAGCTGAAAAATGCCTTATCTAGTTTAGGGTATAGGAAACATAAATCTAGACATGTCCTGTCCTTTAATTCTACTTTCTCTCTGTTTGTAATAAATCTTGAGGGTACAGTCACACAACACAACTACTACTGAGTAATCTATCCTATATTTTACTCTAATAAATTTACTTTGGAGTAAGAAGCAGACACGTGACCAGGTCTCCCAAGCTGGCTGCTCAAAATAGGCATTATTACCGTACCAGGCCACCAGGGGTAGGGGAGAACATTTTCATGAAACAATAGGCTAGGCTGGGAATAGGGGAACAGATACACAACTGGTAAGCCAAAGTAACTTACACCAGGGTTTGATTGCTCCTCTTTTTCTACGGGCTAACTTTACCTTATACTGTTGCAAGGCTGGGTATTGCATGCTTAATCTACTTTTACTGTGCCATAAAGCTAATTTACCCCATAGCAAACATAATACATGTCCTTAGTTTCTGTTAAGACTATCATTGTGTGAGCAATTTCACACACGTCACCAAAAATACAGAAATCATAACCTCTAAGAAGAAGTGCTGCAACGTAAAAAGTTTCTGAAATGTAGATCCTCCTGTTTGTATTGGGTAATTGGTATTGTGCAACACAATAAAACTCTGTTTTATTCCCATAAGTTGTGTTGCTGTTAATGTGTGGTGGCAGAAGCTGAAAAATCTATCAGATGTGAACTGGCTGGGGTGTCAGTTACAGGTCCACATCCTTGAGACAGTGGTTTTCAACCCTTTTAGACTCAGACCACTTCTCAACAACTTATTTGAATTTGGCAGCAGCCCTGGTTGACAGCCACAATTTTGCTGCCACTTATGGGTAAAAGTGCCTCACAGACTTAGTGCACAACTAGACCAGGAAGGGCTGCAGCAAAAGTGTGCTCTACCTTTGGGTTATCTGCTAACCCTGAAGCAGATATGGGAGCTCGCACATGCTGCAGCCCCTTCCCAGTCTGACCTTGCACAAAGGTTTGTAAGGCAAGTGGAACTTTCCCTCATGCCTCCATTTCTAGGAGAGGCATAGAAAAGTCAAACTGGAAGGGCTGCAGCATGGGTGGGCTCTCCTGTCTGCTATAAGCTTACCAGAAGACCATGATGAAGGAGGATCATACATTTGTGCTGCCATCTGCCCATGCACAAGGCAAAGGGGGTACTTTTACCTGGCAGAGGTGGTACCCTGCATTGCAGCACTCCTGAAAGAGTCTTGCAGCACCCTAAGCTGCCTTAGCATCTTGATTGAGAACTTTCTCATAAGGAGTTAGAAAGTGAGAGTGTAATCAGCACAGAAAAGCCAGCTGAGATCACAAAGTTTCAGTGAAGTGCTGTCTTAATAATGAATGTGCACTGACTGTGCACTCTAAAAAACTGGTTGAATATATCATTAACTTTGCTTCTGAATGAGATTCCAGATACCTCATTATTTATAAAACCTACATCAAGGGTTGATGACCTTTCACTAAACCCAGGCTGCATTAATGCAGCTCAGCCCTCCTTGGGTCAGAAGTGGTAGTTGATGGAGGCAGCCATTAGATGGTGCATTGTTGCACAAACTTGTTTGATGGGGCCATAGGTTGCCAACCCCTGTCTTGAATGGTTTGGGTTCCAGTTCTCTCCTTTCAGATGAATGGATTTGGCTGGCTGTCCCAAGAGTGAAGGTTTTAGGGACTAAGAAAGTGTCTTCACTTTGGGGCCTCACCTCTAGAAACTAAAGTTTACTTCTTCACACCTGTGCAAAACCTTCCCTCTACCTCAGTGGCTCTCCACCATTTTAGACATGAGGCATCTCTCATTAGACTCAAGGCACCCTTCAGAAATGCTAGCTCTTGGGTTTTCACATTTGCCTTTTGACTATGGAAAAATAATAGAGCAGTTTTTTTTTCCTGCTGAAAAGAACTCATAAAGAGCAGAATGCTTCTGATATACTTGACAGTCCTAACATTGTGTTAACCGAGGTCCCAACAGACTCCATGGTACCATGGCACTTTGGTTGAGAATCACTGCTATACTTAACACCTCTGATACCAGGTTTCCTTTATTTACCCACTATGTTCTCCAGTTCCTAGAAGACAGTATTGCTGCTTGTGTAATTATTATTATTATTGGCTTCAGTTATTCTATGACGGCTGTTTTATATCATTTTCCAAATGGCTTTTCTATGCTTCATGTGGTTTGCTTAAAAACCATTTCTTTAAAGAATTCTTTCTTTTACCAATTATCCTGCCTTATTTTGCCCTCTGTGAAATGTTGTCCTGAAAGCAAGGGCAATCTTGAGTCTATGTTCAGCAGAAAACAACTTAAACATTTTTTTTTTTATTGCTCAGAGGCACGTGACAGATACTCTGGTGAGAAACTCATCTCAAATTGTTAAAGGGAGAACTTAAGAAGTTATACAGAAGGAACTTATTTAACATTTTGACACAATAATCTCTAATATGTATAAATGACAACCCAGACCAACACATGTACAGGTACAGCATGGGACAGATGGGATTACAAATGCACTTGTAGGAAATACAGTTAGGAACACAGAACTGGAAGGAAACTCCCTTGGGTCACCGAGTCCAGTTCCCACTTGGCAACGGTGTCACAAAATTCCAGTCACAAGTTTGTCAGATTCTGTCCTAAAGCCGATTCTTTTTTTGCACTTATTACACCTTACGGAAAGTGGTTCCAAAACATCACTGCTCTCATGGTTAAAAACCTTCTGATTTCCAGCCTAAATTGATTCATTTCTAATTTTTACCTATTTGTTTTTCTGCCAACAATGTGCATTAGTTTAACTAGCTCTTCTCTCAGATTGGTGTTTACCACCATAAAGTATTTATAGGAAACAATCATAATCCCTTTCAGTCCTCATTCTGTTAGGCTGAGCAAGCCAAGCTCTTTTTATTTCCTTTCTTTAAAGAGCTCTCTGTTCCCATGACCATCCTAGTTGCCTTTCTCTGTTTCTCCGCCAGGTTCAATAACTGTGGCTGACCAGAACTGTATAAATTATTTCAGATGATCTCTCACAAGTGCCTTGTACAACAGCATTAATACTTTCCCCGCAGGAAACACTTTCTGTGACGCAGCCCTGAGTTCACATCTGCTTTTTCACTGGTTGCTCACAGTAATCCTGTGACCAATATATACACTGAGATCTTCCTCAATCCACAACTATACAAAGGATACCCCCAACTTTTTGTCAGCAGGAAATTTCATTAGTGCTCTTCTACCTTTGCTGGTCAGCAGCAGTAATCACAACTCTTTCCTTGCCTACTGCACTGTCTTCCACAACAAGGGTCAGCTTCTATTGTTCTCAAGCAACACATCCAAAATAAAACTAGACAGCTAATTTCATGGAAGAGCTCCTGCATCCTTTTCATGGAAGTCTATTTAAAACCTTATTTCTAATCCAACCGGGAGAGAATACTAGAAAACTAAAGCACCACTGCTATGCAAAGTAAAGAGTAGACCACATTTTTTCCCTTGACAAATCTACTTAGTCAGTAGTTAACCTTATAGATTAACTGATTTAAAACGAGAATGTCTATATCATCACTATCAAATGCCGATGCATTTGAATCATATGAAAGGGTAAACAGTACAGTTTCAGCATAGTTTTTTATTTTCCTTATATGATAGCTTCTAATAGGTCTTTATACTGCAAAAGTATACATGCCTATACGCACACAATCCTTAACAATATTATTATAAAGAGAAGTTCTATTATTAGTTATCCCAAAAAAGCATTCCCTAGATTTCAACATACTTGGAAAACAAAAATATTAACAACAAATATTTTACATTTGTAGAACGTTTTTTTTCAGCCACAGTGATCCCCAAAGACCTACACAAATAGATACAATATGCAAATCACTACTGAAATACAGCCAAGTCTAGCAGCAGCCAACTGGCATGCTTCATACTGCACATCTGAAAGGAAGGAGAAGTAATGTAGTTCTATAATATCAGTTTACTTATGTGATCTAAGTATTAGATGGCACTGCAAAGGCAATTATATTTTAAGACTCTAAATATTATGTGTGTGTGGGGAGATGGGAATCTTTGATTTGTAAAATAACACAGTAGGGATTTCAGAACTAAAATTTCTATAAAAAGAAAGAAGATTAAAGTATAAACAGTTCTTTTTGCCACCAAGAAATACCATGGATTTGCTGTCACATCAGAATTATGGTATCTTCAATACTCTTGTCCAAACAACCATTGCTCCACTTTGTGTTACTGAAAGACAGACAGCTTATCAAGATGACCAAAATGTCATTGCCATGTCATATGCTCGCTACAGATATATGTAGTACATATGCAATATTAAGACACAAAGAATTTTCAGCAAGTCAAACTTTTAAGTCAATACACAGGGCAACCCTTTGCATCAGAGCCAATTCCATAGTAGCTTTTATTTGAGGTACAGGACAGAGCAAAAACAAGTCTATTTATTCATGCAAATCCTTTAAGGTCACAAAAATGTTATTCACATGAATGTCACAATGTATAACCTACACATTTCCAGATTAAAACCAGAACTGCATGCTATCAACAACTGCATCTCAACTTGAAAACTCTGTTTTATGAAATGTTTTGATTAACGTACCCCCTTTAAATCATGCAACTTTGCCTCTGAGGAGTCATGTCACTTCCTTTTCATGTCAATTCTCTGCACCACTGCATTGCCACAATCTGCGGTGGCCACTAGAGCTCAAGTCAGACGGAGCCATCAAATCAATTATAACAGCCTGCCACTGTCTTACACAGACAACAAATGATTGATAACAAAACCTGCCTACTTTCAGTTCTCATCTGACAGCAACAAAACAGTCCCTGCCTGCTTTTACTGGCATTTGTCATAAATCAATAGCAATTTCATCACTCAGAAAGCTGCTGTCAGCTCTGCTCAGTCCATCTGGTTTCACTTTACTCTCATAATTTTTGAATATAACTATTCAGGAAGGTTAATACATGGTTGGTTTCTTTTTGAGACTTCTTACGCACTGTACTACAGCACTTTCGAAACATAAAGCATTAATAATTTTTGCCATTAGGAAAATAAATCTAAATTATTCTTACCATAGAAATTAAAAATATATCTATGTTCTATCTTCGAGGGGTGAGAGGACATTTCACTTTATTTGGTAACATTGTCATCTGATCCACAAAGAAACTGCTTCATTTCATCTGAAGTTCTGGCTCTGTAGTAATTAGTTTTAGGACCTTAAACAATGAAGAACTTCAATGCAAATTCTTCAAGTATGAAGAGACACAGATATCAGTAAGGCCAAAAAATACAACTTGGCCACCAAGACAACAAAAGCAATAGTTCTTTGAAAATGCTTGTGCCTTCAA
>NW_017729032.1:79144314-79151647 GCF_001723915.1 Gavialis gangeticus
AAACAACTTAAACATTTTTTTTTTTATTGCTCAGAGGCACGTGACAGATACTCTGGTGAGAAACTCATCTCAAATTGTTAAAGGGAGAACTTAAGAAGTTATACAGAAGGAACTTATTTAACATTTTGACACAATAATCTCTAATATGTATAAATGACAACCCAGACCAACACATGTACAGGTACAGCATGGGACAGATGGGATTACAAATGCACTTGTAGGAAATACAGTTAGGAACACAGAACTGGAAGGAAACTCCCTTGGGTCACCGAGTCCAGTTCCCACTTGGCAACGGTGTCACAAAATTCCAGTCACAAGTTTGTCAGATTCTGTCCTAAAGCCGATTCTTTTTTTGCACTTATTACACCTTACGGAAAGTGGTTCCAAAACATCACTGCTCTCATGGTTAAAAACCTTCTGATTTCCAGCCTAAATTGATTCATTTCTAATTTTTACCTATTTGTTTTTCTGCCAACAATGTGCATTAGTTTAACTAGCTCTTCTCTCAGATTGGTGTTTACCACCATAAAGTATTTATAGGAAACAATCATAATCCCTTTCAGTCCTCATTCTGTTAGGCTGAGCAAGCCAAGCTCTTTTTATTTCCTTTCTTTAAAGAGCTCTCTGTTCCCATGACCATCCTAGTTGCCTTTCTCTGTTTCTCCGCCAGGTTCAATAACTGTGGCTGACCAGAACTGTATAAATTATTTCAGATGATCTCTCACAAGTGCCTTGTACAACAGCATTAATACTTTCCCCGCAGGAAACACTTTCTGTGACGCAGCCCTGAGTTCACATCTGCTTTTTCACTGGTTGCTCACAGTAATCCTGTGACCAATATATACACTGAGATCTTCCTCAATCCACAACTATACAAAGGATACCCCCAACTTTTTGTCAGCAGGAAATTTCATTAGTGCTCTTCTACCTTTGCTGGTCAGCAGCAGTAATCACAACTCTTTCCTTGCCTACTGCACTGTCTTCCACAACAAGGGTCAGCTTCTATTGTTCTCAAGCAACACATCCAAAATAAAACTAGACAGCTAATTTCATGGAAGAGCTCCTGCATCCTTTTCATGGAAGTCTATTTAAAACCTTATTTCTAATCCAACCGGGAGAGAATACTAGAAAACTAAAGCACCACTGCTATGCAAAGTAAAGAGTAGACCACATTTTTTCCCTTGACAAATCTACTTAGTCAGTAGTTAACCTTATAGATTAACTGATTTAAAACGAGAATGTCTATATCATCACTATCAAATGCCGATGCATTTGAATCATATGAAAGGGTAAACAGTACAGTTTCAGCATAGTTTTTTATTTTCCTTATATGATAGCTTCTAATAGGTCTTTATACTGCAAAAGTATACATGCCTATACGCACACAATCCTTAACAATATTATTATAAAGAGAAGTTCTATTATTAGTTATCCCAAAAAAGCATTCCCTAGATTTCAACATACTTGGAAAACAAAAATATTAACAACAAATATTTTACATTTGTAGAACGTTTTTTTTCAGCCACAGTGATCCCCAAAGACCTACACAAATAGATACAATATGCAAATCACTACTGAAATACAGCCAAGTCTAGCAGCAGCCAACTGGCATGCTTCATACTGCACATCTGAAAGGAAGGAGAAGTAATGTAGTTCTATAATATCAGTTTACTTATGTGATCTAAGTATTAGATGGCACTGCAAAGGCAATTATATTTTAAGACTCTAAATATTATGTGTGTGTGGGGAGATGGGAATCTTTGATTTGTAAAATAACACAGTAGGGATTTCAGAACTAAAATTTCTATAAAAAGAAAGAAGATTAAAGTATAAACAGTTCTTTTTGCCACCAAGAAATACCATGGATTTGCTGTCACATCAGAATTATGGTATCTTCAATACTCTTGTCCAAACAACCATTGCTCCACTTTGTGTTACTGAAAGACAGACAGCTTATCAAGATGACCAAAATGTCATTGCCATGTCATATGCTCGCTACAGATATATGTAGTACATATGCAATATTAAGACACAAAGAATTTTCAGCAAGTCAAACTTTTAAGTCAATACACAGGGCAACCCTTTGCATCAGAGCCAATTCCATAGTAGCTTTTATTTGAGGTACAGGACAGAGCAAAAACAAGTCTATTTATTCATGCAAATCCTTTAAGGTCACAAAAATGTTATTCACATGAATGTCACAATGTATAACCTACACATTTCCAGATTAAAACCAGAACTGCATGCTATCAACAACTGCATCTCAACTTGAAAACTCTGTTTTATGAAATGTTTTGATTAACGTACCCCCTTTAAATCATGCAACTTTGCCTCTGAGGAGTCATGTCACTTCCTTTTCATGTCAATTCTCTGCACCACTGCATTGCCACAATCTGCGGTGGCCACTAGAGCTCAAGTCAGACGGAGCCATCAAATCAATTATAACAGCCTGCCACTGTCTTACACAGACAACAAATGATTGATAACAAAACCTGCCTACTTTCAGTTCTCATCTGACAGCAACAAAACAGTCCCTGCCTGCTTTTACTGGCATTTGTCATAAATCAATAGCAATTTCATCACTCAGAAAGCTGCTGTCAGCTCTGCTCAGTCCATCTGGTTTCACTTTACTCTCATAATTTTTGAATATAACTATTCAGGAAGGTTAATACATGGTTGGTTTCTTTTTGAGACTTCTTACGCACTGTACTACAGCACTTTCGAAACATAAAGCATTAATAATTTTTGCCATTAGGAAAATAAATCTAAATTATTCTTACCATAGAAATTAAAAATATATCTATGTTCTATCTTCGAGGGGTGAGAGGACATTTCACTTTATTTGGTAACATTGTCATCTGATCCACAAAGAAACTGCTTCATTTCATCTGAAGTTCTGGCTCTGTAGTAATTAGTTTTAGGACCTTAAACAATGAAGAACTTCAATGCAAATTCTTCAAGTATGAAGAGACACAGATATCAGTAAGGCCAAAAAATACAACTTGGCCACCAAGACAACAAAAGCAATAGTTCTTTGAAAATGCTTGTGCCTTCAAAAATGCAAATTCTGAAAAATATAAACTTACAAATGGATATTCAATTACAAAATTTACTCTATCAGTAAGTGACCTGATGAAGTTTTAGAACAAGAAAGAAACTAAATATACCGCCATGTGGATATATATAATAATGGTAAAGAGGCTGTGAAATGCTGATCTGAAAGGAATCGCATTACAAAATGAATTAAAATCTATATTTGCATAGAACTAATGGCAAATATTCCAATTTTCTCAAAGTGCAATATAAATAACAAGCTGCTGTTTTTGTTAAAGAGCTGTGTACTGTGGTATTTCACAGGTTATGGTGTGAACTTATAAATATTTGTCCTTTGATACTCAATTTTGCAATGCACAATTGTTTAGGCCAAAATAGAAAAATTAACAGCTGTTGCTAAAGTGATGAGCTTTTTGATGTTCCAACTTTGCCTTTTGTAAAGAAGCAGTCCCAACCAGAATGATAATTCTACTTACCTTGCATTGTGTACAGTAAACCACAGTTTCAATCCGCATATTGAATTGTATTTTTGATCCCCAGTATAAATATTAGTGAAGGTTTAGGACTGTATTAAACTAGAAAAAAAAATCAGTGTCCTTAATGGATAAAGAACTGTGGATCTTGGCAGTTCATTCCAAGACTGACTGCAGTTTAGCTTCAGAAATGCTTTAGGTAATTATTTTTAGCAAGTCAGTAGAGAATAGTCCCATATGATTCCTAATTTTCTGACATGAAATACTACAACATGCACTGTCTTGGGGAGGTCATAACACCAACTGATGTACGATGGAACATGGAGTCTTGCCACCTGCAAGTAATTAACATTATCATGAACACTGACAATATTCCCTACGCTAAATCCTAAGGGAGGCATGTAAGAGCACAGCACAATGAGCCTGAGTAGCCACAACAGGTTCTTGACTGATTTATGACATGTGACTTTATAAGAATGTAATAAATAGTGTCAGGGTAGCTTTACCTCATTTCCCTTTCTGTTGTCTTTGAGCACATTGCCCATTATGTGTTAAGCCCTGGCCCTAACCCGTCTTGGGGTGGTATCTTAACAGCCTGACTCTTTGACCAGGATATGCTATCTATGTATATCAACCACCTATGAACCTGCAGATATGTCTGTTTCTTTTCTTAGAAAAGATATTGACTAATGGCCTTCATAACACAACGTATTTTTTGTTTAGCAGTTGGAACAAAACATCAAAGAAAAAAGGAATTTTAAAAACAGCAAACAGCTCATAAACACAATTAAAGCTTTCTTCTTAAGTCATCACAATTTACTTACATTCTTCCAGCAAACCTGTATCCCCTTTCACCCTCATGCCCCAGCCAGTCCTGGTCAACAACCTGCGCACTGTGGCAGAGTAAATAACTCCACCATAGGGTAGTACTTGTGTCAGGCAGTAGTATCCTACAGCAGAGTTAATTAGTTTACTCCAGACTAAGAGCGCAGCACATGTAGACGGTAATGCTTTACTGCAGAGCTACCTAATTAGTCAACTTGCAGTACAATGCATATGCGGATACTCCCCAAAAAATCCAAAGTGAAAGGACCTTCTTTGTCTTTTTCTGCAATCTAGTCAAAACTTCTATAGAGAGGCACATCCACTTGCATACATAGCACAGGAACCATAAATACTGGTTACAGAGACATCCATTTCCTAATGATTAAAAAGCACCTATACACTTGTCATGAATAATAGTTTGAAAGTATTTGAAACTTATTCTTAGAAAGGAATATGCTACAAATTGTTTGCCCCTATGAAAGTAAGCCTTTATACTCCAGTCAGGTTAAATTTCTCCAATTTACCTTTTTGCTTTAGTGAATAATTCCAGATGAAGGTTCTCTGGAAGATAGTTTATAGGAAACAGGTATTTTTGGAGAACAAGTTGCAGTAATAAGCCAGGAGGCTAAGTAACAGTGCATATGATAACTATTTATCAGATGAGATCTCAGTACTGCTAACCATTTACTGAAAAAGTAATCCTGCAGCCAGCAAAAAGAAAGATTCTTCCTGTATGTACTGTACTAACCTGTTCCCATATTGTGGACATATCAAGAAATATGAAGGAGGAGGATGGATAGTAATATTGAAACATTAAACTCAAAGAATTTATTCACTAAATTTATAGGAGATGAAGGCTTTTTTCTTTGGGATGAAAAACTATGTAGTGCCAGGTACAGACATTACATAAACTGGTATACATGATTAGAAATCAGTCTAAACCTGTAACAGAACCAAAGTTCAGTGCACACAGACTAGTTTAAAAATAGTATGATCCAGTTTAAGATCAACCTGGATGGGTGATCTTAAACCGGATCTTAACCTTAAGCAATTTAGGTTAGACTGATCTATCAAACTTCTGTACCAGACTGCCTCCTGACACAAGTTAGGTGGCAGTCTGCTGGCATCCTGCTTCCCCCCTCTCACAGAGACATGCACTGGAACTGGGCTGGCACTCGGCTGCTCGGAGCTGTCAGCTGCAGGTGAGGGGCAGGAAGCATCCGTAGCTCTATATTTTTCCAGCACTATACAACGTGCCTATGTAGAAACTTGCTAACAAGACCATAAATAATAGCATAGAAGTTAACTATAAAGCAGACTCAGTGCTTCAAGGACAGGCTGATAAAACACAAGCCTAGTCGCCTTAAAGTTTGAAACAATCAAAGATATATAGCCCTCCTCCCTATTAGGTCACATGCAGCCAAAAACCAGTTTCTCACACTGACCTGATATCTTGTTTTCTTTCACAGTGGAAAATTCCCACCTGCACGCGCATCTTGTCTGTAAACTATAAATTGCCTCTAACAGTTTTATTCGGGGCCTCTGAGCTTGCTCAGGGTGCCCAGCATGCTGAATAAAATTTGAGACTGACAGCGACTCTGTGTCTTTGGGAACAGCTCCGCAAGGGGTCACAAACTCCTCAACAATTTGGCGACCCAGATGGGACCCCTTGTGTGCTGACCTGGCTGCTCGTCATTCAGACCCACCTTCCCAGCCGGCATAGGTGAGTTTGTCACCATTCGGAGAGCTTGGTCGGGGTGTCAGGTAAGTGGGGCCTGCCGTGAGGGGTAGCCGCTCCCGGGAATTTATAGACCAGAGTGCTTAAGTCTCGGGAGGATGGGACAATTGGCTTCAAACGTCCCACCGGGATCTCCTTTAGGGAGGCTTCTCCAGGTTTGGGGAGAAGGGAATCTGCCGGTGCAGTCTGGCATGGGCAGGAAGCGCGCTTGTATTTTGTGTACACAGGAGTGGCCTACCTTAACTCGACAAGGTGCTCTGGGTAAACGGTGGCTGAAATATGGCTCATTTGATCGGTCTCATTTGGCATTCCTTCGAATGGAATTAGTAGCTTTAAAACCCTCAACAGATGGATTTTTGGTACCTGTGGGTTGAATTGGCCGAAAAATCCCCAAAACCGGTTCTTTACTCTATTACTCCTCCTCCTTATAATCCTCCGATTTCAGTCTCTGTGGAGTCTGAAGATGGACCTGAGCCTCTCTACCCTGCTCTCCCTGTCCCCAGTCAACCCCTGCCCCCTGACGAGAGCGCTGCAGCTCCCATGGCGTCAGAGCCGGCTCCGAGCTCTGGACTCCCTGCCTCCAGAGGCTTTTCTCCGGCCTGGATCTGGAGCCGAGGTCCTGTGGGGGAGGCATTTCCACCCAGCCAGGGGAAGGAACACCCGAATACAGTGGTTCAGGCTCCTTTGCGAACCTACCCGGTCCCGTTTGTGGATGGAGGGGGCAGCTTCCAAGTTCACCCTACTCTAATTCATGTGCCTTTCACCCAAGGGGACCTCCTCATTTTGCAACAACAGACCCCTTCTTTTCGGGAAAAACCTGATGAAATAGGATGGACTATTCGGCGTATAGTCCATACTTATGACCCTTCTTGGTCAGACATGCAGGAACTCATGGATACCCTGCTGACCCCAGACGAGCGGGCTAAAGTTTTAAACTGCGCCAGGGCTGTTGCCTCAGCAGCAAACAGAGATCCTTAGCCTTCTAATGAACCTAACTGGGATTACAACACCCCCAGGGGAAGGGCATCCCTGAGGGAAACCCGGAATAATTTACTAGCAGGCTTTGATGTAGCAAGTAAAAGCCTATGAATTGAGGGAACTTCCATGCATGCAAACAGGGACCCGAGGAGCATCTGGATGCCTTTTTTACCCGTTTGTGTGAGGCAGCCAAGACATACGTTCGTCTTGATGTAGATAAACCAGAGCATGTGCCTTCGCTGGTATCAGCCTTTGTAAACCAGAG
>NW_017729032.1:79151775-79172571 GCF_001723915.1 Gavialis gangeticus
TTTTTTTTTTTTTTTTTTTTTTACCTGTTTCTGTGAAGTAGCCAAGACATACGTTCATCTTGATGTAAATAAACCTGAGCATGTGCCGTCTCAGGTATCAGCCTTTGTAAACTAGAGTGCTCCCGATATCAAGGAGCATTTCTGCAAGTATACTCCAGGGTAGGAAGGAAAGAGTATGCTAGAGATAAGAAATATAGCAAGTTGTGTTTGATGGGAGAAAGGAGAGAGAAAGAAAGAAAGAGAGAAAGGAAGATTTTAAGCTAGTAGCTGCAATGGTTGAGGGAACTGTGCACAGCATGTCAGGAAGAGAACGAAACAGGGGAAGAAGCCAGGGAGGGTTTCAACGAAGAGAATTAGGTCAGAGAAACCAGGGCGAAGGGTGGTCCACAGTTCAAAGGGCCAGTGAGGTATGTTACTACTGTAAACAACCTGGACACTTCAAACGAGAGTGTCCCCAAAGGAAGGGGATAAACATCAGAGCCATCTCAGAACGGGGGCCCCCTCCGGACCAGTGACTCGAGGAGCCGGTGTCAAAAACTACTCACAGGAAAGAAGGACTCAATGACCCGACTGACCACCCTCACCCAGTCTTTCCTGCGGTAACTATAAATTGCAATAAGAGCGACCCTGTTGCCTCAATTCAGGTAGGAGAGCAACAATATGATTGTTTAATTGACACCGGTGCTACTATGTCTATGTTATCTACAACTCCTGAGAGTGCAGGTCTAATTGAAGAAGGAACTGAGAATGTGATGGGAGTGGGGGGGGGAGGAATTGTTCAAAACTATCAGGAGTGCCCCTACTCGAGTCTAAGTGGGACCCTTGTCGTGTGAACACTCCTTTTTGTTGTCTGCCCATGCTCCTATGAATTTGTTAGAATGGGACTTATTGCGTAAGCTGAGGGCCACTCTACGCTGTAGTCCGGAGGGAATAACTTTAGAGTTACCAATTGACAAACTGCCTTATTTCGCCGGGACATTGGTCGGGGGGGCGGGGGGAAGGAAATTTACCGGTGAAACTACAATTGCCAGCCACATTGTGGGGCTGGGAGTCCACCAATGTAGGACTGCTGAAGTCTGCCACTCTGGTTGTTATTCAAACCAAGAGGGGAGTCCCGCCTTGCGTGCCTCAGTACACACTGAATAAAGAAGCAGAAGAAGGTTTGCAGCCCCTTATAGATGAATACATCAGGAAAGGGATCTTAGTAGAGTGTCAGTCTCCTTGCAATACTCCCGTGTTACCAGTCAGGAAACCTAAACTAGGAAAGGATGGCAAGCCTTTTTATCATTTTGTGCAAGACTTACGTACTATAAATGATTATGTGATTCCCAGAGCTGCCGTAGTTCCCAACCCTGCCACTACTGTTACCTCCACCCCGTGGTGGGCCACCCGATTCACAGTAATTACTTTGTGTGCTGCCTTCTTTTCAATCCCAGTTGCAGCCCAGTCTCAATACCTCTTTGCCTTCACTTGGAAGAAAAAACAACATTTAACCTGGACGCGACTTCCCCAAGGATACACCGAGAGTCCTACTATCTTCAGCCAAATCCTGACAAGAGACTTACAAGGTATCACACTTACCTCGGATACAGTGCTTGTACAGTATGTAGATGACCTACTACTAGCATCACGGACTCAGGTAAGCTGCCGGACGGACACTTTAAAACTATTAGAAGGATTAGCTGAAAGAAGACAAAGTATCCCCGGGAAAATTACAATATTGCCAAAAGAAAGTTACACACCTGGGGCATGTGATCTCAGAGGGACTGCAGGAATTGTCTAATGAAAGGGTAAAGGCTATAAAAGACTTGCCAAAGCCCACCACTAAGAGGCATATGCAAGCCTTTTTAGGAGCAGCTGAATTTTGCTGGCCATGGATCCCTGCTTACAGAGAAATGGTTAAGCCTCTGGTAGAGACCACTCAGAAGGGAGAACCTGAAGTGGTTCAATGGACCCCCGAGCTAGACCATACTTTTTACCAAGTTAAACACCAACTGTCACAAGCCCCTGCTCTAGGACTACCCAACTACAAGAAGCCATTTGTGTTGTTTGTCCATGAGAGACGGGGAGTAGCTTCAGAAGTCCTAGCCCAGAAACTGGGACCTCAGCTACGCCCGATCACTTATTACTCTGCCACCTTAGATCCAGTGGCAAAAGGGGTAGTTAGCTGCCTGTGTGCTGTTGCAGCGGCAGCACTGCTTGTTGAGCGATCGAAAGAACTAGTCATGGGGTACCCTCTCGAAGTCAGGGTTCCTCATGAAGTTGAAGCCCTAATGACTAAAGAAAAGACTCAAGCCTTCTCTCACCAGCATTTAGACCGGTACAAAGTGACTCTGCTCACTGCCAAAAACGTGCGCATCTCACGCTCTACTAGCCTCAACCCGGCCTCGCTTTTGCCTCATCCCGAGGATAGAGAGCCACATCACGACTGCTGCACCGTCGTTCGCATGATGGAAAAGCCCCAAGATGACCTCACTGATGTACCCCTGAACAATCCTGACTTAGTCTTCTATGTAGATAAGTCCTCCTACATAGAAGCTGGAGTTCATCAGACTGGGTATACAGTCGTCGCTGACTTCAACATCATTGAAGCAAAGCCCTTATCTCCCCGGTTGAGCGCACAAGCAGCTGGACTGATTGCTTTACCTCGTGCATGTGAACTGGCAACCGAGATGACTTTAAACGTATACACTGACAGTCGGTATGCGTTTAAAATTTGCCACTCCACCGGGCAATTATGGAAACAGTAAAACTTCATTACTTCTTCTGGAGCAAAGATTGCAAATTCCACTCAGGTTTCTAAACTCCTGGAAGCCATCCAGAAACCCAGACAGATAGCTGTAATGCATGGCGTCGTACACACCGGCGGGAGCACGCCTGAGGCTAAAGGAAACGAGTGGGCGGATGCTGCTGCCAAAGCCGCCGCTCAGCAACCCATAAGTCTCAACGCCCTTGCTCCTGTGTGGAAAAAAACCCAGAGCCTTAAAAGAATATGAGCAAGCGTGCAAAAGAGAAGAAGAAAACTGAAAATGTCTCTATGGGGCTTATTCAAAGGATGGACTGTGGTACACTAGCAATAACCGCCCCATCTTGCCTAAAGCACTACAGCAGCCCCTGTGCCAAATAGTCCATGGGCAAAGTCATTATGGGACAACTGCCATAGCTGAAACCATTCTCCGAGTTTGGTTCGCCCCTGAAATCCATGCGGTGGCTAAACAAGTGACCAGCGTCTGCCCCATTTGCCCAGCGTTCAACTCTGGCCCAGAGAGAAAAGCCCCACCAGGGGGCCGACCTTGGGCATATCAACCATTTGAGAGACTGCAAATAGACTTCATCGAACTTCCCCGGTGCCGAAGATACAGATATGCCTTAGTAGTGCGAGATCAGCTCACCCATTGGGTGGAGGCGTTTCCTGCCACCCATGCCTCTCATAAGCAAGTCGCTCACGCACTTCTAAAGGACATTATTCCGCGGTTCGGCATACCCTAAGTCATTGACTCAGATCAAGGAGGTCACTTCACCTCCCAGGTCTTACAAACAATTTACACACGGTTGGGAATCACTAGGAAGCTTCACCCCCCTTATCAACCTCAATCATCTAGAAGGGTGGAAAGGGCAAATCGGACCTTAAAAACCCTTCTAGGCAAAGTGTGTTCGGAAACTCAGCTTAAGTGGCCCGAAGCATTGCCCCTTGCACTATTTGCTATGCGAAACACGCCTAGAGCTGATGTTAAGATATCTCCCTGTGAACTTTTATTTGGTCATCCACCCCCCATTACCCATGGTTTCCTTCCGCCAGCTACAGGACTGCTAGCGGGGGATGAGAATTTAACCCATTATGTGATTTCTTTACAGAAACAGCTTACTACTTTACAGCGCCGTGCTGCTGTTCAGCAACCTGTACCCTTTGATTGAGAGAGATACCCCTTCAGTCCCGGTGACTACGTGTGGGTCCGTGTTCCGCAACGGAAAAGTTGCCTAGAGCCAACATGGGAAAGACCATACCAAGTCCTACTAACCACCCACTCGGCAATCAAGATCGCTAAAAGGAATTTGTGGATCCATCACTCACACATAAAACCTGCAGTGTTTACCCCAATGGAACCTCATTGTGTACCTCCTCTTTGGCTGCGGAGATCCAATAGTCAATAGACAATATGGGCCTTGCAAGTACTGTCATAAGTATATTTGTGTTAGTGGTCTATCTGCCCACATTAATCGGGTGCCCCTGCAGTCTCACCCGGGTTTAGAGCAGCCTATCCTGGCACACAGCTAAAATATTCTAATACCAAACAAGTTCAAGTACTCTCAGATGTTTTTTAATTTTAACCTATTGTCGTATTTAATGTATTGAAACCCTACCTTCTGTATTATCCACATGTTGTAGATGTACTATGCATAACATAAAAAAAATGTGTTAAAATGTCTAAAGCTAAAGTACTAGAATGCAAGAAGCGTTTAAATGCTAAGAATAGTAAAAAGTGATCCCGGCCTTTAAAGGCCAGGATCAAAGGGGGAATTGTAGAAACTTGCTAACAAGACCATAAATAATAGTGTAGAAGTTAACTATAAAGCAGACTCAGTGCTTCAAGGACAGGCTGATAAGACACAAGCCTAGTCGCCTTAAAGTGTGAAACAATCAGATATATAGCCCTCCTCCCTATTAGGTCACATGCAGCCAAAAGCCAGTTTCTCACACTGACCTGATATCTTGTTTTCTTTCACAGTGGAAAATTCCCACCTGCGTGCGCATCTTGTCTGTAAACTATAAATTGCCTCTAACAGTTTTATTCAGGGCCTCTGAGCTTGCTCAGGGTGCCCAGCATGCTGAATAAAATTTGAAACTGACAGCGACTCTGTGTCTTTGGGAACAGCTCCACAAGGGGTCACGAACGCCTCAACACCTAGGCATGTGGGGCAGGGAAGGGTGCTCTGCAGAAGGAAATATCAGGCTCCTTGGAGCTCCAGTGAAGAGAAGATAGCAGCAACAAGGTAGGGCAGGAAAAGCAGAGTAAGTGAGTGGCAGCTGAAGGCTGCTGTACACTGTGTGTGGGGCCTGCCAGGACAGGAAGCAGAGCTGTACCTGCTGCCTCCCCATGCCACTGTTGCTGCCACTTGGGGGAGCATGGGGTTTCAGCTGCTGATGGAGTCAATTGACTTCATGCCTCAACAGAATCTACCTGATTCCTGCTAATCATTCTAGAGGCGTAAGCAATCTTCTTTTTAATGACCTTGACGTTCCACTGATAAAGCTATCCTTTCTTCAGCATTTTTGATGTCTGTTAACTACTCACAGCCCTGCATGCTTTTTAACCCGTTTCAAAATTCTAGTTCTTCCCATGAATCTAACAACTAGTTTCAGCTTTTGGTGGAACAGCCAAGAGCTGCTGACAATGCAGCTGTGAAAAGGTTAAAACTGTAGGCTTTATCTGAGCAGGAAAGGGAAGATGAGTGAACTAAGTTCAGGTTCTGTTTCTGTTCTACACAGACATACCTCTGGGGACAAAAATACCTTTTCTCCATTCTGCCCTCCCAAAAGTAAAGTGCGTATCTTATTTTGGGAGGTATGGTGCATGAGAGAATGGAGTACCACGGAGCTATGCCCTGATGCCAACGCTTGAAAATAATCTGGAAATCAATTAGTGGAACAGTAAATAGTAGTACAGAAAACTTAATGAGTAGGCTACCCACGTTCTGCACTAACAGCAATTTCTGAGTAGTTTAAAAAGGTTGAAGTCTGATAAAGATATCTGGTAATAATCCTCAAAGTGCCCAAGACCCAAGGCAACATTTAAAATAAAAAGGAAGCACCCATACTTCCTATTACTTGCGCTAGTATTCTTGAGAATTACCTGTAAATTCACTTGCAGATAGAGATTGACAGTACTCCTTTAATTGAGGGCAAACAATTTTACATGTTTCTTCTTACTGTTGCTTCCATTCTATAAACATATTGTTAGCCTTAGCTGGTTCAAGTCCCTGCCAGCAAGCCTCTATCATTCCCCAAGTTTCTGTCACTCCACATTTTGTAACAAAGAAGATGGAAATGAAGAAGTGTCAGCAGCATTTCAAACTCACACACCTCTTATTCAAATACATATTGAGTGAGGCCATGAGACAAAACCCTAGAAGGCAGCAAGAGCCTGATGACCTGACCTCTGGATAGAAGAGAAATTGTACAACTGAGACCTCTCAGAAGGAAAAGGGGAAAGAAGGCAGCCAAGAATGTGTTATGGTTTGCAGAGAATTAACAAATTATCACTGTAGAAATAGGCACTGTTAAGGAAGTGAAACTGAAATACCTAGTACCTGTGAGAACTCATTTATTACTGTCCCCTGTAAGGGGCAGGGGAGGGAGAGGGTGGATGGGGGTGTGTCAAAGTTTGAAGTTGCAGAACCCAGAAAGAATATGGCCAATGTAGACACAGAGCAATGGAGTAAAAAACAGATGATGAACTAACAACAATGGATACCTAATGTGAATTCTCCAAAATATTCAAATCTCAGAATACTCTGTAGCCGGGTAGATACTTTTCTCAGAATGACAGACTTCAAATCTCTGCTCTGAAGAGAGACTAGATTTGAACCTCAGTGTGCTATCAGGCTGTGACGTACTCTGATAGAGGTCTTCCTAAATCCCTCCTACTGGAGCTATTCCGTGTTATATAAACATTTACTGGGCAAGAATGTGACTCTAGCCAAGTGATGAGATATGCAAATGAATCGTGTGACACCTGGTTTTAAGGCACTGCTCTTGTGAAGGCTTAATCATTCTCAAAAGAGGAGAAATAAAACTGGATGTCATAGATACTACCCCCCCAGCTGGGGGTGGCATTTGCTTGGCATCTCCATGGTCTTGCCTGGTTTTGGTGCTCCCCCTGAAGCAGCCTAGGCATAGCTTCTAAAGTTTGGGGGCAGGAGTTGGAGGAAGAAAGGGAAGGAAAGGGAGGGATAACTTGTCTTCTAACTCTATAGCCCTGGCTTTTTGATTCCTTGAGCCTACCCTTTATCTGTAGCTCTTATGCAGAAAGCTACCTTTCAGTTCAGCTCCCAAGAGAGGGGAATTGCAACTCAAACAACAAAGAAGTGAATTTCTCTTCCATTAAGGCAGATAGTGCATGAAAGGTCAGAGCAGGAGACTCTCTGGCCTGTTCAAAGTCCCTCTGCCCCCAGTGCGCTCTGAATGGCCCCTTGCTTCTGACACTGACTCCTTGTTTGCTTTATCTATTGCTATCTCTCCTGGACACAGCCTGGGTGTTGCTTGCAATTCAACCTTTGATGAAATGTCAACAAAGGTATTCAAAACTCCTTTGATGGTGGAAATCCATCTGGTCACTCCCACAGCCCCATGGCCTAGTAAGGATGTATCCTACTAGTCTTTTATACCTATAAACGTTTTCTTAAATACATACTTCTCCAACTTAAAATCAAAGACAATGCTCCCATTAGCTATAAAACAACCAAACTTTAGTTCAAAGGGAGACACTTAAAAGACTTTAAAACAATTTTAGAAGGATGAAAGGAACTGGCACCTCTGCTCAGGGTCAGACCTATTGCTACGTTTGGAATTAGGACGGCACTTCACCCTTTGTCATATTATCATGGACTGTGAAGGTGTTTGCCTTCTGCAGTAGAGGGTGCAATCCCCTGCCTTGGTTCTCTCAAGTGTATTTTAACAACCATCTTCTGTCCTGGATACAGCAGGACATTAACAGGGACCTCATCCCCCTGTTTTTCTTCTGGCAGGTTAGAGTGTCCATGGGCAATGTTCCTGGTACTTGTGCAACAAAGCTATTTGTGCAGTTTCAGGATTAGATTAGACAAACTCTCACATTGGACAGTTTAGATCAGGGTGATCCTGCAAGGGTTTGGACTATGACTTCCTGAGGTCTCTTGCAGCCCTATTTTTTCTATGATTCTATGACAATTCCTACCAGCTTCAAATCCCCCATCAAGAGATGAGGTATTTAACTCTGGCCCTCTCACCCCAATCCACCAATATTCTGAAAAAAACAGATTCCTTGGACCAGAGCCAATCTACTGTTCTAGGATGGACCCATTTGAATGGAAGACTATCAAGGTTAATGATTCTTAAAGGCTTGCATGGTCATACTCTATACATAAGGATTTTACTTGATTCACAGTGCAGGAAATTCCATCTCATTTTGTATGGATGCAGAAAAAGAAATAAGGTCAGTTCATGCTGGCTTTATTTCTTTTCTTTTTTTAAACAAAATATATTTAAGGTCTGAACATTTGGATTAACAAAAATATGTATGCATAGGCCTAGCCAATTCTATATTTCACATAGTTCCGGAAAGCACGCACATTACAAATATCAGCATCTGTAGATATATGAATCTTGTTTTCACCTTTATAAAACAAGTGAAAACAATTCTCTTTTGATTAAAATCTTTACTTCTAAATGGAATTTGAATTTCTGGATTCTTTATGGTTTATACTGGATTCAATCTTTTAATTTATAATTTAATTTCCTTTTTAGGGAATTCACTCTCTTATCAAAGGCCAAGGAGGGTATATTACTAAAATGTACAGCTTTTCTTGTAAATGCATATTTAAATTTGAATAAATATTATGCATGTATGAGATTGATTTACTCAAATTCACCCAAATAATTAAATATATTCGTGCAGGAAATTACATTTCTATTATTAAGCATGCTTTGGTATATATTAATTATCTAGTATGCATTAGGGACTTGATTACATACAATATAATATTTAAGCATTTTTTCAAACTAAAGAAATTTGGCTCTCTTAGCAATTAAACACAGTGAGTTTGGCTAATAAGCATTACTCTGCATTTGAACACTAAGCTACCTTTAAACGATCATAAAATCACTTAAAACATAAGTGTTCACCTATTAAAGGGTATTAACCTGTGCTAAGTACCCTCTAAACATTTTCAAGTTATGCAAATTCAGGCAAGGGTTATCTTTGATTCATTTTATCCAGGTCGTTCCAGAGGATTTTCAGCCTGCTCTGGGGAGACAAAATACCCTATTTCCATTCTTCCAGCATCCCAGGATGCACCACTCCCAGCTCTTCCCACTCCTTTGCTTTGTGGGCAGGGACCTACTTAATTTGTGGTTTTGCAGATTGTCCATGAAATCCACAAAAAATATACAAACAAAACCCTTAAAAAGAAAATGCCTACTCCTCAGTGGGAGCCCGGGGAACTCACTGCCAGGAGGGGAAGGTGCCGGCCAGCGAGGCAGCACAAAGAGCAGAAGACAAGACAGCAGCTGCCTCCTCATCTCTCTTCCCTATTGGGGCCTCTCTCTAAATTAGTGCTGAGGGGCGGGGCTGCACAAAGGACAGCAAGCAATCAAGATGGTGGCTGCCCCATGTACCTTCTCCCCCCAAGGCCCCTCCACCAATCAGCGCCAAGGGTTGGGGCCACCAAGAAATGATTGCAAAAATCAGATCTTCAAGCTGTGAGCAGGCTGCGAGAAACCCTTTGTCTTGTCACGATTTAGGTAAGTCCCTATCTATGGCAGACTTTCAACCCCCTTGATTTCTACTGCCCCTAGCCAACTCCCCCTCCCACACACAGAAAGTAGAAAATGCATACAGCAATCCCATTAGGTCTCAGCTCAGTCCCAGTGTAGCATGCAGCGAGATTGCTGGGTCTCAACTCTGCTTTGATGTGAATGCTAACCTAAGTCCTGCCCCAATGTGGCATACAGCAAATCTGCTGGGTCTCAGCTTTGACATGCAGTGAACTTGCTTGGTCTCAGCTCTGCCCCGATAGAGTTCTGCACTACCCAACCTGCCTGTCCTCCTCCCCACAACCTAATCCCAATTCAGTGAAATGCATGAAAGACTTGGGTCCTTTATTTATTTTTCACTCCTTTCTCTTCACTCCTCTCCCCTGTGCATTCACATCAAAAAGGTTTGTTCTTTTTCCCCAAGATTTTTCTCTTCCTACCTACAGCTTCAGCTGTCTGCAAAGTGAGGGAAGCCACATCACCCATAGAGGGAAGCTACCACATCCCAAGCTACATGCCACCCTCCCCCGCCACCCCAGCGGAGGGATCAAATCCTGGCTCCTGTCCATGCCCCTGCTCACTAGAGCTCTAGAGGAAAAACAGTTGTGCAGGTCTGAAATGGCATTAAGCCTTATCTGTGACTGCTCTGAAACTGTTCTGACTTTATGATGGCCTAACATTTCACAGATTTAAAATGTTTTAAAGGTAACCTGTAACAGCACCCTTTAAGAATCTGTATTTAAAGTATTTTATTATGCAATAGCTAATTTTGCACACTTTTTTCAGTCTTTTCTCCCTAAAAGACTAAAATTAGTGAAGATTTCCTATGCACTAAATTGGTTGCCAAGGTTCGTTTTTGAATCATACCTAGTATTTCTTTAGTTTAAATAGTACAAAGAGATATCCTAAACAAGGAGTGAGGGCTCTCTTCTGAGACCTTTTACTGGACCAATTCATCTGAGGAGGAAGGGTAGTTTCTACCTGACAGCATGTATACCTTCTCTCCCAGCTACACAGGTGGTCTAATGAAAAAAAACCTCACCTCTGGTACATTCCTGGACCATCAGGGCTACAACACTATGCTAACCCCCATTTTATTTAAAATATTATATTTAATTTTTAATATTCAAAAATGAAAAGCATTCAGTCATTGGATGAAAAAAGTTTCAACCCGAAGCACATTTTGACAGGCAAGTTACAAAACCTCCAAAATAAAGGTCGATAAAGAGAACTCTAAAACACTCAACTAGAGTGGTGCAAATGGTGCCATTTTAATACCTTTGTGAATCACACACAATAGGTACTAGCCTAATGATTTTTCTTGCCTAAGGCCACACTAATGTAGTTTCAAAATGAAAATAAAAGCAACACTTGTTGCCTGGCTGAAGCTTTTGGGCCTCTCAGTTTTGAATTCAGGCCTATATTAACAGTTGCAGAGATTTGCCTAAAACCTATCTCTGAGGGCTGGTGTCAAATTAATCTCCATGTCATCAGTATCATCTCAAAAGAGCTTAAACAGTCCTCTTCCCCCACTCCTTCACCTCCTAAGTCCCCGATCAACAGTTGTTGGTGTTTGAGTCAAGCTGTGCTTCTGCCCACACAGTGGCACTGTCAGCACTGTCGACTGCTCAAACAATTTTTTAAACAGAGCAGCCGGTTGCCTTCAGCAGCAATGCTTTTGGGGGCACTCCCTGCTGTTTGCCCAGAGACTCTGGCTGCTCTACAACTGTGCTAGTTAAGGGAGCGACAGAAGGAACAACAAATGGCTACAATTAGCATTCACCCTGCTCCTGCAACAGAATTTCATTGCTATGGCAACTGGAGTTGCCCAGACGACATAGGGCTTTGGCTGAGGCTAGTATAGGACATTACAAGCACTACCAAACATAACAGCCTCAGTTCAGGCTAATACACTTACTCAGTGGCACTTTAGATCTTTGTCTTTATTTCCCAGTTTAATTAATAAAAGATGGTTTTCTTAATTTTTTCTAATTGACACTATGTCTCTGACTGGTTTAATAACTGCAAACATTTGAAGTACCTTTATTATTCTTTCCTTTGTATACAGCCATAAAAATATTTGGAATACAGCCAGACAGCCAAATTCAAGAAGTCCTTCCAAATATGCTAATTTTGTCACAGGTGGTATACATTTATTTCATAGCAACTGATGGAGAAAGAGAGAAAAAAAAAGATTTATTCCTAAATAACAGAGCAGCAATATAGAAGAGAAGTAAAAGCAGAAACAAGGGTGGGCAGTGGTCTGCATGGTGAGCCGAGATAAGAGGGAGGTGGCTATAATGTAATTATTCCAAAACAGAAAGAGTTGTTAATTTAGTTAAATTTGAATTAACTGAAAGTATTTTACCAGAAACTAAAATGCATAAATAGAGAGTGCCATGAGCATTCTTCAAGGCTAGGGACAGACATTACACATAAGCTGGTACAAGTGATTGGAAACACTTCAAATCTATAATGCTACAGAAGTTCAGTGCACATGAACTGCTTTCAAAGTGGGTAAAACAGTTTAAGAAAAGCCTGCATGGATGTAGTATCAGATTTAACTAATTTAAGTTAAATAGGTTTATTCAACTTCTGTCCCAGATCCCCTCCAAATTCAAGTTAACTCTAGTCCCCCACCATCCCAGGATGCTTTGTACCTCCCCCCTCCCCTTGCGGTATGGGTGGGCTAGCCTTGGCCCAAGCTGTCTGCTCCAGTCAATCAGGGAAGCATGCTCTAGCATCCCCTGGCTTCTGGCCTTGGCCACTGAAGGCATGTGACTGCATTTCCAGAATCAAAAGTGAACGTCTGTTCACTCACTTATTGGTTCAATCTAGACAGCTTAGGCTAACCTGCAAAAATTGAATCAATTCAGCCTCGTTCTTTTTGACTGTCTGTATTTACAGAAAACTTAGCCACACACAAGTCAGGAAGCTGCTGTGAATTTTTAAGCCTTTGAAAAGATCTTGAAATTAGTTTGGGATTTTTTGATAATGACTTTATCAAAATGAGATTTACTTGAATATAGATATATATGATATACATCTATTCTAGTAATATATATCTATATTAGAGTAAAATCTCATTTGGATAAACTCAGTATTATCAACAAGACCCGAAACTAATGTCAAGATATTTTCAAAGATTTAAATATTAATGACAGCTTCCTGACTTACATAAAATATAAAGGTTCCTTTAGAAAATTCAGTTAAATTTCCTGTCGTTGAGTCAAAGCATTGGTTGGTGGTTAAATGCACCAAGCAAGAGACATATATACTTGTATACTCCAGGAGTAGGCCAGTGCTGAAGTTGCAGTTGCCATAAGTTCACTGTCTTGTAAATGCTGGAACATGGTGCAGAAAAAGTTATCCATACTTTCACAGCAAAGGAGAGTGCAGTTCCCACATAAATGAGCACAGCCAAAAAAAGAAAAAGGGTAAAACAAAAATGAACATAAAGGAGAAATCAAAATTAGATTTCTTTTAGCTGGAAAGTATTATATCCATATGGTCAGTATCCCCAAACCTTGATTCATTCTCAACAGGCAATGCATTGAGAACACTAGAGGACTACCTTTGCTGAAGATTTTTTTGAACTAATAAAACCCTAACCTGTATTGGTTCTGATTTATAAGGTCATCACTTATTGAGTACAAATTAGTAAATTCTCATTTTTCTGACAACTAAAAATAGAGATTTGCTTTTTCAGCAATGGTGTCAATGGTGTTAGACCAGAGGTTGGCAGTTATTTCAGGTGGAGGGCCACTTACTGAATATGAAAAGCACATGGGTAGCCCTGCCCCTTGACAGGTGCCCTACCCCCAGTTACCATCTTGGGAGCTGAAGTTCTGCCCCCTAACCTCTGACCTTTGCCATCAGAAGTCCCTCCCCTTGTCCCTCGGTGTACTCCTTTCAGCAAGGGTTTTTGCCATCTCAGAAACAGAAAAATACCAAATTATATTCTAAGACTTGAACATCTACAACATTAATTTGATTTAAAAAAATATTTTTTCCTGATTTACACGCGTTTGTGTAGTGCACATATTAGCAATTGTACAATAGCTTACACTTGTATATCATGGGAGGGAAGCATGGGGAGATGGGTATAGGTTAGTGGGGGGCAGTGTGTATGCGGGAGAGGGTGTGGTTGTGTGTGGGGGTGTGGGAGTATGTGGGTATGTGTGTGGATGTGTGGGGGAGGGTGGCTGGGGTCCATGAGGGGGTATGGATGTCTGTGTGTATGGCTGGGTGTGCTTGTGGGATTCGCCCTATGAACACGCACACTTCCTCTCTTTCTCTCCCTCCCTGCACACGCACACACTACACTACACACACACACACACACACACACACACCCCCCCACTCCTGGCCCCAGGATACTGGTGCGGGCCCTGTGGTCCCATGGTCCAGTGATGCAGCTCAGTTACAAAGGGAAGTATATTGTGAACTATTATTTTTGAGTTATAAAACACCTGTAATGGAATTAGGGTTGACTGCAAGCAATTATTAGGCTGGCACATATTGGTATTGCTCAATTTGTATTATAGGTCAAAAAATATTTATCTGTTGAGATTTTGGCCCATTGTTCCTAAGAAAGGTACAAACTGGGAAACTGAAATACCTTGAGGAAAAAAGAGGAATACTTAACTCGTACTTAAAATTGAGAAGTATTAAACAAGAGATGTCTTAAGAGGTGCTACATTCTTCTCAGCACGTCATCTCTATGTAACATTTTAACTTGTAAATTACGCAGCAACTTTACTTTCTTTATTATATTAAGAGAGCAGTGCTCACAGTTTTGATCCTGTGGGCCACATGAACTGTGTGGGGCCAGTCCATGAGCCAGACTGGGCCCCATGCCATCCCCGCCCAGCTGGAATTTGACTCCAGGGATGCCATGCTGCCCTTATGCACCAGGGTCAGGTCCCACATTCAATCTGGTATACATGGCTATGACTTATTGGGCTCACCACAGGATTCTTATTTAAAACATTACAGAAACACTGCTAAATATTACGTCTAGTAATCCGACAGATGAAAATCTACAACCAAGTCATTGACTCCTTAAAAAACCCTGAAACCTTCAGGATCTCTTTTAAAATTTTTAAAAATATTTATTTATTTATTTTACAGATTAGAGTCCAGATACCAGTTTCTGAGAAGACAACTAGGCAGACTCCTTTGCACATACATAATATTGACAACTTCAAAATGTTTTCATGAAAACCTATGGTTTATCATTCCAGGTCTCTAAGATAAGGGCCTAAGGTTATGATCCTGCATGTAGGTATAATTTTCCACCTGCAGATAATCTAATTTAAAATCACTGTGACCCTCAGGGACATGAATTTATACTAATATCTTTGCTTGCATGGTCACACTAATACTGTATATAGCTGGACTGGAATTTATTTAAATATTTTTTCATTTTCAGTACGTTTTAAAAAATAGCTATTTAGTTGCCTTCTAAAAAGATTTTGTTAACTGTGTCAGCTATAAATTTTAGTCAGTTTAGTCACTCAAATTACATTTTGAAAATGCAGTTGATATGACTGTAGCTAAGGTTTCGACATTTCTGAAATACAGGCATGTGTGGAATTACCCAATAATGACCTGGGGTGATATTTCATAAAACTCCTTAGCGATTCAGACAGACACAGACACATGCTAACTGTTTGATGCATGATGAAAATTTAAAGCAGACTGTATTGGTTAGTCCAAATTCTTCCTAGTCACAACAATAATACAAAAAAAGACTCAAGTAATTCAAGACTGAGCTACTACTGGTTCATATGCAGGGACCCACCCAAATTGAGATGGCAGACAAGTGATTTTGCTGGCCAGTCACAGTGTTGTCTGTTGTTTTCATGGACTTATTGTGGCAAGCTCTGCCTTGTTACTGACTGGCTGAGGGGCCCTGCCCCTTTCTGCTGATTGGCTGAGACTGGCTACCTTTTGTGCAGCCCCACTCCTTGCCACTGATGGGAGGAGGGACAGGCCCGCAGAAAAGGAAACCCTCTTGGCCAATCAGCAGTGAAAGGAGGAGGGGGAAGTCATCACCTTGGTTGCTCCCTTTATGCTGGCAGCTCCCAGTGGGCTGTGAGGCTGGGCTGCAGCAGCCATTGGTTCCCATTGTGGAAACAGAATTTTATTTTTAGGGATTTGGGGTTTTTTTTTTGGCAATTCTGTGTGAAACCATGAAATTGCAATTTGAGTGGCTCCCTATTCATAAGAAAATATTATCCAGACAGTAGTCCCACCTATGCACATATCTGATAAGTATGTGATTCCCACAACTGTGTGACAAGGATGCTTGTCCTAGCGTGCTCCTTATTGCTTCCACTGTTTGATTAAGTGCATGAATCACATCAGTGTATAAGTCACTTCAGTACATGGCATCTTTCAGCTCTACTGTCTACTTTGTAACCTCTCTGTACTCTGCTTATCTGCATAATTTATCAAACCAAGCAGCAATTGTGCCTTTCCATACCTGTAAAGCAATTCTGGCCTGACTAGGCCATGCTGATTTCAAGGCTGCCACAAGGTAGGAATCCTTAATAAGGTTCAAAAAGCGTGAACATGGTGCATCTATAGTTAATGAGCACTGTTTACACTGAGTTTTGTTAAATGTATATTCCAGGTAAGTACATAGCCTTTATTCAGTCCCAAAGCTCTTAAACAGAGTGCAATACTGAACACTGACTGGATTAAGAAACTATGAAGACATTTGAAATTTATGTTTACTTTTAGGAGGAATACATGTCTGACATATGATTACCTTGAATCTGTCTTAAAATAATGCTTCCCTTCCTAGGTTACAAACTGGTCAGGGAAAGAACTGCCTTCTATATATGTAGGAAATGCCCAGCAGAAACTATTAATATAAAAAATAATATTGGCAGTTTTGGAAGTAAGCTCCCAGGATTTTTACTCTGTTTGAATGAATGGCTGGAATTCCTTGACTCCAGATTTTGCACATACAAATATGTGCATGTCCAGACAGCAGAGTTAGGCTAAGTACACTAATGTCTCTAAATCTAAAGAATACATAGTTATGAGCAGGGATCCTGGTTTTCTCTGGAAAAAAAATCCCAATTTTCAGATTAAAAAAAGTAACCCAAAATCCACATTCTTCCATGATCAAAAATACATATATTAGGTCATATTTCATTTTAATCACAGAAAAATGTGAATTTTGGGTTACTTTTTTCATCTGAAAATTGGGGATTTTTTTAATCAGAGAAAACCAGGATCCCTGGTTATGACAATACTTTTGTTGTCTACTTATCATGTACAATTTAAAGTTGACAACCTCAGTAGTCATTAAACTCGAAATATGTACAAGAAACAAAAGTCTACTTAAATTGTTACTAAACTACAGTTACTATTCTTTTCTCTCCTTGAAGATCAACAAGTTAATTGAAAGAAAATGTACACTAATATTTAAACACATTTCAAACAAAGCCATGAATACAAGAAGACTGGACTTGGCTGGATTGTATAACATCTAATATACCCTTATCTCTGAATGCGCAACTAGTATTTTAACAGGATATAAAGGATTTCCAAATTTCCGATACTGTCATTTCACGTTGCCCTAATGCAGGGGTGGGCAAAATATGGCCTACAGGCCAAATACGGTCTGCCAGGTGATTTCATCTGTAAATTGGATCTAGCCTGCAGGGCCCCTATGTAAACTAAAAGAATTATCACAGGTCTTAGCCCTTGTTGCCCCTCTGAAAGCCTGAATCCCAATGCAGGAGGTGCAGTTCTGGTTGCTAAGCAAGCAACCCCCACCATAACCTGGCCTGACCTGCACCCAGGCCCAAGGCAGTGTGTTCTAGGGACAGGAAGCTTTTGCTGGTAGAGGCTCCTGCCTAGCACCCCGTGGATGGTTCCCAGCCCTTCTTCCCTGAGAGAGTGGAAATTCAGGTAAAGGCCCCATTGGGCTGGGAGCCATGGACTCCTCTTGGGGGAAAAAAGGGACTGGGGGCATGAGGAGCCACAAGCTATGGTGCTGAGTTGGGCTGACCCCACACGGTGTCACCATGTGCGGCCAGGGCCTCGGGTGGGAACATGGGAGCTGCGTGCTATGGGGCCAGGTGGGGCTGGCAATGCACCCTGCTGCCACATGTGGCTGGGGACTTGGACTCTGAGGACCCCCCCCACAAACCCACCCATACACTCCCACATACCCTAACCCACACCATACCCCCCATCACACCCACACCCTCCAACATATCCCCCACACTCCACCATATGTGCACACCCCCAAAACAGCCTCCACCCCAGCCCCACACCCTCTGCATACCCACACATATACCCCACACACCTCCACTCCCCAACCACAAGCCCTCTTGCCCCCCCACACAACATACAAGAATAAGACTGTATTTTGAGCTATTATGCAATCACCTCTATACACACTACGCAAACCAACATAAGACGGGACAAAATATTTTTTTAAATAAAATTAAAATGTTGTAGTAGATGTTTAATTTTTTAGTATATGGTTTGTTTATTTTTTTGTTCCAAGATGGTTAACTCCCCCCTCCCCACCCCGAAGTATTTCCGGGGCAAGAGGAGGGACTTCAGGTAACAAAGGTCAGAGGTCAGGGGCAGGGCTTTAGGTTCCAAGAAGGTAAATAAGGGGCAGGGCAGCTGTCAAAGAGGAGGGCTACCGTTGCAGCCCTTGAGGCGCTCACCAGACCTCATTAAGCGGTCTTCCAGCTGCAATAATTGCCCACCACTGCCTAATGCTTCCCAAAAATTATGGAAGTTAGCTTGTACAAAAGCAGGCTTTGAAAGGTTACTTTCATTTAAAGTTCACTTGAAAATAAAATGCAGTTTTGTGATACTTGATAAAAATGTTATTGATCAAATAAAGTCTCTTACCATATCATATGAAGACATGCATTATTTACTGCAAGTGTATTTAAGGAGGCCTTTACTGTATCTCAACAGAGACTAAGATAAGAACACAAAAGGCCTGTAAACTGAAAGAAGAGCAACTCTCATCTTTAAGGTAACTGTAATCATAGGCTATGTTCTGCTATGTTCCACTATGGGTATTTCCCCTGCTTTTGGGCTTTGCTGGTTGCCACAGAGCTAGGAGTGAATTCAAAGCCCCACATCCTCCCCCTTCCTGCTGCTACATGTGTCAGGGTTTTTCAAGCCTCTCAGAGGCATTGTGTGTCAGCTGCAGCCAAGACTGGGGATTTTAACTGGTATATGCCAATGTTCCTGCTGGTACTTAAAGTTGGAGGTTCCTAGCTACCGGTTCTTGCTCTCTGCTCAGGATCAGGCTGATTGCCATATCTGGCTCATTAGGTAAGCTATGGAGGTCCTTTCCAGTAGGGCTGTGCGAAGCTTTGGTAGCTGATTCGATTTGGAGGAGATCTGGCCTGATTCAGGGACTGAATCTCCAAATCCAAAATGAATCAGGAGACCAAATAAAAGCTCTGAATTGATTCGGAAAAGCTTTGGAAAAAGATTTGTCTGATATAAGATTTGGCCATAAACTAAACAGGCAGCTGACAGCTACCTCCAGCTGAGAAGTCTGTTTGGGGTTGGGGGAAGGAGGGATTGGGGCTGGGGCAAGCTGCTGAGACACAGTGGGGTGTGCGTTACTTGCTGAGGGGGGTGGAGAGAGCTGTGGGATGCGGGTGCATCAGTGCTGGGAGTGGGGGCTCTGCCCTGCTGCTGCTTGCCCAGCTGGAGCAGAAGGGAGGGGGCAGAATGCAAGAGCATCTCACTCCAGGTGGAAGGGGGCAAGCGGCAGCAGGGCATAACCCCTGCGTCCTCCACACTAGCTGGCAAGTGGTGGCAGGGCAGAGCCCCTGACCAGCACTATGCCCTGCTACCACCCACAGCGAGCCATGCCTGCGTCGCGCCCCCCAACCCCGCACTCGTTGGGCAAGCAGCAGCAGGGCATAGCCCCCGTGGCTCCCCCGGTTGGGGCAGAAGCAGGCACAGCCGGAGGAGCCACAGGTGAAGCCCCCATGGCTGAGCTGCCCAACCCCATCCCATGCTCGGCCCAGCCTCGCACTTACTGGCTGCTGGAGTGGCGATTGGGGCCTCTGGGCACTCGTGGCACAGCCCCCCCATGCAGCCTGGGGCAGTGGAGGGCCACAGGGATCTCCCCCCATGCTTGGCACCTGTGCAGCAGCTGCCCTATGGCGCAGGTGCAGCACAACTCGGCAGGGCGCTGCATGCTCTCCTGGAGCTGCGGCAGCTACATGCGTCAGCCAGAGCTCCTGGTTTGATTCCCCAGCTCTGATTATTCACCCGGCTCTTGGGGTTGTGGCCCCCGAATCTGCATGTGAGGTTTCAGCAGGCTGCTGCCGCCAGCTGGGGAAATAGCCCAGAGCCGCCACCATCCCCAGCAGGCTGATGTCATTCTGCATCATCTGGGAGCCTGAGACCCTTGGGAAAAGCTTGGTGAAGTGATCAGAAAGCTGAGAAATCAAACCAGGAACTGGGGGAATGTTCAGGGGTCGATTCCCCAGGTCCCAGTTCGATTTGCCTGGGAGCTGGAAAGGCTCATGTCAGCCAGAGCCCAGCAATGCTGAGCCACAGCTCCCAGAAAGTGCACAGTGCCCTGCCGACCCATACTTCACCTGTGCCATGCGTCAGCTGCCATGCGGGTGCCAGGCAGGAGGTGATCCCAGCTGCACGCCATTGCCCCGTGCTGTGCAGGAGGGGCTCTGCCATGAGTACCCAGAGGCCCCAATCACCACTCCTGCAGCTGGTGAGTGCAGGGCATGGTTTTCATTTTAAGGGCCTGAATTAGGTTGGGGTGAGGCAGGCAATGGGGCTGGGCAGGGCAACCATGAGGGCTTCTCCTGCTGCTCCCCCTGCCTGGGGAGAGGCAGGCACAGCCGGAGGAGCCACGGGAGAACCTGCAGCAGCCCAGCTGTGCCTGCCTCTTGCCAGCCAATCTGAATCACCAAATCTCTCAGAATCAGCTCCGAATATTCCAAAGCGGATTCAGCTGAATCGATTCAGGACAGTGATCCAAATCTCCAAATCAAATCACTGTTCTCCGAATCAGCCAAATACAAATCAAATATTTCCCTATTCACACAGGCCTACTTTTTAGCCCTACTTTTCTATTATTCTAGGCTTTTTCAAGCCCAGGGCTACATTGCAAATTTAAGCAGGCATTTGCAAGATCAAGTTAACCCCTTCCTAGATTGGGTGAGTCCTTTCTCAATCTAAGTTAGTGCACCTCCTGAGGTGAACTTAGATCAGGCATGCCTTTTTTTTTTTTTTTTTTTTTTTTT
>NW_017729032.1:79172719-79194124 GCF_001723915.1 Gavialis gangeticus
TTTTTTTTTTTTTTTTTTTTTTTTTGGAGAACCCTCTGAACACCTGTACAAGTGGGCATTTAGATCAGCCTAACCCTGGTTATGTTAATCTAAATGTAACAACTATACATACCATAACAGTTTAGACAACCAGGAAGGAAAAGAAAACAAGAGGGGGAAACCAATATTTCAAGAGATTGTGGGAGGAGGAGGGGTGGGGAGAAAAAAAGGAAATCCAAGAAACTCTTCAGTTAAAGACACACGTGCTAAATACTACAAAAAGATTTATCATGAATAAATTTTGTAACTCCTTTTAACACAAAAAGGAAATCTAGATTGCATTTTTACTGACACACTGGAATGTGGAAAAGAAATAAGTCAAAATATTAGTAAACTCTATTTTGTTTCCTTGTTAAATAGGAAATAGCCTCTTTGAGCAACACGATACTCATCTTGGATGATAAGGTTTCTGCATTTTCTGGTAAAGCTGCAACGACAACATTCTATAATCAGAGATCTCACCATATAACAAGTTTTCAATACAGCGATCTCATGGCAACTGCTGTTAGGTGGATAAACAGAAACTGGGTTAACTCAGTGGAGAGTAATTGGCTGTGTCTTGTTTTCAGTCAGTGACTGGCAAACAGAAAAAGAGGAGACTTAAAGCAGTGGTGTAAGCCTGGAGACTGATTAGGCAGGAAGCTATTGCTAAAGGCAGCAACAGTAGGAGCTATCCCAAGAGCTCTCTCACAGCAGTCTTCCTTGCCCTGTGAGACACAACTGGAAATCCCTTAATGCACTATGCCCTTCATTTATTTTTGCTACTGGACATTTGAGAGCATTTAAGAACGCTAGTTTTTTTGAGTAGTTGCCTGATGATGGATCACACTGAATTAAAAGGATTTTTATATGTTTTTTCTTAGGGATAGGGGAAGACTACCATCTACAGTACAATTATGAAACTAGGTCTTACCACATAGTATAGCATTTTAGTTCTCTGCTGAACAGCTAGAATAGTGTTTGTGAATACTCACACATCCCCCACTTGAGTAGTCTTCAGGCTAATATTAAAAATGAATGCACCTATTAAAAGCCTTATGACAAAACTCAGTTAAAACTGATAATCTTGATATTTTATACTGTTTAACATGCTTTAAAACAAAATAGGATTACCAGTATAAAGTCAAAATCTCAGAAGTAAGAAAAGCTAAAATTCAACTTGTTAGTACAATCCTTGTTGAGCCCACTTGTGCATGTGCATTCTGGTACACATTTTAATTACATGATCACACACTACTATTCTGTCCACCAGATACCTGCTTTATTTAGTACACAGAATGGATCGTGCTCATTTACAGAGCAGATACTCAATATTTCATTTTTATCTTCATTATTCAGAGTGTAACCTCATATTTTATTTACTGGAAAATGCTTAAATGCTGTGCAATTACCAAATGTAAACATTTACCAAATTTATTTACATAACTCCTAGTGAGTTTAAGCGGCATTTTACAGATGCAGGAGAGAGGCAAAGAGAGAAAAAAGTGAAAAGGATACACTAATTTTAGGTGTCAAATTTGAAATGCTGAAAAACTGATTTTGCACAGTACTTAGCAATACAGGAAAGCATTTAACACTTTATATGTTCAATGCCCAGTTTCTATTGACTTCAGTTGCAACTGGGGGTACTCAGCATTTCTTCAAATCAGGTAACACAGTCATAAATGAAATCCTCAGAGAAAAAAGGACAGAGTTAGTCATCACCTGAGAAAAAAATTGGTTTAAGTGAGTTGCCTAGGAGCTGAGATGGAGGCAAGGATAGAAATCAATTCTCTAAGGTGGAACTTAACTGCCTCCACCATTAGATATTGCCTTCTTTTCCTTCTATCCCCGTCTCATTCACTACATAATCTTGATTCATCCAAGAGCAGGTCCATCTGGTACAATGAATGAAGCAGGTTCCTGCGGGAGAAATAACATGTGATCATGCAACTAAAGATTGAATCAGAAAGCATTCATAGGGAACCTTAAGTCTCGCATTTCCTAACTCCTGAGTGCTCAGTTTCGTTTTTCCATGCAGTGTACATGTACTTTCCTAGTTTTTATTTTTAATACAAACTGAAAAATAAAAATTCCTTGACATGGTATTATGTTGATGGGTTAGAACCCTTAGATTCACCAGCAGAGACTGTCCCTTGAGCACATAGAGTACCTATTAGAAGTAAGCAAACTACCATAACACAGGTGAACATGGAAAGTTTTTTCTAGTTGCTTTCACAGGTGCTTGTACACAGAAAAGGAATGGTAGCAGTTTGGTATTTGGGTTTCAATTCAAGTTCTGGACTGGGATATATTCCAGGGCAAAGGATTTCTGACCATTCACTTCCAAATTGTATGTAATCATTTAATTAAAACTGCACCTTAATGTTAGATTATATTGTATACTCACTGACCGGCACGGTTAAAATGGTCATCCAGATAAAGAAATACATGGATGGTGATCCTTCTGAGTTTTGCCCCTACCATCGCTATGCACTCTGCACACACCTTTGGGACAAATGACAGGCTAAAGAGAAGGACTCTGCATAGGTACAAACTTTTCTGTGGTTAGAATGGAGAGCCAAATAAAAGTAGGTGCACTCCAAATTGAGAAAATACCAATTGGTAGAATTCAGGGAAGAAATAATGGAAATAAGGAAAAGAAACCCATTTTCTTGATGAAGTACAGGTTTCCCTCGATTTATGCTGTACACGTGTTCCCAGAGAACGGTGCATAAATCGAATTTTCATAAAGCGAACCCACTTTACAATGTAACAAATAGGGATAGGTTCCCATGGAGATGAGGAAGGGAGGGAGGGAGTGAGGCTGGGGCTAGGGAAGGGGTGGGGGAATGGGTGCTGCTCCTGGGGCTGCACAAGGCAGCAAAGCAGAGGGAACAGAGCGGCACTCACCCCAGCCCCAGCTGCAGTGGCCCTGGGAGCAGCTGGTGCCAGCTGCCTGCAGCTGATAGGCTGCACTGTGCTTCGCCTGTCCCCACTCACCTCTGCTCCTCAGCTGCACCGTGCCCTGGTCCAGGCAGCTGGTGTTGGCTGTTCCCAGGGCTGCTGCAGCCAGGGCTGGGGTGAATGCTGTGTCCTGCGCCACCCAGGGCTCTACTTGTCTGCACTCACCCCAGCCCATGCTGGAGCAGCCCCAGGAGCAGCTGACACCAGCTGCCTACACCATGACACGACGCAGCCCAGGAGCTGGGGTGAGCCCAGGAGTGGGGGAACAGGCAGAGCACCGTACAGCCCAGAGGCTACAGGCAGCTGATGCTGGCCGCTCCCAGGGCTGCTGCAGCCGAGGTTGGGGTGAGTGGGGCCATGACCCTTTCCGTCTCCTGCCTGGGCGGAGGAGCAGCTATGCTGATCACATAAGAGTGAATTTACCTAGCGTATAATGAATTACAGGCCTAAAAACGCTCATCACATAAGAGCAGATTCACATATAAAGAACCCACATAAATCGAGTGAAATGTGTAGCTTAGTTTTAACAGGTCTATCCTAAGCCTGAGATTCCCCTCTTATCTCAGGTACGAGGGATTATTATTTGTTTCTCTCCTATCTGTACCTTCATACATTTGCCTTTACTGAATTTCATATCAAGATACTTTTGAATTTTAAACCTATCCTCCAAGAGGTTTGCAAATGCTGCCAAGTTTTTGTTCTCTGTAGATTTGGTATAGTCTGTATCTAAGCCATTAGATGAAAACGTTAAACACTGGATTGAGAAAAGCCCCCTGTGGAACCCTGCTTGAGGCCATCAGGAAGTATGACATAGATCCATTTATATTTACTATTTGCTTATAAGTATTCAGTCCATCATATATCTACCTAATAGTAACCCTAGCTGACCTATATTTCTTTTGTTTACTTATAAGAATTGTCATGGGGGACTGTGTCAAAAGTCTTATTAGAGTTTAGGTATATTATGTTCACCACATTTCTCCTTACCCACCAAATGAATTAACTGTGTTAAAAGCAAGGATTTTTGTGGGTGATATATCTTCATGGTTGGGACAGACTTGGAAAAGCTTTTGAAAGCAATACATTCTTCCTCAGGACTGAACATATTTTTTAGTATAATTCTGTCAAAGAAAGAAATCAAGGTTTGTCATGAAGTCAGGCTGACTGGTGTGTAATTCTTTGGGCCCTCTTTTTTTCCTCTTTTGAAAGATGGGCAGTAGATGGGTAATACATCAGTGTATAAAAAGGAAATTATTTGGTACCTGGAATGGCAGTGTCAGTAGGCAAGGGTTCTGAAACACTTATGAGAAAAATTTTAGCAATACTCTAGGTGAAAAATACTGCTTATATTAATTTATTTTACTGTCATTGGTACCTTCATTTCAAAAGGCTCCATGGCAGAACAAGCAGTCCTGCGGACATTAACAAACCAGATGATTTTGAATTTGAGCTAGTTCGCTCAATGCCATCATGCTGCTAAAACATTTGCCAAAATACTAGATAGGCACGACTAAGTTCACCTTTTTTAATATGATAAATAATTTAAGGAAATTGTTTTAGTACAAGTGGTTATATTTCTATAGGAAAGACTCTGAAAACTTCAGTCTGTTCAATGTAGCATTTTTCTACATATATAATGTTCCTGAGGGTTTTTAAAAACCAAAGGGTTTTTATAATCCTAAAAATGTGCTGTAAGCCTTCTGGTGCTGAACATGTAAATAATTCTCACTCTATACCTCAACATGCTGTCTGTTGCAATCTCAATATTGACCCACATAGTAAACTCGATTGTTGGTGCTAATTATTTGTATTGAGAAAGAACTAAGAGGTCTCAAAGCCAGTGATCAGAGCATCATTTTTTCTAGTCCCTCCCCATAATATGTAGTCATCAGTATTGAAACAGATTGCAAAACCATTTCTAAATTACTATGATGCTGCTGGTCAGTGCCTCTACTTCTCTCTTCTATATTTGGGAAAACATAACTTGTTGTGTTCTCTAGTAAAGCTCTCAAATGGTTACAGAGACCATATATAGACTTGTAAGGTAAGCATTTGTCAACTGCTATTACTGTCTGACCTCCTGGAAATGGATACAGGCGATTCATTAAAAGTAAGTGAAGGAGCCTAGTAAGACCATTTACTTTGTGAAGATGTATTTTAACATATTTTTAACCTTATTCAGCACTTGGCTACACTGGCTCTGGTTTCACTAAGTAGCTACCAAGGGGCAGATCTAAAAATGGAATTAGATATCTAAGTGGAAAGAATTAAGTGCCAAAAAATGGAATTCACAACAGTCCACATATGGTAAAGGGAGCTGCCTAAGCTACCCAATAGGTAATCTTAAAAAGAGGGGTGCACCTCAAGTCCCAACTCTCCCCTGGGCTGGGGACAGACATTACACATAAACCAGTTTAAGTAATCAGCAACTGGTTTAAACCTGTAACAGAACAGATGCTCAGTGCACATAAACCAGTTTGAAAATGGCTGAAATCAGTTTGAGATAAACGTAGTTGAATGTAGTATCAGACTTGACTGATTTGGCTCAAACTGGTTTATGCAGTGTTTGTCCCTGAACCCTTGTTGGTTTAGCTAGAATCCCCCAACATCCTGGCATGCTCTCTGAGCTGGATGGGGCTCTTTTCTCCACAGCAGGGTTGGCCCCTCACTTCTGCTCCCTGGCTGCAGCTCCGGCAGAGACTGCAGGCATCTGCCCGGCTTTCCCCTGCTAAGCAGGGATCTCCATCCCCTCTGCACAGATACCTCTCAGCATTAGCTAGCAGACCACATGCTGGCTACCTCCATGCTGTGGGAGATGGGACATAGGCAGAATCAACAGGTAGCTGGTAACATCCTTCCTTGGAAAAGCTGTTTAAGAGGAGCTTGAACTAATGGAGAGAGGCTATTGTTTTCTTAATGAGCTGATAAACACTGTGTTAGCAGCTGCCTTCAACTGTTAGCAACTGCTTGCTGGGCTGGTCAGGACAGGGGGCTGGGAACCCCCCTCCCTAATCATCAGATTCATAGATTCACAGCTTCCAGCACTACAGAAGGGAAGGGATGGCTGCTCTAGCATTCTCCCCCCACCACCCCAGCTTCTAGCCTATGCCACTGCAGGTATGTGCCTGCATTTCTGGAATGTCTATGTGGTTACAAACCAGTACAGACTAGTCAGGTTAGACTAACCTACAAAGATTGAATCAATTCAGGCTCAGGCTTTTTGAATGCTTTTCCCTTGGACTTCTATACCTATCGGGAACACTGACTTAACGTCTTATACAAGAACAGACATCCCAATGTGAAATTATTTCCTGGTGCCAATGCCATTCCTTTGCAGACAGATGATTGGCTCACAACATTCTTTCAAGACTGCCAGACGGTAAGTGAATGCGTCTGTCTTTTACGTAATGGCTTGGTGGTTAAAGCACCCTCTCAGGGAGTGAAACTCTTAGATTATAGGCACTTCGCAACTTGGACGGATTAAAGCCCACATTGTCTATTTCCCAAGAGTGCCTTAAATACTAGGCTGAAGAACAGAATGGAATGAAGGCACTCTTCATCTCCTTCTCGAGGAATGGAAGATTGTTAAAGCCAAACAGAGATAATATGAAAGAGGAAGCATGATTCCCTCCCAGTGATGAGGGCACTCCCTTATGAGTAGGGATCTACCTAAAATTGCTTGGAGGCAAAAGAAAAATCATGGGCCACTCACTATGCACAGCAAAATTTTTGTGGTCTTTTCACGGTGCCTTCCACCGCTGACTGGCCAAGAGGGCTGCTCATCATGCAACCCCACCCTTTGTCACTGACTGGTGGAGAGAGACAGCCCTCTGAGCCATTATCAGCAAGGGGTGGGGAAAGGGTGGCTACCGTCTTTGTTATTCCCCCTCATGCCAGCCTCTCCCACCCCGCACCTCCCCAGCAGGCTGCAAGGTTGGGTTGCAGCAGCTCTGGGGAGCCAGCATTTTATTTTTAGTAAGTTTTTTTTCCTGGTGATTCCATGCTATAATTGTGGGGATAATCATTTTCACAGTGTTTGTGGAAACAGCTTTTTTTCGTGCCTACCCCCCCCACAAAAAGATTACAAAATTGTAAATAGGGTAGATCCCTACTTATGAGAGGAGAGGTCTGGATTCTGGTCCCTGTTCCCAACAGTGTTTATGTTTTATCAAACAACTATTTAATCCAAAATGCATAAGCAGTTCCTGAAATAGGGACTAGAATCAAGGACCTCTCCCCTCCCCCTGGTAAATTCATTCACCCTTTGGGCATGCATAGCAACAGACATTTAGCTAACAGAGGGTGTGAACAAGCATTTACATAAACACTTAGGGAGAACAGGATCTGAGAGTAAGGAGGAGGGGAAGAGGGATGCAAGGGGGAAGAGTCATGAATATAAGAGGGCAAAGGGGCTCCTGACCACCCCCACCCCCAAATTTATCTTCTGTGCTGCAGCAGTGGGAGGGGAACAAATTCAAGGCAAACTTCCAATAACTACATTATCTACATAGAAAATTATAACAAATTTATACATTTTCCATATACATGTAATTTAAGTATGGGGGGGTGGGAGGGTCGTTCTATATTGAGAGTCACCTTATATCAGAGCAAAAGCAGTACTCTGTCTCTAAGAAGAATGCCTGGTTTTAGTCTCAAAATATTAAATATCTGCCTGTTCTTTTGATTTGTCATTTCCCTATGCGTTTAAGCCAATGAAAGCTTTTTGATTGGCAAGGATGTAGAGTGCTAGCCTGTCTGGTAGCTATAGATACAAATATACACCCTATTAAAAGGATTGTTTGGTTTAGAAGTTTTAGAAATAGAAATGGAAGCTATCAGAAAGAAATTTGCACTCTGCAGTATACACTACTAGCATGTGGTAGAGGAACTTCCCAAATACATACTGGATGGTTCAACTACAAAGAATCAACTAAGAAAATCCTTATATTGAAAAGGGATAAGCCCAAAGAAGCTGGCCTGCAGCTTAGAAATCTGAGGCTACAGGCACATGAAACTTGCAAAATAAAATAGGAGCAAATTGCACTATGGCAGCTGCACACAAATGAACAAGCTGCACGTATGAAAGCATGAGATATAAATAGGCTTTGCACTGAAAAGCAGGCATTTGAAAATGTGATAGATGTAGCCCTGATTCACCCGGGGTAAATCTGCCACTATTGGGGCAAGACTAAATCATTTTAAAGGCTTCTAAAGTTTTCGCCTGTAGAGGAATCCTACTGAAGGTTAATTTAATTTTTCTTATTCTTTGATGACGCTGCTAAATGTCCCCATTTTTCCCTTTCCATTGTTTTTGCTTTAAGGTTGTGAGCGAAGTAGAAAAGGAAGGGCTGAGAGTTAAGATCCAATACAGGAAAAAAAACAACATGCTTTTATGTTTATTCTAATCAAGGTTGAAAAGATGATAAAAATTGGCTAAGACAGACTGTACCTGTCAGGTCAGATAAAGTGTTTCTCTTTGCTTCCTCTAGGTGGAGTTAGACAAATATGTAACTTGCCTTAATTAGAGAGTGAAAGGAAAAAATACTCTCAACATTAAAAACTTAAATCATCACATTTAAAATCTTTTGTTCATCAAATGGGTGCTGAGTTCTTTTGCTACCCCATAAGAAAATACACTTTCTGTATCATCTTGCATATAAGATAAACTAAGGAGCTCTAAAAGGTCAAAACATATTCTATGCATATTCTATTCTGAAACACTAAGATTTTTTTAACTAATGGATTTTTTTCCCCTATATTTCTTTCTGCTGTGTCTAAGTGTTTCCTAAATAAATTAAAGCTGTATGGTAAACTTCTTTGTAGATTTCAAGGTGTTTTCTCTTCTTCTGATCCATTTACTTGTGGAAAGTTTTATTTTAAAATTAAGATTGTGAACTACTTTAGAATGAAGAAGATGCAAAATATTAAGGGACTTAACTGACTAGTGGGAAAGAGAGCTGAAGGAAACAAGCACATTAAAAATCTTCCATTAGTAATTTCTGTTTGCTTTTCCTTGTTCCAGCATACCATCTAGACTGCATGTTATTAATAGACATGGGCTTGAATCACAAAGTTTGGAGTGGATTAAAACATTTCATGGTTGAAGCTGTTCAGATCTGAGTTTGACCCAGAGCAAATTTAATTAAATATAATCCATTTCCCATGTGTGTCAATTGACTAAGCTATTTGCTACAGAATGTCTTGTTCTGCTATTCCACCTTTAAAGGAAAGGCAAGTAAAAGGGTCTAAACACAAAACTACATAAAGATAATTAAAATTGATGGTGTTGACTAGATTCTGTATGAAATTTACCCTACTGAGTATGGTTATTTAAAAGAAACCTTGAAATAAAGAAATTAATCTTAGCAATCACACATTGTTCAACACCTGGAAATCAGTGAACAATAGCTAAAAATGTCTGGCATTTAAAAAAAATCAAAAACCTCATTTAATAAATGTGACAAATACTTAGGTGTTACCCAGAAACAATGACAGTATTTTTCTAGTATAAAGATCAACTCCATAATTTTCTTGAGTGAAAAGTTCTGCTTGACTAAGCAATGAAGAGATGAAGAAGGGTAAATTGTTGGTAATTTACAACTGCCTTAACTAATTCAAAATTATCCTCTCATACAGACTGAAAATCATGCATTTGAATACATACATTTATACAGTGGGTTTGTAAATCTAGTTAGCTTAGTAGGGCACAATCTAATGACTGTACATGCACTTAGCGCATGTGCAATTATGAGGCAAACTGAGTCATTACTTCAAAATGTTACTTCTTTGTTACTCTTAGGATCATAGGAAAACAGGACTGGAAGGGATATCAAAGTCATCTAGATCAGTCTCCTTTACAGGGAAGGATCAATCTTGACTGAACTATCGCTCCCAAGTGCCTGTCTACCCTACTTTTTGAAATTTCCAAGGATGGAGATGCCACAACTTCACTAGTAGCCTGTTTCTATGTTTGAGCACTTCTTCCTAACTTTCAATCTAAATTTCCTCTGCTGCCACTTGAGTCTGTTGCTCCTAGTCCTGCCCTCTATGGAAACAGACAAAAGGCCACATCCATCCTCTCTGGAATTGCTCTTCAGATATTTGAAGACTGTAATCAAATCCCCCTCTTCAACTACTCTTTTCCACGCTAAATAATCCTAGCCTTTCCTCATAAGTCATGCTTCCCAGGTATCTAATTATTTATGTAGCGCTGCACTGGGCTCTATTCAATGTGTCCTTCTTGAAGTGTGGGGTGCAAAACTTGATAAAGTATTCCAGGTGGGGCCTTACCAGTGCTGAATAGAGTGGAAGAATCATGTCCCTTGATTCACAAGCGACACTCCTATTATTACTACTCCGCACACTGGTGGCCTTCTCTGCAACAAGAGCACTGTATTGGCTCATATTCAGCTTATGGTCCACCATAACCTCCAGGTTCTTCTGTGCAGTACTGCAGCCTATCTTATATTTCTGCATGTATTTATTCCATCCCAAGAGCAGGACTTGGGCAGCAGTGACTACAAGATGATTGTTTTCAGAATCCTGACAAAGGAAGAAAGAAGAGCAGCAAAGCATGGGCCCTGGACTTCAAGAAAGCAGACTTTGACTCCCTCAGGGAACTGATGGCCAGAATCCCCTGGGAGGCCAATCTGAGGGAGAAAGAAGTACAGAACAGCCTGTATTTTAAAGAAAACTAACTACAGGTGCAGGAAGAGTAGAAAATGTAGACCAGCTTGGCTTAGCAGAGAACTCTTCGGCGAGCTTCAACACAAAAAGGAAGCTTACAAAGGGGAAACTTGAACAAAACTTGGGAAGAGTATAAGAATATTGCTCGGGTATGCAGGGATGAAGTCAGGAAGGCTAAAGCTCAATTGAAGTTGCAGCTAGCAAGGAACGTGAAGGATAACAAGAAGGATTTCTACAAGTATGCTAGCAATAGGTCAGGGAAAGTGTGGGCCCCTTACTCAATGGGGGAGCCAACCTAGTGACAGATGAGGAGGAAAAGGCTGGAGTACGCAATGCCTTCTTTACCTCAGTCTTCACAGGCAAGGTCAGCTCCCAGACTACTGTATCCAGCAGCACAGTTTGGGAAGACAGTGAGCAATCTTCAGTGGTGAAAGGACAGGTTAGGGACTGTTTAGAAAAGCTGGACATGTCTGAGTTTATGGGGTCAGATGCAATGCATCTGAGGGTGCTAAGGAAGTTGGCTGATGTAATTGTAGATCTGTGGGTCATTATCTATGAAAACTCGTGGCGATCAGGGACGGTCCTGGACGATTGGAAAAGGACAAATATAGTGCCAACCTTTAAGAAAGGGAAGAAGGAGGATCCAGAGAACTACAGATTAGTCAGCCTCATCTCAATCCCTGGAAAAATCATGGGAGCAGGTCCTCAAAGAATCCATTTCTAAGCACTTGGAGAAGAAAGTGATCAGGAACAGTCAGCATAGATTCACCAAAGGCAAGACATGCCTAACCAACCTGATTGCTTTCTGTGATGAGATAACTGGTTCTCTGGATGTGGGGAAAGCAGTGGACATAATATACCTTAACTTTAGCAAGGCTTTTGATATGGTCTCGCACACCATTCTTGCAAGCAAGCTGAGGAAGTATGGGTTAGATAAATGGACTGTAAGGTAGACAGAAAACTGGATGGACTGTCAGGCTCAATAGATAATAATCAATGGCTCAATGTCTATTTGGCAGCCAGTATCAAGTGGACTGCCCCAGGGGGTCAGTCCTGGGGCTGGTTTTGTTCAATATCTTCATTAACAATCTGGAAGATGGGATGGTGTGTACCCTCAGCAAGTTCACAGAAGACACTAAGCTGGGGTGTAGTAGATGCACTGGAGGGTAGGGCTAGGATTCAGAGTGACCATGACAAATCGGAAGATTGGACCGAAAGCGATCTAATGAGGTTCAATAAGGAGAAGTGCAAAGTCCTGCACTTAGGATGGAAGGATGCCAGGCACTGCTACAGCCCAGGGACTGACTGGGTAAGTAGGAGCTCTGCGGAAAAGACCTGGGGGTTACAGCATACAATAAGATGGATATGAATCAGCAGCGTGCCCCTGTTGCCAAGAAAGCTAACAACATACCGAGTTGCAACAGTAAAAGCACTCCCAGCAGATCAAGGGAAGTAATTATTTTGCTCTATTCTGCACTGGCGAGGCCACATCTGGAGTACCGTGTCCAGGTTTGAGCTCCCCACTATAGAAAGGATGTGGAGAAGTTGGAGAGAGTCCAGCAGAGGGCAGTAAAAATCTTTAGGGGGCCGGGGCACATGATTTACGGAGGCAGATGACAGAACAAGGAACAATGATCTGAAGTTGCAGCAAGGGAAGTTTAGGTTACATATTAGGAAAAGCCTTTCCCACGGGGAGGGTAGTGAAGCACTGGAACAAATTACCTAGTGAGGTGTTGGAATCTCCATCCTTGGAGGTTTCTAAGGCTTGACTTGAAAAAGCCCTGGCTAGAACGATATCATTGGGAATGGTCCTGCTCTGAGCAGGACTCAACCTTCTGAGGTCCTTCCAACCCTATTCTTCTATGATTCTATGACTTTCCACTTGTCCTTATTATAGTTCATCTCACTGCTTGTGGACCATTTCTTAAGTCTATACTGGTCATTCTGGAGCCTAGCCCAACCCTCTGGAGGGTCTGAAATTATACCCAACTTTGTGCGATTCACAGATATGTTAAGTGTGCACTCAGTCCTGTCATCTAAATCTTTAATGACAATATTAAACAATACCAGACCCTGGGGAAACCCCATTTGATACCTTTTCCCAACCAGACATTGAGCCATTGATGACTACTCATTGAGCACAAGGATCCAAACAATTACGGATGGAGGTGGAAAAGGATCTGGGAGTCATTATTGACTCCAAGATGAACATGAGTCGGCAATGTGGGGAGGCGGTTAGGAAGGCCAACTGCACCTTGTCGTGCATCCACAGATGCATCTCGAGCAGGTCCAAGGAGGTGATCCTCCCCCTCTATGCGGCACTGGTCAGGCCGCAGCTGGAGTACTGCGTCCAGTTCTGGGCGCCGCACTTTAAGAGGGATGTGGACAGCATCGAGAGGGTCCAGAGGAGGGCCACTCGTATGATCAAGGGACAGCAGGGTAGGTCCTATGAGGAAAGGTTGCGGGACCTGAACCTGTTCAGCCTTCAAAAGAGAAGGCTGAGGGGGGATCTTGTGGCCTGTTATAAACTGGTTAGGGGGGATCAGCAGGCGCTGGGGGAGTCCCTGTTCCCCCGAGCGCCGCAAGGAGTGACCAGGAACAATGGTCACAAGCTGGCGGAGGGAAGGTTCAAGTTGGACATCAGGAGGCGCTACTTCACGGTCAGGGCGGCTAGGGTCTGGAACCAGCTTTCAAGTGAGGTGGTGCAGGCTCCCACCCTGGGGATTTTTAAGAGGAGGTTAGATGTACACCTTACTGGGGTCGTTTGACCCCAGTACTCTTTCCTGCCATGGCAGGGGGTCGGACTAGATGATCTGCTCAGGTCCCTTCCGACCCTAGAAACTATGAAACTATGTATCCATGTTACAGTATTTCCATCTAGTCTGTATTTTCTTAGTTAGTTAATGAGACTAGCAAGATTTATGATGCTTTTTCCCCCAGACAAAGTCAAGATACATCACATGCATTGCTCTCCCCACATCCACTGAGCTTATCACTTTATTACAGAAGGAAATAAGGTTAGTCAAGCTCTCTCTTGGTGAATCCATGCTGGCTATTCCTGATCACCTTATTCTCCTTTAGGAACTTCAAAACAGATGAAAATCTAATATGAATTGATAGTGGCAAAGTATTTCCAAATGTAATAAATGAAACTGATTGCTCAATTTCATACATTTTAAAGGGCCTAACTTTCAAAGTGTAGGTACACAGAACATGAGCAAAAAGTTAAAGTTGTTTCCATCTAGGCACTCTTGGTATATCTGCTTCTCTTTCTTCCAGGTCTTCTACATCAAACCAATTGCCTGGATACAATTCTTATGGCACAGGCCAGCACAAAAGGAAGGTCAGTTTCATCCCAAAGTATAAGGGGTTTGCCATCTTGAAATCCTCAAACAACACTTTAAAGATTGTGAAGCTACTAGAGTAAAATAGGTAAAAGCTGTAAAGAAACCTATACATACTAAAATGACCTAGAAAATGTTAAGATTATATGTTTAAAAAATAAAAAGAGAAAAAACTTGACTGTGCTAAATTTGATGGCAGAGGCCTAGGTTTGTGCAGAACTCAAAGAAATTTACAAGACTTATTTTTCTTCCTTTCTATAAACATTTACCAAACAGTGGTAGTGAATAGGAATACCTCCAGCATTTTATTAACAGCTAAAGCATGGCTCAGCTGAAACTTGAACATCTAGACAAAAGGGTTTGATAGAGACATGGACTAAATCTCCAGTAACAGTCCTGCAGCTTTCTAAATGACCAAGTTTTCACTTCAAAGTTGATGTTGCAATATGGGTTAAGAAAAGCTTTGAAGGAGTCTAACTTCTCTTGCTCCATATTTAAGACTGTCCTAAAAAGTTTATGAGGAGGGTGTGTTTTTTTGGTAGTATCTTTTATTAAACTCATTCTATGTAGGAGAGAAAAAAATAAAGGAAAAGTAAGTCTGGATTTTAAGTTAAGAAACAGGATGAAGCCTTGTTTAAATGACAAAAACTGGAGGTGTTGGCTATGCTACCATTCTCAAGAGATAAGCCTGACCTGAGCACACCCCTCAGGTGCTGTTTGCTGTAACAAATCTTGTAGAAGAGGTAATCATTTGACTTTCAAGGGACTTATCTAAAATAAACAAGAATTCAAACAATCAAGATATTTAAAAATGATATTCATATTTGTTTGAAACCAGAACGACATCTCTTTACAAAGATTTTATTTAATAATAAGTTTAAAATAATTCAGATTAAATATGATGCATAATTTATTTTACTTTTTTCTGACTCACTGAAAAAGCAACAATAGGGAGATTTCAGAAATGAGAACTGTACTTATCTATATACATTCTCCTTACTTTTTACTACCATTTTCCCCCTCTCAGAATCTGAACATTAAGCATCTCCTAAATTAGTCTTCGCTTAAAGAAAAACATCAGCTTTTCACCTTGAGAATAAGGCTGCTTGCAGACATTAAAAAAACCAAAAAGGTGCTTTACTTTAAACTCTGCATGCCCCCATGCCAAGCCCAGAGCACACCCAGAAGAGGTAGCGCATTAGTTGGAGCCGGCTCACCCAACATCTGTATATATCAGGTGCTCTAGTGGGGCTTTTCTGGCACTTATAGCAGATTGAATCCACTATAAATAAAAGCACCAAAAGCCTATCTATACAGTCACTGCCAACCCAGGCTGAACTAAAGTGCTGCTTCTTCCGGTAAAGTGCAGGGGGGTTTTTTGTTTTGTTTTGTTTTGTTTAATGTCTGCAAACAGCCCAAGACTACAATACTGAAGTCAAAGGAGTGTGTGCAGCTTGCATAGATATACCTGGTTTAGCTTCAAACTAGCTACCTCAAATACCAATAGGAATGTAGTCACCCAGCACTGATCTCCATTGGGGCTGCAAAACCTTCCATGAAAGTAGGTCAAATATGCAAGTGGCTAGCCTATGCTAAGCTCCATATTGCCCTGGTAGCACTGGTGTCAGTATCTGAAGTGGCTAGTTTAAAGTTAGCTGTTATAAATGCTGCAGTCACATCTTTGACTGGTAACTTTCTTTCAGAAAGTTTCAGATCAACCTTTGGCATTAGCCACTTAGGGCATGTGTACATGTGTAGACAAAACGGAGGCCCAAAATTGAAGTGGTGGGTTTTTAAAAACACTGGTTCAATTTAGGGCCCTTTAAACCCCCATGTTGTACACACACCTGAACTTACCTTCCTGTCCAGTGGCAGGGAGGGGAGGGTGAGCTGCTGGTGGGTGGAGCAGTCCCTTGGCTGCAGGGGGGGCTGGTGCTTCCCTCCGAGGCAGTGGTGCACCCCCACCCCAGGCAGCACCCACCTACAGGCACCTGGCTTGGGAGTTCGCAAGGGGCACCAGAGCTGCAGAGGGAAGCACCGGGCCACCATGCAGCTCAGGCAGGCAGGCTCCAAGGGGGACAAAAAGAGATCTTGGATGGGGCCTGCCTTCCTGGGTTGCTGCCAGGCTGCCTGTACAGCCCCTGAGCTGCATGGAGCCTCAGAGGAGTTTTAGTTTGCTGTGCCCCAAGCCATTTAAGGCACATTACACTGCTGAATTTGCTACAGTGGCTGGAATTACCGCACAATATGCCGCCAATGCATGCAAACACCAACACCATTAAAGTGGTGCAAAAGCATTTAACGTGTTTTAAAGTGTCATGCACATGTGCCCTTCATTTAGTCTACATACGGCCTTAAATTATTTTTTTAACTTGCACAGCCTTGATCAATGACTTTTAGTGAATGACAAAAAATAATAAAAAATTATGGCTTGTTGGTAGGACTGAAAAAGAAAAGCATTATTCCATGTAAAGGGTGGGTTCTTTACAAAGAAGAACGCTAATTGTCTTGTTCTTCACTCTGCTTACTCAGATAATAAGTACAAAAGAACAGCGAAGAGGGTCAGGTAAAAGCAGAAATAATACACATTTTTACTGCCCCTCAAATTGGTATAAAAATTTACATAAGACTGGAAAATGTGCTGTTGAGAATTTTATCATCTGTTTACTCCACCTTTAAAACAAATGGCAGGCGAAGTCTCCAGTTGTGTAACTTTATTTCTATAATGAAGTGGGAAGCCCACATCAGATATCTATAGTGAATAATAGAAAAATGGCTGTCTTAAGATTCCAAAAGACTTTTCTTGCCACCTTGCCTAAACTCTTCCTTGATGATGACATTTCAAAACTATCGCTTGAATTGAAACCTCACACACTCACAGATACACAATGATCTGTGTTGCATAGTCCCCAAAATAATTATAGAAGCTATGTATACCTGTGACGTAGTTACAGTATATTGTAACTCTTTTCATTTAGTTTTAATGTTTACATACGTTTGATGCAAGCTGGCATCAGTTTAATTCCTAGTGAAGAAAAACGAAAAGCAGATTAACTATAGTAGACTGAAAACCCAATGATTTATGACACTGTCACAACAAACATCTAGCAAAAAGGTTTTAGAGGCTTAAGATGATATTACATTCCCAATACAAACTTCTCTTCATAGAAACATGCTGCTTCAGACAAATGCATAAAATAAAGCATTTTCTCACCAGGAAAAAATCTGACTCGAGACCTTGCTGCAAGCAGTACAAAGGTGTATCACTAATTTTGACCAGAGAAATGAATTGGATTTAAAAATGTCAGAAAAGTATATGCCATATTAGAAAAAGGCAACCCATTCTGTTCCACAGAACAACAGAGTAGGACTGCAAATGCAAAGATGTGTCTGGGATACCAGACTGGGAAGTAGCATACGGGTTAATATCTTTTGTAAAATTAAAGCTGCTGCAACTACAATTATCAAATGACACCTCGCAGAAGCGTTTAGAGAAATCCAGCTTTTGCAGTAGACAGTACCAGCATACCAGCAGGCTGCAGAGAATGCAGACAGGCCAACTGCAGTATCTTGCTGTGGAAGCTAGGATATTTCCATTACTGGAAAAAACTATCTACTGTTCTGAACAATGACTTCCCTATCTTTTTTATTCCTCACAGTACAAATTTTACACAAGGGGCCTAACAATTAGCAAAAGGACATAAAAGAAACTCAGCAGTTAAATCATCATATTGAACCTATTGGAAACTAATTTTATAAAATGAGCAGTCAAAAGACCAAGCATTTGGGAAGAAATCATGACTTCACTGGAATCAATCGATTTTTATCATTCATTTCAGTACAGAATGTGTTTAGCCTTTGAACATCAGCAGAAATTTAGTAAGTCACTGAAATAAGAGACATTTCTCTGAGTATCATTCTTGGGGTTGTACACTACCTTCCCATTACGATTGCAGTTGACCACTAAAACTGATAGCAACAGTAGTCTCCGGTGCTGTTCAGAAGCAAGAAGGTGGAACTTAAACCAGTGTAATTTTATGTGAACTAAAGAAGCTTGACAGCTAAGGACTTACTTTGATTAACTGAGAAAATTTGATTTAGAATTAAAGTCAATCACCAAGACAGGAGAACCAATTTTCAAGTAGAAACAGGTTAAGGAAAAATTCAGAACCACAGAATCCAAAACACAGAAGCCTTCTTTCATACCTTCTGCTATGTTATTTTTTTCCCATTGCAATATGTTACATCTTTGAATATCAATGCATTATCATATAGTAATGCAATTTCAGTATAGTTATTTCACTTTTATAATTCTACGATTGTGGTGTGGCCTGTAAAAATACCAATATTTTCAGTACATCTACCAGTTCAATAGCTAGCAAATAAAAGTAAGCAGGAGCCCTGGGCCACACACCAAAGTAATACTTGCTAGCCATTGTGCCAAAATAGTTTAGATAACAAGTGGCTGAATTCTTGAGGCTCACCTATAGTGCCCACACCACCAAAATCAAATCATTAATATGGAGCAGCATTACCACTGTCCTCCAATAAGTCAGTTTTTCCAGTCCCATAGAGTTCCTCGCTGAGATGACAGAAAGGAACCTTGTCAAGACACACACATTTTGTTATACAGTAAAATCTGATTAATACACCACTTCTAGGAGAATGGCAAGGATGGTTAATTATCTATGACTGACCAATTATAAGTAGTTAGCCAACTTTTTGTAAGATGCGTTTTGCACGCTATATTAAGACAATGTAAAGAATGATTTTTGATCATTATACTAAAGGTGCACAGATCTATTGGTACTATATCATATTGTCACCGATAAAAGGAAAATTAATATTATCAGCTATAAGCTTATGGCCACTGTAGCCGATAATTTCCCTGATAAATAAAATATGCCTTCTGGCTGGGGCCCCTGTATGCCACGTGCATGCGTGCAGCCGCAGCACGCGCATGGCCTAGAATGCAGCTAGGCAGTGTTGACAGCAGCTCCCTGCAGGTAAGTGTACGGAGGGAAAGGCATAGGGGAGGGAAGGAGCATGGTGGGGGGCAGATTGAGGCTCCCATCGTGAGGGACTGAGTGGGGCAGGAGCTGGGGGCAATGCCCAGCCAGGGTGGTGAACGGGACCCTGGGAATGGGGTGGGGAGAGGGACGGAAGGGAGGGGGGGGAGCAGCTCCTCACTGCTGCACACACCCCCCAGGGGCAACATGGGGTGGCACATGCCCACCCCCCACCAGATTTGTATGTGGGGCAGAGGTGGGCTGCCTGCTGCAGGCTTGGGTCTCCCTGCCCTGCTGCCTTTGCCCCAAGAGGAGCACACTGTCTGCATGCTCCCTGCCCATCCAGCTGCAGTGGTGGTGGTGAGTTGTGTTTCCTGTTGCTGGACAGGCAAGGGACACGTAGCCAGTGTGCAGCTCCTACGGCAAAGGCAGCAGAGCAGAGAGCCACGAGCCTGCAGTAGGCATCCTGCCTCTGCTCTAACCCTGCTCAGCTCTGTTCTTAAAAGCATCTTTGCACTTAAAAATGGTGGTGGTGGCACTTGAACTAAAGCTCATTTTATGAGGTTTAGTTCAAGTGCCCCACCATCATTTTTAAGCACGGGGATGCTGAGCCCATGGACAAGCTGCTCACAGATCCTTTCTGCTCCCCACCCCAGCCCTGGGGTGGGCAGTGCCCCCAGCCCCTGCCTCTGTCCCACTCCCTCGCTCACTGATTTATATTCTGCTTATTTGGAAAACAGTTTTTAACTATGAGGAACTAAACAAACCAAAATAAAACCCACCTACTTTGGTTTTTACAAGATAACTAAATTAGACAGAAGTGGATGGCACTTGCCCAATAAATATTGTTATCTGCCCCACACAAATGGGTGGATTAATTTTTTCAAGCTTTGCTCATAATTCTCTTTGACTGCACTGTGTTTCAGGGAGTTGATTCTAGATGTCTCTGGAACATGCATTAGCAATGCACATCTATTATTGGTGAAGCTGTTAGTCCTCATTACCAGGGACAAACAACAGAAGTACTTGACCTGCAGCCCCAGTCCCTAATATTTCCCCCTTGTTTTAGTTCAAGATAAGATTGATGCTTTTACTGCATTGAGACATAATCTCTGGCATCCATTAGTTTCTATGCTTTGTTCAGGACAAATACTAAATCAATGCGCAACCAAGCAGCTATTGAAGTTTACTAGTATATATGATTCCAATTTAGAACAATTGGCACATGATACTCCTTTTATAGGTACTATATTGTAAAATGAGACTGAACAGCCTATAATCCTAACTTCTAAAACAGATGGGGAAACAAAAAAAACCAAAAAAGAATTTGGGTTACTAATTTTTAACCATAAAATTACTTTAGCTCCTATATAGGAGGAATATTAAGTGAGCTTTTAATTTGTTTTAATTAAAATTCTTGGTCTGATAATTACTTCCCCAGTGTAACTAACCAGCTACACAGACGAGTTTGAGAGTAAGGACCATATTACTACATCAGGCACAAATTTGCCTGGGAAATCTGATATATAGTTCTTGGTGATAAATAGTCAAAACAAACATGGCATAAACAAATCCAGGATTTGTCTTCTGAAAAAACTGTCATAACTGAATTAAATATAAGGCATTCCAAAAAACTTAGGAAGATAAAATTAAAAACATTATATATATGTTTTGGTTAGTGAATAAGTTATGCTATAGAGTCCTAAAAGATAAACTCATAGCAGACTATTACCACAAATTACCATCTGAATGTCAAGCATGAATAATTATGAGTGGAATTAGGAAAAGCTATAAGCATGATAGCCGTATTTGGCTCAAAATAAACTGTGAACTCACTAGTTCTATAAGAGATGTCAAAAAGCCAAACTTGCTGCTACAACCCATAATTAGGGGTCACTTAACTTCTGGTGAAACAAAGCAATTTTTGCAGCTTGGTCGCGGTACAAAGAGCCTATTTTGCAGGCATTTCCAAGCAGTCCTGGCCCTTGCCACTGACTGGCATATACCATATAATTTAATAGCAAATTCCACGGAAAGTAAATTATATAATTTATCATATTACTATATATCTAAATATTACATTTAAATCTAAATTTAAATACATTATAGATATAAATGTATATATAATACAAATTATAACTATCATCATAATTTATTGTGATATGCAACTTTATACAAAAAGTTTAGAAATACTAATTAATGCCAACCTTAATAGAAACATTTTCACTTCACTGAATGGCACCTTCACTTACGCTACATCACTAGCAGACGGTAACTCTCAATCACATGATCTATGGCTGCAGTGATTGTCATCTTATCTTTGTATTGGAGCAAGCATTGGGACATTCTAAAACAGTGCACTATATGAATAATATACTGGG
>NW_017729032.1:79199124-79232950 GCF_001723915.1 Gavialis gangeticus
CGGGGGGGGGGGGGGTTAGGTTTATTTCATGGAAAATCATGGCCAATGCAATGTTTCCTAGTGATTTTTTTCTGCTATTTTTCACAGTTTCCATGAAACCACAAATTAAGTACACCCCTACCCATAATCTATTAGAAGTGGGGTTACAGTTTTCTTGTCCTTTTCCAGAACTGATAATACAGAAAAATAACTCTGACTTCGCTTTAAAACAAAAATTTAGTAACAAGTAGGAAAGTGACTGCAAACTAAAACTTAGAGTTGGATTAACAAGTTTTACCTCCTAAACAAATATTTGAAATGAATGTCAAATCCTTAGTCATGAATTTCATCCCGTCTGCTTATTGTACCTGTCGGATCCTTAAATCAAAATAATTTTTTTCAGAATGTAAAGTTCTCACGCTGAAAAAACTACAACTCATGTTTGAAATATCCTTTCCAATTAGAAAATGACACCATGACATCGGACAGAGTACAATTGACTGAAAAGAAAAAAAACCATTTTCATGCAGAAATGTATATTTCAACCAAAAATAATTGTGAAGAGTAACAATTCTATAATCAATTATGAACATTTTACTTCAATGACACTAACAAATAATTATTTAAATTCTGACTGCCCATAAGTCCTTTCCTGTTACAGATGTTTTAAGAAAAATAATGACTAACATAAGAATAATTAAACCCTCAATAAGCTCTGATGGCATCCCCTTTACCATTTATTTTGAGTAGTTATCTTAGCCATTTCCCCACCAAAAGATGAAAAAAAAATTAACAAAAAATGCCAAGGCCATTTTGTCAAGTTTCACTTAAAAATGCTTAAGAATGATGCCAAGTATGAAAACTTCATACTGAGATGACTAATTTCAGTGATTGAAAACAAGTTTTTTTCTTCTTTGTACACTTAACAAGAATGTAACAGCATTATGTTTATTATCTAACACAAGGCAGGCATTCAAAATAAGGACCCTGGATCCTGACTAAGTTTAAGCATTTAAGTAGTTCCCATCCAGGTCACTGGGCAATTCATGGATATAATTTAAGCAAATAAATAAATTACCTCCGGGCCATGCTTATTAACAATATTTGATCATGAAGTCTTCTGTGACACTGTCGTAGTCACTTTGCTTATATGCAGTCACTTAGCTTGTTGTCACTTTGCTGATACGATATTACTTTTATTTTATCAAATTAATACCTAATACAATGTTAGTAGGGTCTACCCTGCTGCTACTCTGCTATTCAAAAAAAACTGACAAATGAAGATAAATGGGGTGAAGGCAAATACATCTCTTATCCATCATTATTGATATTTTGCTGCAACTGTGTTAGCAGACACAGCGAAATTCTATCGCTAAAACAAAATGAAAACTAAAATGAAGAGCAAAGAATAGATCAGTCTGGCATGTGATCACTTTAAGGATGCAATACAGTAGGCAGATTATCCTTAAACAGCTAAGTTCCAATACTTCATTTCACTATTCCAATACTATGGAAAACTGAAAATATCACTGCAGTCTTCTGAAAGCACAGATCAACAAGATAAGCTGAGATAAGAAGAGCATGCAATTTATGAATATGGGTTATTACCATGGTTACAAGCTTTCAGAATGGGCCTCTGAGTGGTTGGGCTCAGATTTTGCGGTATGTCTGTAAAAGCAAGAAAACAAAAGAAATGTAATACATAACTTTCAGAGATGTTAATACATTGCTTGTTTTTGGTTTTACTTCTGGGAGCAGAGCACTGTTTAGTACCAGTGAAATATTTGACTCAGTGGAGAAAGTCATGACTTTGACTTCCCATTTAATTACACTACTATAATCCCCAAAGAGATGAAGTGCATATGGTTCTATAGAAGAGTCTTGTCATAATATTCAGGCTATGTTAAGTTCAGTACACTCATTTCCAAAGTAGTACTGACATGAGCCAAATGGAATGAGCATCTCTGAGAAATATGTCATTGGAAGAAGAGTATTAAGCAGGCTCCTGGCACTTTAAGGAGTTGTAGCCTGCAGCACTGGACTTGAGATGCTTTTAAACAAAAAATGTTCCGTGTCATAAGTCTCTAGAAAGTAACATGAAACAGGTATAATATTCACCTTGAGGCTTCGGTATTCGTTTTCTCCGGTCTCGGAAAGCAGCACCTGACTGCAAGGCCTCCAGCAGACTATCCATCACTCCCGTCTCCTCACCTTCTGTAAAAAGAGTTGGAGGGAATTCCATCAAACCCTCAGGGTTACTGCAGCAATGTCAAAGCATATATGATCGTAAAAAATAATGACCTGTGCCTATATCAGTAATTTTAAATTTCAAATGGCATTTAACTTGCTCATAAATTAGCTCTGTCATAAGGAAGTCAGTCTCATTACTATTTGTGCCATGTCGATGTGCAGTAAAGTAGACCAAATTTGTTTGATTTGTACCCATCTTTTCTATACTTATACTCAACAATAACTTCAAGTGGAATAAAACTCCATTCACAATTCTGTTTCTGAACCCTTTATGATACCATATGACATCATGTAGTTTGCCATGAAACTAATTTCTTGTGAGCCTGTTTCCAAGAAAGATTTTCTGTATCAGACAAAAATTATAATTTGAGTTACTGTTCTGTAAAGAAAATCTCAAGAGAACAATGGAATATAAGAGTACAAGCACATGGCACAATTTCTACAGAGCAATTTGCTTTAGATTGCATGTTATAGTCAAAGAATGAGCATGGCATTCAAAAGAGAAATCATATTTTCTATTATAAGCTGTGAGTGCCTTACTTAATTTAGCATCTGAGAAGCTTTAGATAGGTATGTTTTGAAAACTTTTTATTTTAAAAAGGTATAGTAATAGGATTTTCTTTATAATAAAAGAGATGTTTTTAAAACATTTGTTGTATGGCTTATATCAGACTAGACTCTTCAACTCTGCAAAATAGCAAATGAGAGAAACATACAGGGCAATATTCATTCAGTATTGGGGGCACTGACAAAAATATCTGATAAGGTGATTGGAAAAGCACTTGAGTAAGCAGAAGGGAATGACATAACAGCAAGAAGGACAACTGAGCTTGTGGATTGAAATTTAGAGCTGAAAAACAGCACATACAGCAAGGATCATCATGTCTAGCACTGAAAGTATGAACTTACTTCAGAATATTAGGTACTTCAAAATGTTAAGGAAAACCATAAGCTTGACTTCGCTATGATAAATATTTTGCTTATTTAAAAAAAGTTCAGATATTTAAAACACACTAGGAGAATTGTATATTTTTTCTTTTGAAAGTATGTAATAATCCTAACTTGAGCACTATTCCAGTGCTGGAGCTCTCTTTCTAAATTTGTCTGAATAAAAAAGTTAAAAAGGAGAAATAAAATGCCAGTTTTTCAGCCTGACTACCATGTTGAACAATCACAACAAAGGCTGCAGTATTCCATTTTAAAATGAATTACAAATTCTCTGTTGTACCAACAGCCTATTTGGTATTTATAGGTGGACCAGAAAGGTGACTAGCCATGTTAGCTTGAAATCAGACAGAAGGTAGGGCAGGGCAATACCTTAGAAACTAACTTTTCAGAGAGGCATGAGCTTTCACAGTCAACAACCTATTCCATCAGATGCTATGAATGGATTGGTAAAGAGAAAAGATTATACAAAGGGAAAGAGACAGGAAGAGGGGATGCTGCTACAAGAGGTAATAATTGGGTTGACTAAATCAAATGAGATGTTGATTAAGTATGCTGACCAAAGCTCAATGAGCTTAAGACCTTTTTTTCAGATGAATTTAAGCCCATCTTTAATGTCAAACAGTAGCAAAAGATGGTTTCCTTACCACCAGAATATGGAAGTTTCAATGATCCGGCAATACTCAGTTGTGGCAGTTTAAGATCCAATATTTCACTTTCGTTTAGGGCAAAAATAAAGAATCCCATCTCTTCCTTACAATACAACATTTGCTACTAGCACAAAATATTAGACCATAAACAAACCTAACAAACCAATAGATTTGATAGTTACTTGGGAAAGTACTGAATTAAGAACACTTCAAAAAGATAAACAACTACGGTATAATCTACTACTATATTCTGCACTATGTGTCTTAATGTAGGTTTTAAATAATTAACTAGGACTACTGTAATTAATGGAACAGAACTTTTGATAATAAAATAATTAATAATATTAGGTGCTATTCATTTTTCACACTTGTGTTGTAGGTACACATTTGGTTATAGATGAACGTTTCAAATGGCTCATCAATAATAAATAGAAAAAGAAACCTGGGGGTGCAAAAACAACTTTTCTAGTCCTTTTCCATTGGTATAGATATATCTGCAAACTAAGTAACTGAATCACCACACACAAAAGAATCAATAAGTAATTTTTTCTGTCCAAAAGACACACAGTAAGACCCACATTTTCTAATTTCTGTGCCAACAGTTGGATACTAATGTCTGTATTTTGATTTCTTTTGTAAGGAATTTGTCTCTGATTCTTGTGTTTTGCCACCTCTGGACGAGGGATACTAAGGACAGCCACAATAAAGCATGACATGCCTACGTAGCTTTCACCTATGCATTAAACAGATGTCATGTAGCCACGATAAAAAGGCATTGCACACATGCCAATTAACTCTTAGTACTGTGTATACATACTGGCATGTGCCCAGTACTGATCTAATAAGCACAACCAAAACAGTGTTTATTGACCTACGCCCAACACTTATTCAGCATTTAGCAAGCACTGAATGAATGTGATGTGCTTCCCTGTGGTACTCTCCAACACAGTACTTCCCAAACTCCAACAGATTGTGCACCACTAATTTAAAACGATACAACCTTAAGTACCACCAGTGAATTTTTCAGTTCAACCTTAAGTACCACCAGCAATTTTTGTCATATAAAGTACTTACAATAAATCTGTTAACGTGTACCACTGACAGGTTATTTGCATACCACTGGTGGTACCATACCACAGATTGGGAACCGCTGCTAACACACCCCAGTAGTGTAGGTATACTCTGAATCGGCACACAGTACAATTATCAATTTATAATCTACATATACCTATATATAGAAGTAATAACTTATGCAAACAAATTTGAAAGTTTAGTCCCAAAAGTTCAATTAATCAAGACAATTTGCAATATTTCATAGGTGTTTTCAACTACAGTAGGCAATCCAAAAGACACTCCTACCCCCACTATTACTAAGAATATCTTGTTAGATGGCAATGCAAAAAACATCAGACTTTTTGTACTGATTTTTAACAACAGACATTTTTAATGCACTCAAAACCAAAAATATTACCTGCCAAACTTTCAAACCAACTGCGACAAATTCCTGTGGACTGTTGGAGTAGTTTCTCTAGCCTTAAATTACCATTCAAACTAACCAACTGCCAACTTTGTATTTCCAGCTCTAGTAATCATAGTTGACTTGTAAGCAGCTACAATAGTCCAAAAAATATCACCCCTTTGTGATTGCCTTGTTTATTCCAATTCTGTAAGAGAGAATTTGGTGCTTCAAGGCGCAGTGCTGACTGTTCAAAAGAATACGGCTGATGGGACTGGCATGCATTAGCCAATTTAATTGAAACTAATTGCCTCATTACTTGCCTGTGTCTAAGTAGCCTTCATTTCTGGCCCAACAGCTCGGAGGGTTCTTGGGGCTCATCATAACAATTTCCCCTAACATGTTAACTTTTCACTATTAGCTCTAATACTTTGAAAGAAATGTTACTTAAACTGAATTGTAAATAAATACAGTTGGTTCACCTTCTGCTTTTTTTCTAAAACCTGAAATAATCTGTTTCCCTGCCTTCAAGGTACATGGGGCTTGCATGCACATTCAGACCACAGATAGTTAAAATATCTACACCTGCTATAGAAATACCACCCATTCTATGTGGAAACCAGTACACCTGCCAGAACAGTTGCTAAGTAGTCCCTAAAGCACACCTCAGTATCTCAGTGCAAAATCAACTATAAATAAATTTTAAACCAAAAGCAACAAAAATAGTAAGCATTACTATACCAGAGATACCAATTCTCCATAAGCAGAAATACAAGATCCTTGGTGTTAGTACCCCTGACACTGACTCTTTCTACATTAAGAACACAAGTTCCTGCATGTAAAGTGCTAACCTAAAAATTAACATACTTTGAATAATTAGTGACTAATTATATGTCAGTATGAACCCTGTTATTAGGTAGTTTGTTTAAACATGAAATATTCTGCTGCTACATGATTACTTTGGACAAAATTTGAAAAAATAAATTTCAATTTATTAAAACACCCTTAATTTTCTAAAAACTAAGAAGCCTTCATCAAAAGAAATAATAGAATTCACATTAAAGATGGCATAAATCCATTTACCAGAAAAATAACATCTACTTAGTGGGATTATACATGAACTTTTTTTCTTTTAGGTTTGGCTCTCTCAGAATGCTGCAAATCTTTTCTAACAAGTGCTAGTCAAACTTCAGAGCAACAATCCAGGAATAATTTAACACATGTGCTGTCAACATTGCCTAATCCAGCTGTGCAATAAAAGAACTTCATCTGAGACCAGGGAGTTAGACTGTCAGTTTCCATTGCGATCTAATTGATGACATGGCAATTAGATACAGCTCTTTGTTATACTGTAATTAACTGACAAGATCAACCCATAAAGTTGCCTTCTAAGTATCAAACATCTATCTTTTTTTTCCTTCTATTGTTCATATACTGTCATCATAACTGCAACTGGGATGGGGAAGAGATACCTTTCAGTAAAAGAAAACTCTCTTCCCCCATTTAAAGAGAAAAATGATGCAAAGGTATAAACAAACCGTGAACCTTAAGAAAAAAAGTTCTTAAGGTTAAGACTGGTAGGTCTTAACATTCTCTGTTCCACTTACTCATCAAAAGCCTCTATACAATATGAGAGAAACAAAGGCTTCCTACAAGTAATAATTGCTTTTCTGAGTCTGTATATTTCCATTTGAAGGAAACTATGTCCTTGGCTGAACTGCTTTGAGGAGCTGAATCCACCGGCGGTACACAAGATACCTCACACAAGTTTGACATACACACTTCCTCCAAATGTTTCAAACCCTTTCGCCAGGGTTTGGGGTCCTGATATTATATAACTTCTAAAGGTAGATGGGGAAGTGAGAAATAATAAAGAATAAATGAATTCATCAATCCTCAAGAGTTAAATAATATTTTTCTTCCTCGAGGGCCCTTGGAAAATTAACAAGTGTGCTTCAACAGAGGGATAAAGACTGAGGAGCTCATTTAGCATTTTTTCTAGACTTAGTATCTAAGTACAATGCTGAATCCAAGAAGCACAAAGTTGCAAGTTGTTGCTTTGTAAATTTCCATTAGTGCTAGGAGTGGGTACATCAAGGTAAGTGGAAACCTGAAACCAGGCATGAATCTGGAATAGGACCTCCCTGTGACCTTGTCTTTATGACCTACTGTGCAAAGAAAGGTGGCTAGCACAGCATTAAGGTCATTCATTCCTTCTTCAATATAGATACTGTAGATAAATTTTCAAAGAATGGATTAAAGAAAATAAGAATTAGCAATCAGTTTTGTAAGAACAATATTTACATAGTATAAAGAAAAGCCATCTCTCTTGTATACCTTTTAGGAGACTGGGGATCACATTTGTTCTGATTTTTGGGACCAGACTGCGGATTTAAAGAAAGCATCGTCTTTGATACAACTATAAAGAATACGTATGCCATAGCTTTAGCTAAGTCCTGAAACCAGGATTGCACAGACCCAAGTCACTGGCCTCCCTGTCTCCCCCTGAACAGCTACAGACACCACAAATGAGTCAAGAGCTGAGTGCATGTAGAAAAAAACCACAGTCCCTCCCTTATAGGATAACCAGTAGATTTTGACAGCCTTCTTGGACACAGCCTAATACACCAAATAGATTTGACAAGCGTAATGTTACTTCTAAAACTGAAAGAGTGATGTTAGGTAAGGACCTCAGCATACTGACCACTGAATGAGAGGTCTCTCCTAATGAAATGGCGCATTTATACACATACTTTTTTGTCCTGCAATATGCTGGAGACCTGGCAGGTTGGAGCAGACTCGATTAATCATCGCATGCAGTTGCATAAGTGGCAAAATACGCATTAATGCACAGAAAATGGCTGCAGTAAGCTTTTGAACACCTTCGAGGTGTTTTAGTTCAAAAGCGTGCCACTGCCATTTTCTCCGTGCTTACGTGCATTTCGCCACTTATACAACTGCATGTGCTGCAGCGCTGGCCACTTTTAAAAGCACCTGGCGCTGCGGTGCAAACACATGTACAGATGCCCATGGATAGAAACTTTAAAATATTGAAACCACTGTAACTTCCAGTTTATGAATCTGATTAGCACCTTTTGAAGGGATAGATAAATGACTTCTACATTTATCATTAGGAAACGTCTAATTAGGCTTCGGGTATTCATTGAGTCACGTAGTTCTTTTAATAACATACATGGAATCAACGCAAATCTTTTGAGTCTAGGAGTACCAGGTCCTATGTATGAAGCTTCCTTTGACCTTTAGGAGGGCAAGGATTCCTGTAATATAGGTAATGTACAGCATGCCATCTGGTACCAGCGAGGAACCACCAAATCTGCATCAGGTTCATGAACAGGGTATCTGGATAGGTAAGTGTCTTCATATCTGCATCACTATGACTTGCATGGAGCATCTCTTTATCACTTGCTCTAGTACTTATTCACTTGGTCCCCGGCTTTGGTGAGAGACGCATGGGCTGAATCCCGTTGTGCTCCCAGGACCCCCGATGACCCCTGGCCTATCCAGAGGTAAGCAGAGGCCTGTGGTTGGTGGGACTTAGCCCAGCTGCAGGGAGCCAGCTGAAAGGAGGCAAAGAAGGTCATGTCTCACCCCCAGCTCCTACTTGGCCCAGCCCCCCAGGGAGCCACAAGACTAGTCGCCTGGCGTGCGAGTCAGTGTAAGGGGGGCACTCACCTGTCCCCTCCTTCAGTGGGGGGAGGGACCCCCCACCTCCCAAGAGTGGTGTGGTGGCTGGCGGGCCCTTCTGCACAAGTGATCAGTGACTCCCTCCAGAGGTGGTGCAAGCACCTACTCTAGACTGTTTAAAAAAAAAGCGTGGATGCTTATCTTGCTGGGAACATTTGACCCTAGCTGACTTCCTGCCCCTGGATGTGATCTTCTGAGGTCCCTACTAGCCCAGTTGTCTATGAAATCTATGTCTATGATATAATGGCAACTAATTAAGATCTCAGTCCTGATCCAAAGTAATGCCAGACTATAGTTCCAAACTTGTATGAGAGGCAATAGGTAAATTAATGGACTTTTTATTCTTAAAACCTGACAGGAAACAAATAACTCTTGTAAGTCTTTTGCTGTTCTAGGAGAAAGCATTTAGCTCAGAGTAAATCTCAATTTCCTTTGTGATCTTTTCTTTTTTCCCCAATATGAAGTAAATCATGTGGTAGATTCTTACAAAGAATATAAGAGAAGCCTATCATCCACTCCACAGATGCAGGATTCCGTGTTATCTTACTTGCAGATTCTTACTTCAGACCACTAGAGTAAACAAAAACACCACCAGGAGTCCAACCAAATTCCAGCACTAAAGCACTTGTTATATTTAATGGAGTTACCATTAAAGAAAGGCCTAAACTTTCACTCTAAGTTCTGAAGTGTTTGTGGAACTGACCTTAGATCTGGAAGGACTCAAAATTCTGTATAGCACTATAAAGGTGAGCTATATCTTGTGAAGTCCAAGTCCAAGGTTTGTCCTGAGTGCAAGTAATCCATTGGACCAGTGTGGCTAAGTCATGCTAGGATATGTAGCTCTGAAGAGACAGTGGGAATAAACAAAAGATTCATGGCAGGAGAAAGGTCCAAGGAAGAACAAAAGGAAGGAACAAGAGGAGAGCGGAGGTTCCAGAGCAGCTGCTCCATGACGCTTGGGCAAGTCACAGGAGAGAGAGGCGGGGACAGCGAGAAACGGACACAGGAGGAGGGGGCGAAGTCAGGGAAAGAAAAAACACGAACAGGAAGAGGAGAGAGAAAAAAAGGAACAAAAAAGGCTTCCAGAGAGTGAAGAGGACCATAGGGACTTACTAGACAGAGAGGTTCTAGCAAGAGAATCTAAAGAGGTAGTCTTCTAGAAGAGAAAAACCAGTAGCTGGAAACTCTCCTCCCATGCTGAGGATATTGAGGCGGTTGTTGTCATTTAGGGCATGTCTGGTAACTGGTCCAACAAGTCTTTAACAAATAAGAAAAAAGAAATAGAAAAGAAGGTGATTGAGAAGGGAAGTCGCTACAAGTCCCAAGGAAGAAGAACCACACCCAGGGAAGAAAATGAGGAATAGAGAAATAGAACCCAGGGCAAAGAAGGCAGGACTGACTCCGAAGTAATTGATAAACAGTATTCAGTTAAGCAGAATTTATATCCGAGTTGGATCTTGTCTAAGTTGATATTCACGTTTAATTGATGTAAAGAAGTAATGATAATCCTGCTAGCAGGAGGACAACATATAAGTTGAAAAACTGATAAATGAAGGACATTGTAAACTTGACTTGAAAGGCATAAGGCTATAATTGCGAATTGAAGGTCAACCCATGGAACGCCTTACAAGAAAAACAGAGAAGGGGAAACAAAGGTGCGTCCTAGGAGATCCTCTTCATCATGATGGATTGCCAGCTATTATGATGGTAGATAATAATCGACATGACTTTCAAGCTGCCTTTGGTTCTTCAGCATAACAACCAGGTATTCAACAAGCTGGGTCTCCTGGGGGACAACCCTATTTGGATCTGTAGCAAAATACTTAAACCATTCTATCACTGTGCCCTTCCTTCTATCTTTCTCCATGCTCTTATCCAGAACTGAAAGTACAAGATTGAAACAGTACTCCCACTAGGACTGGCTGTACTAAGAATCCATGCCTGTAAGTTCCTGCTATATCAAGGACTAGAACCTGATGACTTAGATCCTCTACTGCTGAAGATTCTGCTTCAAATCTACCAGTAGAAGACAGTATCTCAGCCAGAGGCAGCGTTTTTTGTTTCCTGAAGGATAAGGGGTGAAATGTGCGACTCTTCAATACGCAGAACTAAGACACTCGAATTTACCCCAGATCCCCAAATATAAGGCCCAAAGACCCCTGCGGATACTGTTTTACATAGCCACGGAATCAGTATCTGAAGAACTGGAGGATTTGGATGCTAGTTCCTGTTGAAGCAGTAAGGTTTGGAGTTCGTTCGGACACTTCATGGGAAAACAGAGATAGAGATCATGCATCGTAAAGGAAAATATCATTCCTTAAGCAAGGCAGACATCTCATTTGAGTGGTCAAACTGGGAAATATGGTAGCAGAAGCAAACTCTAACTGCTTCCCCTTCAGATCAACTGAAGAATATATAATCCCACACTGAGGTATAAGACTGCTGAAAGAGATACATTAAGAAAGAAAACAGCAAAAAATTTCTAAGAGTAAACCTAAAAAATCTAAGGCACTAAGAATACATTTGCATGGCAAACTGCAGTGCTTTACAGAGATACCGGAGCTATGTCAATGAGGTAAATTCACTCTTATGCAATCAGTGTGGTGGAAGCCCACAGTCAGCTGCTTTGTGCGGTGCATTGTGTGAATGACAGGCACCAAAATACAGTCTCCTGTGTGGATCTGTGCTCCTCGTTCATTGTCTGCAACACGTTTTTCTGTAGTTGCCATCCCCATTATGATCGTGCTCTGTGCTTGTGTGCAGTCTGCTGTTGGCAAGTACCAAAACTGTCTTGTAAAAGTGGTAGAAATGGGTCTATGGGTCATTATAGGTGAGGTCTTGGAATGTTTCCCTGTTTGTTACATTGTAAAGTGGGTTCCCTTTATGTGAATTTGAGTTATGTGCCGTTTTCCAGGAATGCATGTACAGCATAAAGCAAGGGAAACCTGCATGCTGGTTTTCAGCTACTCTGAAATAACTTTTGTATGCCCACTCTGTTGAAAGAAACTAAACTATGGCAATTCTGCAGTTTCTTTCTTTTCTCATGTACTTCCACTTCCCATGGGATACAGAGGACACAAGAAATATTTAGCACAGAAAGACTAGTGCACAATATGCCACCAATCCTCCTTCTTAATTCAGATTTTAAAAAATACACCTTAACTATTGCACAGTTTTAACTGTAGAGAAGTCAGAACACAAGAAAAACATTTTTATTTAAATTATTTACATCATCAAACCAGGAACCTTAATCTTGTTGACATATTTCAACAAGATACTGCTCTGGATACAACTACAGCTTTTTCAGCCTGTTATACAATCCTTCAAGAATCCCTTGATGAGTTAGAGAGATCAGGTATTCCATATGGCACTGCTTTTGCCACGCAACTTTTTCTTAATTAACTTTCAGTCTGGAGGGTATCAAAATGATTATGTTCTTTTTACATTACAGTTTATATTTGGTATACAAGCTGCTTTTCTATCTTAATCTCAGGATGTATTTTGGGTCATACACATATCTTTGTTTTCTGATCAAGTGAAACTTGATCCCTTTGCAGTCATTTCATGGATTTAACTAAATTGTGTCTTGGACCTTCATTCTGAAAGATTTTCCCAAAAAGTGTTGGAATTGAAAGAATGATGATGAGGATTTCTCCATGTTCTCCAAAAGAAAGAAGAATATCTATTTTTTCTCTATGTTAATTTTGTATTTGCTCCCCCTCAGACATTCTTGTCTCAGCATGCAATAAGGAAAGATACAAAAGCCCCTAGTCTGTAACAATTATGATACTTCTGTTTTTAACTTCTTCAGAAATCTGTCTGTCCCTCAAGTTCTTTGGTAAAGCTAACATTGCTTCCAAGATGATTTTTTGCTTGCACTCAGCAGGAACTGAGAAACATCAGAAAGAAGACAATCAGTCTACAACCACCTTCATCAAATTATTTAATAACAGTGCAAAACAGTTAATGATCCAGAAATTACAAATGACTGACAAGGTTATCTTAACAAGAAGGGGGGAGTTTCTTAAAATGCTTCAAAAAAGAGCTACTGTTCTTACTGGATATTAAACTGTTCCCATACAATAAATATTTTAATCAGTCTAAGTTATAGAAACAGGTAGAAAAGGGTTGGAGAACACGGAGAAACCCATCTAGTAAAATATTGTCACTTTAAAACTATGGCAGTCCCAACCTCAGGAAAAAGAAAAAAACACTGAAAAGAAAATTTTAGAAAGAAAAAATGTATTCTTATCTTGTTCATTTTCAACTTAATGTGTGTCAGTTTCTAAGAAAAAAGATTTTAAAGTAGTTTGATACCAGGTCCCCTGATAATTATTAATGATTTTGCAATTATATTTTACTTGAGTTTATATATTTTTCTCTCCCCTGTTACTGTGCAATAGAAACAAACAACAAGAGAAACTGTCAAACTGAATGACTACAAAAGGGAAAAAGTGAAATTGTCTATACACAAAGTGCTGTCAAACACTGTAAAAGCCAGAGATTTATTTTCCTCCTTTAATGTCTTTCAGTGATAGTAATCCTAAGGGTTCCGTGTAAAAACTGATAGAGAAACATTTCCAGATAAAATTGTGATTCATAACTTTTTTCATTACTTGGCTTTTGTCCAGGATGAACTACAGATGGCAGATAGGAACAAACTAATGGTATGAACAGGCATTCTTTGTTAGAGCTGGGAAATTTCCAGAGCTAGAAATCTTTCTGGAGATGGAGGGATACAGGAATTCCTACACCAAACCCTTCTCATGGTGTTACCCTGAGACTGGGGTGAACCTGGTATGGGGAAGGCACAAGGAACAGCAGCTGTTTCACTTCATCTAGTCTCTGGGAGAGGTCCCCAGGGGGTGGGGGTGCAGTAGTAGGGAAAGACTCCCCACACCTTCGCCAGATTGGGAAGGGTGTCAACCTGGAAGATCTCTCAAGGACAGGCCATGTTTCCTCTGGGAGAAACTCCATGAACTGCTAATTTCTATTGGGAGAGCAGTGATTCTCCCAATAGAGAAGCAATACCTACAGGTGGCCTAAGTGTTCAAGATGGAAGAGTATTATTGGACATTTAAACATAATTATCTTTGGATTTAGTCACAAGCAACTAACTAACAGAACTAACAGTTGTTTCAGTGAACAAGGGTTAGACGGAGTAGGACCAAAAATAAGGCTGGCCATGATAAATAAGAAGAGTTGAGACCAGGCCTCCCAATTTATAAATTTAGACACAAACAAAAGAAAAAGAGTTGTGCAGTGACTGCAGCAGAATCTAAGTAATAAAAGGTAAAGCTGATTGTTTAAAAGGGGCCTGGAGTGAGCCTGGGATAGTAGATAGATTGATGGATGTTGAAAGAATGGAAGAAGAGTTAGTAGGAAAGAATATGATAAGAAGGCATAAGATTAAGGTCCTAAGTAGTCCCTGGTTAACATTAAAGGAGACATCACGTGAATTTGAAATAAAAGAAGAAACAGAAAACATTTTAGGAAGTTTTGTTCTCTGCTAGATCTTTGTATACAAGAGCTGTGTCCAAAAACAACCACTCCCCCACACTGTACTCAAATAACATTTGACAACTGTTGAAGTGCCAAGAAAGTGTTTATTGTTTCATTTACTAAAATACTTATATGACGCAAAATATATTCATTTTTCCCTCCAAATTATTCATGAGAAAAGCTTAGGTGAAACTAGAAAATCATGGTGAAACCAGAAAATGATGCTTACAGTAATGCTTCATAAAGATCCTAGCCATCAACACTAATGATAAAACAATATGAAATATGCAATAAGAATAGTTAGAATGAAGTATATAAAAATTAGTGAGGGGTAGCTAATTGTCTAGAGAGTAAGAACTGCATGATAAAGGGAAAGATTTTAGGAACTGATAGTTGAGAAAAGAAAAAACAGTGGAAAGGAAGAAATATCAATGCTTCTTACAAACCTATTAACATGCACACAAGAAAATAGAGGTGTAAAAAGCATATGGCTAACCTATCTTAAGAAAAACTTAGAAAAGAATTTTTAAAATAAACTACTAATTTATTTTCAACTAATACAGAGAATTGCTAAATAACTGAAAACGTAGAGTACAATCATGAAAACAGTCGTATATGGTAGAGAAAAATCTAAGCAGATACCAAGAAATCTAACAGGTCCAGATAAAAGGTTTGTATTTAAGCCCTGTGAGGTGCTAGCATGCAAGCCACCCACTCCTGCAGATGCCTCTCTTAAAACATGGGGTGGCTAGGAGCTGCATGCCAGTGCTAATGGAGAAGTTGGACAGCCTTCTTTATAAGATCCATGGTACAATGAGTCCATTATAAAAAGGAAACACTTTTCTACAGTTACCGAGGAACAAAACAAATATTGTCCATGTTTATGTGTAGTGAAATAAACTTTAAAAATAAGAATCTGTCAGTACTACAAAGAGGATACGAGGCTGCATTCTAGAGAATAACTAGATGGATATAATTTAAGAAAGCAGAGATCTCAAGCTGCTCTAATTTAATGAACATGATAATGAACTGATGATTTCCTAAAGAAACTAAAAATAAGGAAATAGGACAAGTGCCTAATGGCTGGTTTAACCAGTTAAAGAAAAAAAAATAAAACTGAACTTTTTATTAAAAGATTACATCATGTGAACCACCCTGAAAAATGTATTTTACACATGTGCTATGAACATTTAAAGGGAAAAAAACCCACAACTTACTTTCCTGCTCACGCCAAAGGAACAGAATGACAAATTTAATAATTTAACTTTTCTAACTCATTAGATTATAACTCACCAACATTGGCTACATATGTGTATGGTCTGCACACATGACATCTGAATTACCATGACTCTCAATAGCAGTCATTTTTGCTTATATTTGTACACAAATTCCAGGTCTTTCAATTTAAAGGCTGGTGTAAAATAAGTTTTTAGGGCCATAAATTTAAAATCCCAGAAGGCAAAAATTTTATTTTGGTGGTGATTTAGCTTAACATGGCCATAAATCTAAGAACAGCTTGTACAAACACAGCATGCACCAGACTAGTACCATGAAGAGGCAAACTTTATTGTCAAAATGATACTGATTTGAGAGATACAAGGATTTCTTACAGTGATCTCTTTTATTGGACCAACTATGTGATTGGGATACAATTAGACAAGGTTTTGAATATAAGGCATTTTCATCCATATTTTGCATTCAGAAGCATGTCTAACTGTATCCCAACTACATAGTTGGTCCAATAAAAGATATTATCCTAAGAAAACCTTGTCTCTTGCATAATTTCTGCAACCTCGTGGCTACATTGCTCTTACACTACTAATTGTACTGAAGTTCAGGTCAAAGTATAATACCAGACTTGAGCTCTTTAACTACAAAATTTAGCTCCTAAACCTGTATGGGTGATGTTAAAAGACAAAAAACTCAGGGAAATTTTAAGCACAGATACTTTCAGTGAACTGCCAGTTCTGTTTGAAAGTTAAGTCAAATGTTTGCAGAAATAGTACCCTTTAGACGTAAATTGTTATAGTAACATTAAAAGTTCATATCACAATTTCAGAAGGAATCAAAACAAAAAAAGGACACGAATTAGTGTGAATAGCACATTGCTGAATTGTACTCTAATACAAAAGTGGTTCTCAACTTTTTTAGACTCAAAGTCTAAAATGCCAGTTTTAGACATCAGAATTGCCAGTTCCTACCTTTCACTTATTTTTTGACTGTGTATATTCCGATTTGAAATCTCTGGGTTGATCTTGTAAGTCATGAGTGGGTGTTTGCACACTTAACAGTGATAATATTATACACAACATTTAAATAGATCTCATGGTTTTCTGGGGTATTGTGCTCCTTTGGTTGAGAACTGCTGTTCTAGAGGTTTCATAGTTTCTGGGGTCGGAAGGGACCTGAGCACATCATCTAGTCTAACCCCCTGCCATGGCAGGAAAGAGTACTGGGGTCAAACGACCCCAGCAAGGTAACATAGTATGCAAAGCCTTTAGCAAAATGGAACTGCCACAACACTGAGAAATTATAAATATGTTGCAAATAAGTAATATGCATTTTAAAGCAAAAATAATTTCCCAAATGATCATAATTATTTTAATAATCTAAACAGCAGTGTGGCTTTCACATGAGGCTAAGTATTACTGACTATATATAAATATATTGTTTCACTGTTATAAAGGGTAGGGGGAGCACACATCAGCTGTTGCGATGCAATGGTTAGGACTGCATGATCCTGTCATGATACAAGCTAAATAAACTGCTGTAAAACTTTAACCCTGAATAAAACAATGAAAGTTAGAGTTGCTTTCTATGCTTGCCTAAGTGCAGGGGCCTCCAGATGGAACACTTGCATCCTGACAGGTTATGCCAGCATTATTTGGTACCGATACAATTGTTACATCTGTCCACAACTTCAGTTTATTAGTTTCTTTCAGCTCCATGACCCTTTTCAACAGTCCACAGAACATGCAGGAGGTCAAAGAGCTGATAACTTATCGAGCTGCATTCGTTTCATCCCACATCTAACAGCTGTTTTTGTATTTCAGGAGCAGCTCATGAAATCTCTTATCACTACAGAGGCTTCTGCTATGATTGTACAAAGAAATGAAATCTGGATAACTCTAGGCATATCACTGGCAAACACCCACGCTAAGCTCCTTGGGAGAAGGGAGAAAGGTATCCTTTATTTAGCATGACAAGTGGGCAGCATCAATGCACATGAGTAATGGCTGAACTCTGTGGGCTCTGGATATACTTTTTGGTTGCTCCAAGTTGCATCCGTTCTGCCTCTCTCACAAAGACTGCAAGGCAAGTGACTAAAAGGAGAACATCAAAGAAAGTTTCAGTCTGTTATAGAAAGTGAGCGCCTTAAACCACCTGCTGCTTTGTCTCTACCCCAATGCTGTCTGCATCTTGTGAAACCTATGATTGCCTTACATGAAGTAAACTTGACTGCACCTGAACAAAACAAAAAAGTACAATGCACTAAATTACAGATAGTGAAAGGGGAACTTCTAATATGAGGACAATTAGAATGGAAAATTAATTTTAGGAGAATAAATCTTGCTGTCTTTGCTAGCGCTGTAACAATGCTCCAATTCAAAATAAGGCCTGTAAAGGTAGGTATAATGCATATCAAAACTTTCCCCTCTCCTTTTCCACAACTGACTATGACAGGAGAGACAAGTGCTCTGAAATCTGTAACCATCCTTGCCTGCAAACATGTCAAGAGAGGTGGCATTTGAATGCTTGTTACTATGGGAGGCAGAATGGGTAAAAGGGTGAGACAATAAACAGTATGCAGCATAAAGGAATTATCTTCAGACAACTAAACAGAAATATACAACTAGGCATGCTAAAACCTATTTTGAAGTGGGAAGTAGGAATCTAAGTAGAGAGCAACTTTGACATGAGGCTAGATGACAATTTGAAACAGAACAGGAAAAAGCCACAGATAAAGGATCTCTCCATGCATTAAACCAAAAAGGCATGATCTGGAATTCTGATCTTTATGTTAAAAGACCAAAAATAGAAGAAGCCTAAAAATCTTGAGGTTTAATCTCTCCCACCAAAAGTAAACCCTAAAAGAATTGAGGTTGAAACACTGCTATCACTGACAACTTCTAAGATCAAAGGGAAACAGGCTTGCACTTCCATTACATCCAAAAATCTAAACTCTTCATTTCCACTTTTTAAATAAGGTAACCAGTATGCTCATTCAGTCAAGCCATCCCTCCCCTTTCGCTACCACCTTGACTCACTTTTGCCCTAAAAGTTCACCTCTGCAAATGCCTGCCATCTCATTTACTTAAAGAATCTAAATGTTGGTTAACTTTGGATAATGTTTTAAAAAAAGCTTAAAGAGTTAGTCATTTAAACTGCTTCTAATGCTTATTTGCCAAATGTCACTTTACTCCGTTGCCTGGTGCTACTTTACTTCCTTTTATAGAAAAATTAACAAACTACCATAAGCAAAATGCATCACACATGAAATAAATATGCATTCTAACTAGAATAGACCAATTTTATGCACATTAATGAGCTCTGCTTATAATAGATTGAGGTGTTGATTGAAAAACAGTCAGTGAAAATGCAAAGTCATCTATATATAAAGAGGTCAGTAGATTCTACTGTTTATTCTCTTTCTAGTCTTCCTCATCTCCAAACATGATGAAGCTGACAAGTAGGCAATCTTTGCTTTAGACCACCAAAAAACTAATATTTCCACTAATGTCATTTTACAGGAAGGAAGGGATATTAAGGAAGCATAAATATTTCTTATAGAAATAACTGGCAAGTAGCCAGGAGCTCTTAACCTTCATTAGCACACTTTGATTTTACATGAAATCAGCTGTTTCTAGCAAAAGGCATGATATTATAAATGTTTTTCTTTTGAAGTACTATATGAATATAAAAGTAATTAACAAGCAGAGGAAAACTAGCTCTAAAAATTAAGAGATTCCCTCCAATTGGAGACAGGAGGGCTATGATAACTTAGGGGAAAAGGTGGGAGTAAGAAGTCAGGGGTAGGATATAAAAGAGTATTTGGGTGAGAGGAGGACTCACAGGCAGTTGTAGAAAAGTAGATAAATGGGCTATTAGAGATAGTACTAGTGGGACAGTGGGACACGAGATGAAGAAACTGGTTTGAATCTATCATATACAAAAGTACTCTCAAAAAAATCTGGCTTATTTAGAAGACAAATGTACAAATAAAACATCCTTCATCCTTTCCTAGCTTGTAGACATGCCAAATGAAAAGACTTAAGTTTCATTTCTCTGCCTATACTATATATCTAAGGTTTCATTAAGGAATTTAAGAAAACCAGTACTCATCTTCAGAATTGAATTGTCTGTAATATCCACTTTTTATATATTTCTTAAACTGTAATTTTGTATACTTTATAAATAAATATAACTAAAACTTTAGTTATGTTTAATTATTAATCTGCCTGAAGAACCCATGCAAAAGATTCTGAAATATGTACTATTATCAGGTATTTTGGCTGCTTTTCCAGTATATATTTTTGGGCAAAATTTAAGCATGGAAATGAGAAATTAAGGACGCTTCTGAAGAAAGAAAAAAAAATATCCGCAAACTCTAAACACTTTTATATAGTTTGCGAAATTGGAATTGGTTATTTTCAAAGAGCAGGTTAACAATATAAGAGCCCTGAAAATAGAAAGGTCAAACTGGCTACAAGTAAGGTAATGATTTATTAAATCAACTGAAACATTGTGATGCTGATTAACTGGATAATTCAAAGCGAAAATGAGTAACTTTTACAAAAATAATATCCTGGATTGCAGGCCTGATGTTTAAGAGATCATCACAGCATCGCTTCACTGCTTTTGAAGAAAAAAAAAAGTAGACTTGTAAATAACTACTGATTAAAGTGGCTTGTTACCTAAGTAGTATTCAAAGTAATGTACAAAGAAGATGCCACAATGATGGAGTTCTCAATTATATTACAATAAATTTAGCTGATGTTATCACAGTTATAGGGTTCTTTACACTGTAATAAGATCAAAATAATTGATTTGTATGCTTTCTGCTGAGAAACTGAATAGCATGAACAAAGTAAGCCTCTGAATGCTAATAGTATGCATAAAAGTGCAACTTTATTAAAGATCCCTTTTCACTGGCTCTTTACCCTTGGAGCTACTACATCTGACAGTTTGAACTGGCTCTTCAGAAACAAGTAAAACAAATCTTACTGATAAAGCATTGTGTGATGAGCATAATTAAATTAATTAATTTAGTAATTTTAAAAGACTGATTCTATCGACCTCTGTTTCACTTTGGCAAACAGTCACTGTTTTACCTTATTTGCTACCTTAATGAAAGTCATTCAATATTTACAGGTTTAAAACCTGTACTGAATTGTCTTCATAAATGAATGCAGAACTACAATGAGAAAAAAAATGTAGGCGATTTAAAAAAACAAAAAAACAAAAAAGAACAACTTTCAATTTAAGGATACTGGCCTATTACAAAAGCAGGCCTTTGGTCACTGATTGAGAGAACAGGTTTGACAAATATCAGAGGTGTTTGCATCTAATATTTGGGTTCAGAAGTAAAGCTTTGAAAAACAGTTATAAGAGAATGAGTTGTTATGAAAGCAGTTAATTGTAACAATAAAACTTCAAGCAAAAATTTAAATTTATATTTCAAATAATTTTTGAGCCCTTGAATATATGACTAGAGTATTCTGGGAAAACCCATCCAGCCCTATGAACCAAAAGCTATGGCCAAATGATGTTTGTTATCTTTGAACAGAGATAAATCTCCCCTAACACTGGAATTTTCCCCTCTAATTCCAATCCAGGGTAATACATTCCCAAGAGAAAGCACTTACCTTGAAACCTTTGCCTTGAGCAGATTTGTTCTCAGGCAGAGAGCCTCATGTCACCAGACACCACATAGAGACAGTCCGTTTATCCTGGGAGAGCCACTGCTTTCCCAGGAGAAACCAGGACTATACAGATGCTCAGGATTTTTCTCCCAGAGCAATACTGGCTACTCCAGGAAAAAAATAACCCAGAAATAACCAAGAATAAGTCACTTCTAAGAAAGGTTCTCTTAGAAGAGTAAATTGTACAGACATTTGCTTTCTTAAGAGGAGCCACAGCATAGTTCTCCATAAGGTACTTTGCTCCTTCCACTACCACTCCCCAGGGAAACAGTATGTTGCTTAGGCTGTACTCTACCACTGTAGCCAAGCAGGGAATGGAACAGAGTCCCTTCACAATGCCATGTTGCTGAATGGAGAGACAGGCTGACTCTGAGCAGTTTAGGTCAGTCAATCATCATGTATAAGACTGAGTGTATCTGCCGAGTACCTGAGATGCCTGCGCTGGACCCTGCTGGTGGTGCAGTGTCAGCACTGCAAACTCTCTGCTGTTCTGGGGCTCAGCACTCAAATGTCTGTTCAGGTGTCTCCTGACATTTTTTCCTACCAGGGTAACACACCCTGGAGAATTTTCCCAGGGCATTTGAATGTGTGTATGCAACCAAAGATGGACATTTTAAAAAAGAATCTTCAACTGCATATTTATAATATACTAAATCTCTGAAAAACTTAAAACTTTGTGACAATTTAATTGTGGTTGATATGCTTACCTAATTTTAGAAAATACTAAAAGCGTTTTAGAGATCCAAAGTGCCACTCTACAGAATCCACTTGATGGACATAACTCTTAAAATGTAAAATGAAGTCAATGAGATCTTTCAAGCAACTTTCTGGGGGATAGGTCACACCTTCAGAATACAGTGGACAGAAAAGGAAAAAGCTTAAAAAAGAAAAAGAGAAGTTCTGAACCACATGGCAGAGTGCATAAGCCATAAGAAGGAAGGTCTGTGCAGTAAACTACAAGCCAGAAAATTTACATCCATCACCAGCTAAAACATTTGGAAAGTTTACAGCATTAAAAGAATATTGTGAATTAAGCAACATATGATTAAATGATAATTTTCCCAAAAGAGAAATGGTAATAAGGGTGCTATTTGTGATATGCATACATTATAACCTGGAACACAAGTGAAGAACAAAGTGATTTTGGCAAACTAAAATTATTATAAAGTTTAAAGAAGAAGAAGAAGAAAGATTACATTGCATGCTGTATAGGGCAAATTATGCCTTCATATCTGTTTGTTAATACCTAGCATATTGGGGCTTCTAGCTACCTAAAGTATAATAATAAAAACTACTGAAGTATACAGCTTAATACTGATTGGATGAAACTCTTAATTCTTTCCACCACAAAGAGCAAATATGAAAGGTTAGCAAAACTCAATTTGTATATATGTTAAACATTAAATGCATAACATCTAGATTTTCTTTTCAAATACTAGATTTTACAAAGCAAGGGAAATGTTGGCATTTGTCCCATCAGAATGGGAGGAGAATGCTTGAAATGATGATTTCCATTTATCTAGATATAAATGATTGCACATTTATATGTACCTACACAAAATAATTACTGGAGTTTTATTTCAGCTGATGGCCTCTGTAGCTCATGCCTCATCCTTTGGCTGCTCCCTCAATTAACAGAAGCTGCATGTGCATAAATAATAAGTTAAGGTAATAAGGAATCAGAGCCTATATTAATTTTTGTTTGATAAGAAAATGTTTTTAAAGATACAGTACCAGACATGTTATTAGATTAGGGGGAAAAGAAGGAAAGATAAAGGAACCGTAACAGCAAGAAAAAGGAGAAGACACATGCATATAACTCATTTTTTATCATATCACTAGTTCTTACTGTGCAACAGGATGTAGTGTCATGGAAGACAGAACTCTATCCTTCCTACTAATACAATCCTACCCTTTCTACTACCATATTTACTGGATTGCAAGACAAAGTTTTTCCCTCCATTTAACAAGCCCCTTGTCTTGGAAGTGAGTATGAGGTGGTATGGGGGAAACAATCAGCTGCTGTGGCTGTGGCCCTGACCTCTGCCCTTGCTGCCCGCCCTGCTCCACCTGCCTTCCCACTTCTTCCCCCTCATTGCACCCTCTCTGCTGTTTACCCTCGCCCCACTCTGGCAGGTTCCATCCCTACTCCAATCTGAGTATCCTCCAAGCCAAGTGCAAAAAAGGAGAAGGAGAAGGAGAAGCAGCAGCAGCAACTTGGGGGCGGGGAGCAGGGAAGAGGCAACAGGGAGCCCAAGGCTATGAGGGAGGGGATTCATGGGGGCAGAGGCAGCTGGGGAGAAAGCTGGCAGGAGACAGGAGGACAAAGGCAGTTGGGGGGGAAAGGGGACAGGGTGTGGGAAGCAATGGGAAGGAGTCAAACTGCTTGACCCTTTCCCCACTGCCTGCCTCCCCCAACCACCTACCAACTGCTCCCCTGCACATGAAAAATTATAAGTAATTTATAAACCTTCCATGTATAGAATCTAAATACGGGGGGCCATCTTGGATTCAGGTAAATGCTGTCATTTTCAAAAGAAGATTAGATGGTTAGAAAATGCAAGGGAGAAGTGATAAGAACAACAAAGAACCTGTAAAAGCATGAAGTAAGTTGGAGCATGAGTGAGACTACAAAGCCTGTGGTGGGGAAGATTCAGAGTGGAAGAATGATGGGGCAGGTCAACAGCATCTCAAGGAATCATTTACTATAATTAAATAACTACTCTCTTCTGTGCTAGTGTGCATCCTACTGTAGGAGACTGACAAGCTGTGTTCCTCTGGACGACGGCAGTGAAGAGTTTCAGTTGCATCAGTTAAACTGTAATTGAAATACTGCTCTTTCAAATCTAGGGTCTTATCTGGTGACTATTACGTGAATCACATTAACAAAAAATAAGTGGGCGAATCCACTTGCTGCCCTACAGATCTCCAAGAGTGGCATGTTTCTGAAATAAGCAAAGGAGCTTTCTGTGCTTTGGTTAAGAGTGCTCTGATATTTGAAAAGAAAGGTTTGCCATCCATTTCATAAGACAGGGATATGCACTTAGACGTACTTTAGCAAAGACAACTTCTCAATAAACTGGATATAGCCATAAAGAAGAAGGGAAAACATTTTTAAAGTTCTATTACCTTTACAGGATCAAAGATCTAAACATGAAAGAATGCAACAACCTCTCCCCTAACATGACATGCAAGGCAATAGCAAGGTTTAAGTGGAACTCCAAGATCATATTGGAAATGAACGTGAAGGAGCAGTTTCAACACTATTTTCTTAATACAGGGATGCAGCTTTTACTCTAGCCATGCAAACTGTGAGCTAAATGACTCTTTTTGCTGAGATGTTCAATATAAGAAAGACAGTCTCCATAGTAATTTGGTACAGTGAGTATGCTAAAAGGGGTTAAATAGGCTAATGAGCTTGAAAGGAGGATGTTGAGATTGGTTATGAAAGCTCAGTCTCTGACCAAAGGACACAAATGAACACAACCTTTAGGAATTTTGATACCATGGGTTATGTTAAAAATGTGTGATTTTATCAGACTATGATCTGTTGATAGGTTTGTAAGGTGAACCTTGAGAGTGTTAAATACTAGTTCAACATCCTCAGGGCTAGCATGTAGGTCAAGCCTGACAAAAAGGCCCTGAAGTATTTTAATGACATCCAGTGCTGAGAAGACCATTTTGGCAGGGATAAAAGGTATTGGTACTACTCTCTCTCATTGCTTCCTCATGTATGCCCAACTGATAGCAGAGTAGTCTTTGTTCTCCTTTAGTTCACAGAGGGGGTTGCAACTGATGGAGGTAATGTTAGAGAATGGTCTGATGGCACAGGAATTTGGCCACTCTGCCCCAACCCTCAATCAGGGCAGGTATAATTGGGCTTACTTTTGGAGGACTATGGTGTCTGTCTTCTGTATTTGGAGCAGCTACTCTTTTTGCTGGAATTCCAGAAGTTGGAGCATTAGCCCCATATCTCATGGCTTGTATGTTCTCATGGAGAAACATAAGAAACTGAGAACCTGCTTGGTGTGTAAGAGTACCTGCTGTGTCCATCTTGCAGGTGGATTCATCTACTGCAGAAAAATGAAGCCCAACACCCAAAGGTTTCAGTTCTACCATGATAAATTTTTTATTGGGATTCTATAATGGGATATGACTTGAGGGGAAGAGGGGATATGACTGAAAAGAATTCAACTCAGACAGATGGAAACAAGTTACTGCAGCTGATGGAAAGATTATGCACAATTCTGAAGGTTTTTGAAAGATATGGAGAAGTTTAATTTCAACAAAGAAAAAGCACAGGGTACACACATGGCTCCAGCAGGTACTAATAACAAACAAAAGTGCCAGTCTTCCCCATATATACCCAGAGCAGGTTCCAGGGTCCTGACACACGAAGAAGAATCTTATCAACATAAGAAGTCTCTTATCACAAAAGGACACTGTGCTTCCATTAGTTAAAATATAAATAAAATGATTTTGCGATTTGAAAAGTGACTTTGTTTTCACATAAGAAAAAATAGATTCCTTCTCATCTTACGCTCAGAGTTTAAGAGAGCTTGAGGAAAGCAGCTGAACAGCTTGTTAACAAAATCGCATTTAAGAACAGCATTGCTGTAAAATTTAACTGGTGAAATCAATCATTTATTCTGCCTTTCCTCCAAACACATCAAGATAATAAAAAAAAAAAGAGCTGCTACAGTTTCATTCCCTATGTAACACTAGATAAGGAGGCTTCTTTACACATTACTTACCTGTTTTCATTTCTAACAAACGCTTCTTCTTTTGTTGCCTCTCTAGTTTTTCTTTTTCTGCTTTCTCCTTAGCTATTCTAGCACGTCTCTGTTTTTCCTCTGTTTCTCGTCTTCTCATATTCTCCTTTACTGTTTGCTGTTAAGAAAAGAGAGGAAACCATTACGTCCCATTACAATTAAAACAAAGTCTTTGGTTAAAACAAGTTTATAAACTATCAAAATGAAAAACACACAAGTTATACCAGTAGTCAAAAATCTGTTTCTTAAAGGTTACTTCAGCTGTCTAAAATGTCTTTAATGTATTAACCCGCATATAATCTGGAGATGCTGTATTTTCCATATCTTGTATATTTTATTCTTGCACTTGTAAGTAATTTAGGGTAAAATGCATAACAAGAATATTAGTATACCTCAAATCAGCACAATAAATCTAAAACTTAAATGAAACATTTCAAAGAATTCCAAATGAGTTAATGTATGGAGAAATAATATAACAGCCAATTTAATGCTGCCCAAAACAAAACTGTGAAGTCATGCCAAATGTATTTTAACAGTTGTGGTTTCAAAACAGATTAAGGATCCTCATACTGTCACCACAAAAAAAGAAAGGTTATTTTGGGTAGTTTAACCATATATTTCCATTTGGATTTTTTATTTTTTAATTCAACCGTGACCCAATTTTCCTGGATTTATAAATATTTATTTTGGTGGTAATTTCATCATCCCTATAATATTGTTTAGCCTGAATTACAATTAAGCACTCTCAAATTAACTACATTTCAGTTTAGATTTAGCAATCTGTGGACTAGTGGGTTTTTTTAATTATTGAAATTTGCATACACAGACATTAAACAAGGAACTGAAGAGACTGCAACTGCCTTTGTCACAAGCTTCTTCATTCCTTTTCCTGCAGCTCCCTGCCTCATTTCCTAAATATTTTCTCACTTGTGCAATGATTAAGGCTTCTATCCTACAAACAACAACCTTTTGATTAACCCGTAGGGCATGTCCATCCTGTTCACTAAGGTTACATGAAGACATTACACTTAAGATTGACCTAACTAGATTTAGGTCAAACTAAGTGCCAAACTGTACATACGTTCAGGGAGTTTAGATCCATTAAGAAATGGGTGACCCACTCTAACTGAACGTATGTACACGTTTAGAGCACAGGCCCAGGGCTGGGAAACCCGAGCGATCCAACCCATTCTTGGAGCTGTGCTTTTTCTACCCTGCCCATGCTAACTGAGCTATTTTTAAACTCTTGGAGCTTTCCCCAACCGCCAGATCCACCACCCCTCTCCAGCCCCATGAACTCCCCCTCCCCACAAACCTACTACCCACCTCCATTCTGCTCACCTTCCCCACAACTATGACTTACTTAGATAGTGTTCCTGGTGTGGCTCTTGGTACTGGTGAATGTGTGCACTAATGGGCACCTGACCTATGATCATGTGGCTTAAAGCAAGCTGCATAATTGTAGATTGGGTCCCAGGAATGTCTGCACATGCCCTCAGTGTAGGGTGTTGGAGATAAAACAGTATGAGACCACATATTTATAGATGTATTGTAATACATCCACACACTACAGGAACAACCTAGCATTTTCAGCCTGCTATTTTGAGTGTTTGACCATGCAACCATAGTAATGTTCTTTTTAAGTAGATTTTTTCCCTTCCTTCTTTTTGGGGTATGCAATTATCCAGTGGGCATTTCTTAAAACATACACTGAAACAGATAAATGACACAGCCGCATCTACTTCATGTAATTCTGATGTAGTTCACTGTGGGCCAAATGTTGCCCCAGCAATCTCAGTTCTCTGCCTCACACAGCCCTTTTGTCATATGTGTATGCTCCTTCCCCCTATCCTAATTTCGCTCTCACATAAATGACTAATTCCAGTCTCTGTCTCTTCTTCCCCATCCTGGTCTCCAATTCCAGACAATGCGTTTTCTTGATCAAGGAATCCCCTTCCATTTCCACCTTCTCTTTCCGCCTTTCAAATTGGCATGTGTGCTCAACAAACAACTGGCTCAGGCTTTATCTCTTTTCTTCATCCCTCCTAGTTTATTTTCCTTTCCTCTCTTGTCCAGTCTCTTCAGAGTTCTTGTCCCAATATACTCCTTTCCTTCTACAGTGGTGAAGATTTTATCCCCTTCTGTATTTGTTCTGCCTTTATATTGCTTAAGTACCACACAAAAGACTAGGAAACAGATCTAACAAGGGATTTGGTGTGGTGATGTTTAGTCATTAAACCTAAGATTTATGCATCTGTCTCGGAGAAGTATTCAGAACTCTGGATTAGGCACTGAGGCTCCCCATACAATGCATGGGAGAAATTGAGCACCTAATATTGTGGTTGCATTTTTGAAATGCTATCAATACCACCTGACAAATAACTGAGATTTTCTTTTGTTTTTAATGAAAGGAGATATAGTTTCTTGCAATCTAAAAGACATGAATGCACCATATTAAATTAAGTCATACTCTAGTGCATTCACTAGAACGGATTGCTGCGTTTTAACTTCTGAATGAACATTTACAGAGAGTAAGCTCAAGCCCCATAACTTGTGATAAGGCTATTGACAGGGAACGCAAGCTATTTTCCTATGATTTTAAAAATGGAGACATTCTAAATAAACTAATATAATAATGATGGTGTTATGTTACAGTTGCTGTTAGTGTAATAGTTTCTATAAGCTTTAAAGGGATGTTATATGCACCTGAACTAGGAAGTTATGGGCATTTTCTACACATCTTTTTTCCCCTCACAATGCACCAGAGATCTGCTGCTCCGCTGATGTGAACTGTGCTGTGCTGCACGCAGTTGTATAAGCAGCGAAATGCACATCAGCACGCAGAGAATGGCGCCAGTGTGCTTTTGAACTAAAACACCTTCTCTATGTTTTAATTCAAAAGTGCACTGCTGGCATTTTCTCAGCACTGATGTGCATTTCACCACTTACACAACTGTAAATGATGCAGTGCCAGATGCTTTTCAAAGTGCCCAGCGCATAAGCACTTACATATGTAAAAATGCCCAGTGAGCCTTAATGTTTCTAAAAGTGCATTAGGTTCCTTGGCTGACACAACAAAGACTATCTATTAGCAAGAGTTATACAAACTTACCAGCATCCATGAGGTCAGCTACTGAGAACAGAAAACTCAAAAAGAGTTTTGGGTGTCTTTCAGGGCAACTTCAGTTGCATGCTTTTAGGCTTGGAACACAGGATGTAAGTAGGGCATACTATTTATTGCTGGTGTACAGACATTCCCAAAATCTCTTATTTGTCATAAACAGTGACGTAGGACATTGTGTAATGTACAATTATATAATCAATACAGTGCCTTGCAATCACTGTGTACAATGTTATGTCTAGTAGGCCTAGTCAAATGATATGTTGGGCAAGTTAACAAAATCAACCATTCTGAAATGCTAATCATCCTGAAATGTACTGGATCGATTTTGCTATAATAAAGTATATGGCACATCAATGGCAATTTTGCTGAACACACCTTACACGTCATAAAGCAAAAGTGAGCAAATCAACTGGCAAGGACTGTTTTTTCAACTTCCATTCTGATGCTGAAAATAAAGAAGTCCAGAGCAAATTGATCTTGTCTGTTAAATAATCAGACACTCTCTCACAGCCACTGTAACTAAGTCAAAAGAGATCAAATTTATCAGGTTTTTTCTACAAAATACAACAGTGGCACTGGTCTATATTTCACAGATGTTATTCCTGAGCCGAGAACTCCACTTTCACCAAGGATTCTACTAACAGCAAAAACATTTAGGACCCTTACTGAGGCTCAAAGCAAGTCTCTTTTCACTGCTTGTAAGCTTTCTTCCCTGCCGATTTTATTAAGTTCAAAATATTTTTTTTCCTCATTGCATACAAGAAATGATTACCGGGATAACATTATCAAAAGTAAAAGTTACTAGGTCTGGAATGTCCAAAAGCTCCGAAGTTATTCTATCAGCTTATGTAAAATGATAAGGGTCAGAAGACCTTCTCTTTGAGGATCTCAAATCACTTAAATACATTAGACTTAAAATATTCTTATTAGGCATTTCAGACATGGAAAAGCTGAGGCACCACAAGGTTATCAAAAGAGTTCAAGACAACAGAAAGAATTAACAGCATAACTATAAATACAACCCAAAACACTCTTAGCTTCTACTCATACACTTAATTTCCACTCTGAAGACAATGTTCTTCTCCTTCTTACATATAAGAAATGACAGTAGGGATGCTTTCAAAAACATAAGTTATTGGAAATTTGGAAAACACTAGTGTTACTATATCATTATGTGAAATGATGACAAAGAAACAAAATTATGTAGACAGAGAAATCTATACTGTAAAAACTATATTTAATGATTACTTAAGCCACCAGTGTGATGCAGTCATGCAAAAAGGTAAATGCAATCTTAGAATGTATCTAGAGAGTTATTTCCAATAAAGATAGGGAAGTATTAATGTCACCGTAAAAGACACTGTACAATCATCTGTACAAGGCACTGGTAAAACATCATCTGTAATAAAGCGTAAAATTCTGGTCACCCACATTCAAGGAAGATGAACTCAAACTGGAAAAGGTGCTGAGAAAGGCTATGAGGATAATCAGGAAATAGAGAGTCCATATTATAAGAAAAGAGAAGGAAAGCTTGGGCTTTTCAGTCCTGCAAAACAAAAGGCCAAGATGGGATACAATTGCTGTTCATAAATACATCAGGGATGAAAACCCCAGGGAGAAAGAAATGCTGTTCAAGTGAAAATGTTGGCACAAAAACATATCTGTATAAACTCACTAAGAATAAATTTTGTCTGATATTAAAAGAAGGTTCCTAAACCACTAGAACATGCAGGTTCTAAAAGGGAAAAAAAAAAAACACATAACAAACAAATAAAAAAAACTCTATTGATCAAAGTAGAGAGGCCACAAAAACTGTCAGACAAAACTTAATAAGGTTAAAAAACAGATACTAAGGTCTCTGAGACCCATTACCCAGACATGATTAACAAGGTAATCATTCCTTAAACAGAAACCAGGCACATGTGGAACGCAGTAAGGTGTGACAATGCATCATGCATTAAACTGAATATATGGCTGGGACCTGTCAAAACTCTGTCAGTATAGAAGTTTATACCACTCCCAGGGCATGGGGAGAAAGGCATCAGGCTGTCACAGCCCAATGCCAGACGCCCCATGCTGAACGGACTGCCGGTGGGGGAGGGGGATACTGCTTTGGTTCCCAGCCCTAACTAATAAGCATCTGATTAGTTTCATCTGCTGGTGCAGACTCCCCGGGATCCCTCTACACCAGCAAGTAAAGCAAGATTGGAATTAAATGCCTATCCCAAAGTTCTGTATGGCATGGCAGGATGCACTAGTGTTGGAATCAAGGATTAGATCCCATCACTTTTTAAACTAAACATCTGTCAGGGGCCCTAGGAGGTGGCACCTTCAATAGCAGTGCACCAGATTAAGTGAGGCAGGAGATTGCTTTCAGTAATATTATTGTAAATGTGTACATATTAAGAAAACAATATAATTTACAAGTTTGTGACTATTTCCAGGTAGAACGCTGTGGCTTGCCTTTTTTACAGAGTAGTTTTAACATGTGAATCCCCTACCTTATGTGTAAGGAAGAGCTGCTGCTACCACTTCTCTGTAACTTAAGTTACAGGAGCAAAACACTCCAGCACAATATGTCAGAGTTTATTGCGTCACATTAATTTCATGTGTAGATGTGCCCACTGTGTATTTCACTCTAACTTAAGTTACAGTGTTCAGTGCGAGTGAAGGAGCTTCCCTGCTTCTCACTTCACCCTTCCCACAGAATAGGTACAATATGAAAACAAAATTACTTCTTAGCTTCCTATGAACTAAGGAATCAAATTAAAATACAGCAAACAACAATTAAATTAATTGAGGTGTTGCTAAGTATTCCACCAGTTGTATTGTTTATTTTAATATTCTTCCTCTGTATGCAAAGCCTTACACAGACATAACCAAATGTTACATCTAACTGTATATTTCAATACTTTACCTTAGATAGTGGAAAATAAAAAGGTACTCATAAGTGCAGATTATGGAAGTTTAATTGTAACCAGTGGGTGCTGAGACTTAACTACTGCAGTTAAAAACAGGTATATTCACATGGAGAAATCAGAAGTAAGTGATAATATACTATACCCTCTAGGTTTTCCTATCACACAAAACTGCTTAAAAAAATCATACTGGATGCATCTACATGAGACAGTTACTGCAGAGCAGACTAATTAGCTCCACAGTAAAGTCTCAGCATCTGCACATGAGGCCCTACTAGGCCGTAGTAAATTAATTATGTCTGCTGTAGGTTAGTGCAGTAAAAGCTGTGCTATCTGGTACCTTACAAGCCGGCATGCTCTATTAACCAGCAGGCCAGCTTGTAAGGGAAAAGCGAAACTGGAAGTTCCCACCGTGGCACTTCAGGTTTTGCCAAGCCCCATTGCCCAGGGTAAAGCAGCTTGCATGGGGCCCCCCTCCCTGTCCCTTGGCGCCTGTGGGAGGGGCGGTGGTGTGGCAGGAGTGGCGGCAACACCCCGGACACGGCAGGAGAGACGGTGGTCTGAACAGGCAAAGACGCCTGTTCGGGCTGCTCAGTTAACTGGCATATTTTGTTATCCAGCACCACCCCCCTGATCTCCATGGGTGCTGAATAACAAAGCTTTTACTGTACTTATAAACATAAGTATTGTTCTAAGGCTGTCTTTAGTGCACAGCAACACATGGGCAAAGACTGATCGGGGTGCTTCAGTACAGGGAATGCTTGCTAGCTAGCCCTGCACTGGAGTACCCCTGTGCCCCAGTCAGACCCTCTGCAACAGCGCTGAGCCAGGAAGGAGCAGCTCCATGCTGGCAGGCTGAACCCCTGGGTCCACTGCAAGCCAAGGCTGCTCTGACTCAGCTAAACATGCTGTGGTCCTGTAAATGCAGCACCCAGGAGCAATAAACTCCAATGCAATGTGTTCCAAAGTTTACTGCATCATATTAATTTTGTGAGTAGATGCATTCACTGTGTATTTTAATGTCAAAGCAAAATATTTTAATGATTTCAAAATAATCCATTTGCACAACTGATTTCATAACTGATATTTTGTCTGTGAAATTTAAACAAAACACTGATACTAATTTTAATCATACTTATATGTATTTTTTCCTCAATTATATATATCCAGAATGTTTTACAACACATTGAGCCAACAATTTGCAAAAGTAGTAAACAAAAGTAGTAAGAAATAGGATCTCAAACTCAATGCCAATGACTACTGTATTAAAATATGGTGTTGTGTAATTAGCAGTTAATATCTTTATTGTTGAGTCCGTTTTTTAACACTCAATTTAAAAAGAGCATCCCTAAAATTGCCAATATAATTAATGATGACCATGAAACAACCTTTAACAACTAAAGGTGCAGCGATACATTGATCCATATTGTACTGATACCGATAAAAAGAAAATTGACATTATTGGTAAATTGGCTTTTTTTGGCTAATGTGGAAGAGAATGTCGCCAATAAATCCCACGTGCACGGGCACAGCCGCAGCATGTATGCAGCCAGGAGTGAGGCCCAGCAGCTTGGAGAGCAGCAACTGGCTGGTAAGTCTATG
>NW_017729032.1:79232977-79242944 GCF_001723915.1 Gavialis gangeticus
TGGGGGGGGGGGGGGGGGGAGGGGCGGGGGGAGACGAAAGGGGCATGGAGGGGGAAAATCAAGGCCCCAGCAGTGAGGGAGTGATTGGGGCTGGGGCGGGGTGGGACACAAGGTGGAGCCGGTGTCTTGTCTGAGGGGCATGGGGTGTGGGGGTGGCCTGCTGCTGTGCTTCCCTGGGGAAGGCATGGGGGGTATGTGCCTAACCAGTGCCAATCAAAGAGGCACTGTGCCCCCTGGATCTGTGTGTGAGGCAAGGGCATTGTTCCTAATGCTTCATAGGTTTATAGATGTAGGGTCAGAAGGGACCTGAGCAGATCATCAAGTCCAACCCCCTGCTTTAGGCAGAAATGAATACTGGGCTCATATGACCCCAGCTCATTATCAAGCCTCCTTTTAAAGACCCCTAAGATAGGAGCCAGCACCACTTCCCTTGGAAGCAGGTTCCCTCGGAAGCTTCTATGGATTCTTCTCAAAACTGCATCCACCTTTTGTTCAGCTGCATCACGCTGCACGCACATGTTAGTTAGGGACAGACATTACACATAAACTGGTTTAAATGATTGGAAACTGGTTTAAACCTGTGAGAGAATAGACATTCAGTACACATAAACCAGTTTGAAAATGGCTGAAACTGGTTTGAGTTAAACCTGGTTGAATGTAGTATCAGACTTAACTGATTTGGGTCAACCCAGTTTATGCAGTGTCTGTTCCTAAAACCCTTCCTGGTTTAACTTACAACAGAGTCCCACAGCATCCTGGATGCTTTGCAGCCCTGGATGGAGCTGTCTGCTCCAGAGCAGGGCTGCCCCCCCTCCCATCTGCCTGGCTTTCCCCTGCCCACAGCCCCCCCCCGCAACACTCCCTGCTAAAGCAGGGATCCCCCCTACCCTCTGCCATGGCACAGACTATAGGCAGCATATGGTATGCTAAGCTAATACTGAGAGGTGTCTGTGTAAAGCAGACAGGACAAAGGCAGACAGGACAGTGTCCACTTAGGGCTTTTTCAAGCTAATCAACAGGTCAGCTGGTAGTGTCCCACCATTCCTTCCTTGGAAAAAGCCTGTTTAAGAAGAGCTTGAACTAATAAGAGGCTTTTATCAAGTCCTCTTATGCTCTGTTATCAAGTCCAATGCTGGGTCCCTTGCTGGTCAGAAGCAGCAAAGGGGGGGGAGAGGGAACCCCTGTCTAATCAGAGCATCCTGCCAGTGCCTGGCCACACCCCCACAGCTCAGCACTGTAGTAGGGGAGGAAGGGCTGCTTTAGCAGCCCCCAGCTCCTGGCCTGAACCACTGCAAGGATGTGCCTGCATTTCCTCAGTCCAGAGAGAATGTCTGTACATATTCTGGAACCAGCTTCCATGTGAGGTGGTGCAGGCTCCCACCCTGGGGGTTTTTAAGAGGAGGTTGGATGACCACCTTATTGGGGTCATTTGACCCCAGTGCTCTTCCTGCCATGGCAGGGGATCGGAATAGATGATCTGCTCAGGTCCCTTCGGACCCTAGAAACTATGAAACTATATGCAAACTGGTTCAGCCTAGCCAGGTTAGACTAACCTGCAAACACTGAATCAATTCAGGTTCAAGCTTTTTGAATGTCTGTCCCTAGCCATTAAAGTCTGTGATCCACCAAGATTCCTAGGTCCTTTTCTGTAGTGCTGCCAACCAGCCAATCATCATCCATTTTTATATTTATGATTTAATTATTCTTCCCAAGATGCAGCACCTTGCATTTGATCACATTAAACTTCATCCTGTGTGCTCAAGTCTAGCTTTCTAATCTGCCAACATTTTTCTCAGTTGCATTCCTGGCTTCCACTGTTTGCAGTCCTTCTCAGTTTTGTGTCGTTTTCAAATTCTCTCAAGGAGTTTTTTATTCCACCATTCCAAAAACACACTGAACAGCTCTAGGCCAAGGACAGACCCCAAAAGGACTGCACTTGAATTTCCCTGCCATTCCAACGTGGATCCATTTATAATTATCTTTTGCTTGCTCTAATTTATTATCTATATAACCTATAGTAGCTTTGTCTATCCCATATTTCTTCAAATTGTTTACGAGAATTGTGGCAGAAGGCCATCTCTATCTCTCCCCAAACTCTGCTAGCAGGCGGGTGACCAATCTGACAATTTGGTTACCATGGTTACTGCAGAGGGCAGACACCCCTGGCCCCATCAGCATCAGTTAACCCTGAGTTGTAACTTGAGCTGGATACATTTCTGGGGGAGAGGGAAACCTGCTTGCTCTGCCTATATGACTGGCCTCACACACCTGGGTGGGGGCTTTAACTCCCGATTGTTCTAAGCAATTTCATCATGACTGGGAGGGGGCTAGGGACCCTGCCAGTCTACCCAGTAACAAGTGATGCATTTCAAATCGGTTGGCTGGCAGCCAACAGCTGCTGGCCTTCATTAGATCTGGTAAATGAGATCATAAGGTCTATGTAAGTTAAGGACTGCCCTGTAGGAGGGGCAGTAGCCATGATGAGAACTCTCAGAGAACCTGGACCTTCTGAAACTCACTCTCTCTCTTGAAACTCATGGTCAATGAAATGCTTGCCTCCAGAGGGAATCTCCACCTGTCTCTGGATGACACTTGTGAGTAAGACACTTGAGATCTAACTAGATATATAGCTTGCAGTAAGACAGATGAGTAATCAAAAGCTACCATGCTACTATTTGCTCTAAGGGATTTCTCTGATATTGCTCTATCCTGTACCCTATTCCAGACCTACTCCTTGTAACCAATGAAGTTCTCCTCTGTACCTAGTGTGGGAGACTTATTGGGAGAGGGTCTAGATTATGCCTTGGGCTCCCTTTGGTTCGTCTCATTAAGGGAAACTACTATTTGTGCTTTGGACTGAGGAAAGCATCCCAAGTTCTTGCCGTAGGTCGAGTACCCTCAAGGACTATTAAGCTCGTTTCCCATGGGGCACAGGGCCAAGATCAGTCCAGACCCTGGATGGCGGCAGCTACACCCAAGCTAGTGGGTATGCTCCAGGAAAGGGGTCGGCCAGACACGAGGCGCCCCCAGGAGGCACTGGGAGCCTGGATGGTGGTCGGGCACAATGAGGTGGGTGGCTCAACACAGGAGTACCTACTACTGGCCTGCTACATGAATGACATGAGGGGCTTTGTCAAAAGCCTTGTCAAAATCCAGATACACTATACCCATTGCATTCCCTTTCATCCCCCCAAGTAGTTATCTTGCTGAAGAAGGAAATCACATGTGTTTGATATGATTTCTTCACAGTGAGCCATGTTGGCTGCTCAAGATCAGCCTTTCCTTCTCCAGATGCTTGCAAGGGTAAAGCCCAGCTAGAAGCAGACATTCTGGAGATCAACAAGTGGCTGTGTAGATAGTGTCTTTCTGAGAAAATGGACTGCTGGGAAAAAATGGGGTCCACCTGATGAAGAGAGAAAAGACTGTTTTTGCATACAGGCTTGTTAACTCAGTGAGGAGGCTTTAACCTAGGTTCCTGGGATGATGGAAATAAAAACCAAAGGTAAGTAGAGCCTTGGGATTGGAATAAACATTTAGTAAAGGGAACCAGTAATGAAAACTTTATCAGTGTTCTCAGGGAGAGGGTAGGACAATCAGGTAGATACCTGAAATACACTAATGCAAGAAGTATGGGAAACAAACGGAAAGAATTAGAGGTCCTAGTACAAGCACAGCCTTATGATACAGTTGGGATTATGGAATAGTTCACATAACTGGAGTACTGCCATGGATGGATAGCTTATTCAGGAAGAGTAAGCAGGAGAAAAAGGAGGAACTGTAGCCCTATATATAACGGTGATGTACATGCATTCAGAGGGGCAATATGAAGTGGACGGTAGGCCTGTTGAAAGCCTCTGGGTAAAGATTCATAAATGCTAGAGTTGGAAAGGACCTCAACAGATCATTGAGCCCAACCCCCTGCCTAGGCAGGAAAGAGAGTGTTGGGGTCAGATGACCCCAGCAAGATGCCTATCCGGCCTTCTCTTAGAGACCCTCAAGGTAGGGGAGAGCACCACATCCCTTAGAAGCCCATTCAAATTTTGGCCACCCTTACTGTGACAAAGCTTTTCCTGATATCTAGCCTTAATTTGCTGTCAGTTTGTGACCATTGTTCCTTGTTACCCCAAGAGACGCCCTGGTGAACAGAGCATCTCCGATCCCTTGCTGTGTCCCCCTAGTGAATTTGTAGGCAGCCACAAGACCACCTCTCAGCCTTCTCTTGCAGAGGCTCAAGTGGACCAGGTCCCTCAGCCTCTCCTCATAGGGCTTGTCCTGTAAGCCCCTAACCATACATGGGGCCCACCTCTGGACCCTCTTGAGTCTATAAGCATCCTTCTTGAAGTACAGCACCCAAAATTGGATGCAGTACTCCAAATGCAGTCTGACCAATGCTGCATAGAGGGGAAGTATCACCTCCTTGGTTCTACTTGCCATGCATCTGCTGATACATGATAAAGTGTGGTTGGCTTTGCTGATGATTTCATCACACTGACAATTCATGTTCATCTTCGAGTCCACTATGACCTCGAGATCCCTTTCCGCTTCTGTGCTGCTGCGACTGTCATTTCGCAGCCAGCAGGTGTGTTGGATATTTTTGCCCCCTAGGTGCAGGACTCTGCACTTGTCCTTGTTGTACTGCATCCTACTGTATACTGCCTACTTTTCCAACCTGTCCAGGTCTGCCTGCAATCGTTCCCTACCCTCTGGAGTGTGGACTTCAACCCACAATTTAGTATAATCTGCAAACTTGGACAGAGTGCACTTCATACCCCCATCCAAGTCACTGATGAAGATATTGAAGAATACACGTCCAAGGACAAAACCCTGTGGGACCCCACTACTCACATCCTTCCAGGTTGATACCAACCTATCTACTACCACTCTCTGGGTGCAACCGCTAAGTCAATTTGCCACCCACCAGACTATGTAATCATCAAAGTCACAGCCTCTTATTTATGAGAATGGGATGAGATACCATATCGAAGGCCTTGCTAAACTCCAGGAAAACAACATCCACCTCTACTCCTGCATCTAAGCATTTTGTGACCCAGTCATAAAACAAAACCAGATTAGTAAGTTATGATCTACCTGCTACAAATCCATGCTGGTTTCCCTGCTGCATTAATTTTTCCTGCTGGACTTCCATAAATATGATCCTTCATAATCTTTTCAAAGACCTTTCCAAGGATGGAGGTGAGACTGACTGGCCTATAATTACTCAGATTCTCCTTCCTCCCCTTCTTGAAAATAGGGACTGCAATGGCCATTTTCCAGTTCTTTGGGACCTGGAGTGCCACGAGCGCTCAAACAGCTGTGCCAGTGGTTCTGCTATGACACCGGCCAATTCCTTCAGTACTCTTGGATGCAGCTCATCTGGGCCTGCTGACTTGAACACATCCAGTCCTTCCAAGTGACTCTGCACCAAGTCAGCATCGACAGTTGGTGAGCTGGTGTCCCTCTGATTACCATCTAAGAACCCATTAGGAAACTTATCTTGAGCCCTGTTCAGGAACACTGAGGCAAAAAAACCTCTTTGAATAACTCGGCCTGGTCTCCTAAAGATAACAGGGGAGAGCGGCAGTGGGGGAGAAGACGGTCAAAGTAGTCATCTGCTACAGACCTCCAAAACCAGGAGAAAATGAAGGAGGCCTTCTCTAAACTGACAGAAGCTTCCAAATTGTAAGACTTGGTTCTCGTGGGGAACTTTAATTATTCGGTCATCTGCTACGAGACAAAAGCAGTAGGGAACAAGCAATTCAGGAAACTCCTGGAGTGCATTGGGCATAACTTTTTTATTCAGATGAGACAGGCTAACGAGGAGGAAGCTCTTCGACTTACTGCTCACAAACAGGGAGGAATTAGTCAAGAAAGTTAATGGATGTAACTTGTGTGACAGTAATCACAAAGTGATAGAGTTGAAGATTCTAGGAGAAAGGAAGGAGAGCAGCAAAACAAGACAATGGACTTCAGGAAACCAGATGTTAACCAGCTCAGGAACTGGTGGGCAGAATTCCTTGGGAAGGAAATCTGTGAGGTAAAGGAGTCCAGGAGAATTAACTATACTTTAAAGAGGCCCTCTTAAAGGTGCAGGAGCAAGCAACCTGATGAGACAAAAGAAAAGGAAGTGCAACAGAAACCTGTTTGCTAGATAGAGATCTCTTCAAGGAGTTAAAACTTTAAAAGAAGTCATATCAAACTTGGTCATAGTACTAGGGAAGAGTATACGAGCATGCAGGGAGAAAATTAGGAAGGCCAAGGCATGGTTTGACATGCACCTGGCAAGGGACAAGAAAGTTAATACAAGTATATAAAAGTAAGAGGAACACCACAGAAAGCACAGGCCCCTTATGAAATACAGAAAGTAATCTAGTTACATATGATGCAGTTAAGGCTGAAGTATTTAATGCCTTTTTTTGGTTTGGTTTTCATAAATAAGGGCAGCTACTAGATGAGTGCAGTTGGCAGCAGAGATGGGGAAGGAGACAAACAGCCTAGAGTAATGGATCATTGTGCTGAGTGAGTAGAAATCAATGGCTCAATGACTAGTTTGGATCCGGTATCAAGAAGGGTTCTCTACAGGTCTGTCCTGTGTTCAGTACTGTTTAATACCTTCATTAATGATTTGGATGATAGGATTGAGTGCACACTTAGCAAATCTCTGGATCATACCAAGTTGGGTAAAACTGAAGACACTCTGGAGGGTAGGGTTAAGATCCAGAATGACCTGAAGAAGCTGGATAAATAGTCTGTAATCAATCAGATGACAGTCAACAAGACAAGTGCAAAGTCCTCCACTTAGGACAGAATAATTGCATGCATAAATACAGACTGGGGAACAACAGGCTAGGCTGAGGTATAGCAGAGAACCTGGGATTTTCAGTGGACCATAAGCTGGATATAAGCCAATAGCATGCTTTTGTTGCAGAAAAGGCCAAGAGTATACTGGGTGTATCCAGACGAGACGTTAACTGCACAGTAGCTCATTCCTACTGTGCAGTAATGTCACCAGGCATGAACCGCAATGTGACACTACTGTGCAGTAGTAACAAGTTACTGTACAGTAAGTGTCACCAGGCAACTGTACTGGGATGCTACTTGGTTACACATCTCGTGTAGATGTGCCCACAGAGTAGTATTAATAGGAGTGACAAATCAAGGGAAGTGATTCTTCCTCTCTATTCAGCACTAGTAAGGCTTCACCTAGAGTGCTGTGTCCAGCTTTTTTGGGCTCCACACTTCAAAAAGGATCTGGACAGTTGGAAAGAGTCCCGAGCAGGGAAACAAAAAATAATTAGGGGTTTTGGAGACATGACTTGTAAGGGAAGTCTGAAAGAACTAGGTTATTTAGACTAGAGAAGAGAAGACTGAAGGGGGATTTGGTAACAGGCCTCAAATACCTGAAGGTTGTTTAGCAGGGATCCTGGTTTTCCCTGATAAAAAAAATCCACATTTTTCAGATCTGAAAAAGTAATCCAAAATCCACATTTTTCTATGTTTAAAGTATTTATAGCGGTGTTTCATTTTAATGGTGTTATATATATTAGTGGTGTTTCATTTTATTCACAGAAAAATGTGGATTTGGGTTACTTTTTTACAGTTCTCCGGTATGCCAGTCTATCATGACTTTATAAATACTATTGGCAAAGGCTCCAAAACCTCCTCTGCCAGTTCCTTCAGTACCCTGGCATGAAGTTCATTGGACCCTACTGACCTGAACTCATTGAGATCCATTTAAAGTTTTCTGAGCAGCCTAATTGTTTTTCTGAAGACCAAGGCAAAGTAGGTGCTGAGCAGCTCCATGTTCTATGTTTAGAATTTACTCTGGCTATTTAATAGTGGACCCAAAACTTCCTTGGTCTTTCTTTCATGTCCATATTTATAGAATTTCTTAACTTGCCTTGCCAGGTGAATCTCCTGAATAGTACCTCCTCTTTTCTCCTCCTAAGCCAGTTAAAAATTACATTTGTCTATTGCCTTAGGTATCTGTTTCCTTTCTCTTCCATGGTTTCCAAGACACGTAGGTTGTAGCTTTTAAGTATTTCTCATGTATTATAAATAAATAATATACTTCTCTGTAGGGGTTTTTGTGTCATCCTTACTATTCTGCCACCTGGGAAGACTATACCATATAAATAAAAAATAATCCATTATAGAAAGCAAAGTTATTACAGAAGTACTATAAACAGACCAGAGCACTTCTACCTTAGTGGTAAAGCATTTCAAATTCATCTCTTTTTTGCCATGTTATATATTACATAAGGAGCTAATTTTTATATTATAGTTAAAATTCTTTGTGCCTTCAAAAGGAGGAAGAGAGAGGAAAAAATCCTTATCTTTACACAGTAGAACCTGAGGTACTGAAAGTATTTTTTGAGACTATCCAAGCACACACATGCGCATGCACACACATGCACGCACGCGCATGCACATGCACACCATTTAACAATTTTTAGCATGAAAGACATACTGTACCATGAACATGGTCCTGAAGTTGTTCAAATCAGTTAAAACTTCTTCCACAGAAACCTTCTTCAAATCAATGGCATAGTAAACCATCACATTCTGATAGAGCTTTTCCATGTTCTCATGCATCCTGGAAAGCTTTTGGTAATGCTCTCTTGCATAAACTGCAAAGCTGTAGATTACTGTTAAGGCTAAAATAATGTTCAAAGAAGCCAATAAAGGAAATAAACATTAAAAAATTATCTGAGATCACTTCCCACAATAAATTCATCATTTGTAGCAAGTAAAATACAAGTCCTACATGCTTAGCCATGTTTAATGTGTATGTTGGCAATAGTAAATAATGAAACAAGAGTCAGGGATGATCCAGACTTGAACAGGCAGCTGGACTAGATGACTACATGAGGTCTCTTACAATCCAGGACTGGGGCTGGAATTGCTGCTGCAGTTTGGCCAAGCCACTATGTACTCTATGGCCCTGGTCAGAGTTGGAGCTGCAACCACCACACAGGGAAAGTAGCAGAGGTGTGGCAGTGGGGGGTGAACAGGTGGGGCTCTACTTTCCCCACAACAGTGGTAGAGGCAACAAATTGAAGATGACCCTCCAATAATTAGATTCTATACATGGATAATTATAATAAGTTTATAATTTTCCATGTATGCAATCTAATCATTGGGGGATCATCCAAAATTTAAAGCAGTCTTAGTTTCAGGTGAATAGAGTATGTTTCCCATCTTGTTACATAAAATGGCATATATAAGGACATTAATGAACTGGGGGGCTGCTCAGAAACTTGAAAAAATTCAAGTCTATTGGAGGTGAAGTATGGATTTAGGCATACAGGTTTAAAATTTCAGTCATTTTAAAAACTGATTTACAATTCACATATAAATCACTTGATCATCATTTTTTACTGTTAGAATAATAATTTATAAAATATGCTACTGCGAAAAGCAAAATTTAAACAAAGTTAAATTATAAGCATCCTATAATCAGAGAAGCACACACTTAAGTCTTAGTGTTAATAGGCTCATGGGAAGAAGAGCTGTTATGCTACCTCTATCAGTGAAATGAGAGAATTGAAGGTGTAATTCAAATCTGCTGCATAAATAATTTTCTGTCTTACAGATGTGTGTCCCCGTATTTTAAAAGTTGGTATCAGTTTCAAACTACTAGTTCTAGGAATATTATTCTTATGCCAGCTCTCACCATTAGTACTAAGAACATATATAATTCTTAGGAAACTGTGTCCCTTCAACTTTAACAGATGTGAGCCAGATATAGAAAAATACTTAAGTGTATGGTTAACCAAGCACTTTGACTACTTGTACATGCCGTATGGGTTTAATCCAGTTTAGTTCTCCCCAAATAGAAATGGTGGGTTTTTAATAACACCACTTCAATTTAGGGAGAATTAAACTGAATGAAACCCCTGTGGCATGTACACAAGAGTGGTGGCCCAATCCTTGCCTACCATTTCAGCAGCCGGGGGGGGGGGCGGGG
>NW_017729032.1:79243057-79263326 GCF_001723915.1 Gavialis gangeticus
AGCCCTCCCCAACGATCTTGGGGCGGGGGGGGGGGGGGAGGGGATGGGACAGCAGGCTGCCAGCAGGCCAAGCAGTTCCCAAGCTGTGTGGGGCACCCCCAGGAAGCACCCACCCTCTAGCACCCAGCCCAGGCAGTCTCAGGGGACACTGCAGCCATGGAGGGAAGCACTGGACCCCCTGCAGCTATGGAGGGAAGCACGGGGCCCCCACACAGCTCAGGGAGGTAGGCGGGCTCAGGGGCGGGGGGGAAAAAAGAGAGAGAGAGAGAGAGAGAGAGAGAGAGATCAGGCTCACTGCTTTTTTTCTTCTTCTTCGGTGGAGCCTGCCTGCACAGGCTGCCACTGGGTCCTACAGTCCCTGAGCTGCACAGCAGTTCTCACCAAGCTCCAAGCACACCCGCTTCCAGCACCCTGTGCACTGTTGCAATGTGTTAGGTAGCAAACTAAAACACCTTGGAGGTGTTTGCTATGTACCAAAGTCATTTCAAGCCAAATATGTTGCTGAACATGCAAACGGCAACACCAATAAAGCAGAATATACCGCCAAACATGCAAACAGCAGTGCCATTAAAGCAGTGCAAAAGTGCATTTAAGCCATTTTAAAGGCCAATTTTGTGGAGTGTACAAAGGCCCTTCTTCAATTTAACTTAAATAAACAGAATTTAAGCATGTGGTTATTCAAGGCAGCCTGGACTAGCATTGGACTTGATATCATAAGACCTGGTTTCTTTTCCTAACTTTTCTATAGACTTTCAGTATAGCCTTGGGTCCTTGTTATTCCTCTAACTATAGTTCGATTAGGAACAACTCTACAGAAACTTACACATACAACACTTAAATCCATTAAAACAATTAAGACCATTCACAGTGTTGCTACTTAAGTGTCTAGGTAAATCTCTGCCTGCAAGTTCTTTGGTTTAAGGACTGTCTCTATGTGTTTTTAGACTACAGATCACAATGGGCTCTGACTTTGATTAGGGCCCCTACATGTCACAGGCATATTAAGCTTTACATTCATGGATTTGCCCCTCCTTTTCAAGAAAACTAACAATAAATCCTTCCCACCAACTAATGAACTTTGTATCTAATAGAGGTACACCAATAAAAGATTACTTGGGCTGATACCGATGGCTGATTTTTAACGAGCCATATCAGCTGATACCCATCTGATTCTCGATATGCATCCCAGCAGCTTGGAGAACAGCGTCCAGCTGGTAAGTCTGTTGGGGGGAGGGGGAAGGTGCATGGGAGGGAGCAGACCAAGGATTCTGCAGTGAGGAAGGGAGTGGGTCTGGGGTGCACTGCCCAGCCAAGGTGGGACAGAGTGGTAAGAGGCTTGTCCAGGGGGCGCAAGGAGATGGGGTGGAACCTACCATTGCACACACCCCCAGGTGTGCCATGGGGAAGTGTGCACCCCCAGATCTGTGCACAGAGTGAAGGTGCGCTGCCACTGTGTGTGGGGTGAGGACAGGCTGCCACTGTGGGATGGGGCTGATCCTAGGCTCTTCCTGGTGGTGGGTGGGGCTGGGGCTGCACTCAGAGTGACCGGTGGCAGCACTGGGGTGGGAGGGGCTATAGAGTGGGCTACAGTCACCCCAAAATTCGCTGCAGCTGCCCTGTGTCCCTCCCTCACAGTGCCACTGCTGCCCACCCAGAGCACAGCCTCCCACCGGGAAGAGCCCAGCGCCACCCCCAGGCCCAGCATGCCCTTGCCCCACGCACAGATCTAGGTGGTACATGCCCCCCCCATGTCTCCCCCATGGGTGCACAGTGGTGGGATCTGCCTTCCTCCTTGTGCCTCCCAGATGAGCCTCTTGTGGCTCTGTCCCACATCCTGCCCCAGTTGAGAAGTATCTGGACTAGCCCCACTCCCTCCCTCACCGTAGGGTCCTCAATCTGTCCCCCCTCCCCCCGCAACCCTTTCCCTCCGCAATGGACTTATCAGCTGGACAGTGCTCTCCAAGCTGCCAGGCTGGCTGTGTGCATGCTGCACCTGCGCACATGCACGTGGCATTTATGGGCAACTTTATCAACCACATCAGCCAAAAAAAGCCGACTGCCAATAATGTCATTTTTTTCTTTTATCTGTGTGGCTACAATACAGACAGATGAATCAGTGCACCTCTACTATCTAAGTATTTATTTACTGACATTTGAAACCTGAAAATTTCTATCACAGGTCTCTGTGAAAGCATGCTCTAAAGCTGTTTAGTTCCAACAACAGCAATTTAATGTGATCATGATAGTCACCTGGCATTAACAAGTATTATAACCATTACAGAGCTTCTTTTGAGAAGTAGTATACTGCTGATGAACTCTACTATGGGGGTCCTCATACAATCACAAAGGTGTCATCTTTTCTTTAGTCTACCAGAGGATAGTTTCTTCTATACCTCACTTAAGACCAGAAGAGTTTTAGGGAAAATGTTAGGAGGGCTAGGTTCCTGACCGATACAATTTCTTTATTGGCTTGGGGGGGGGGGGACCCACAATTTACAACAGCAAATCACTGCGTCAAGGGACTTCTCTTTAATTCCCTCATGCTACAAAATATTTAAATTATTTAACCAGATTTAAAGCACTAGCTAACTGGGCTAAGAGATGTATGATATTTAGATATAATAATCTAACATCATAAAAAAGGAATTTGAGCATCAATGCTATGAACCAATTTGTATTGCTTAGCATTGTTAGAGATTTTGTTATAGTTCTTACTAGATACATACTAAGAATGTAACAAAAACAGAAACAACTGCTGAACAACAGAACCAAGAATCAATGAGAACACCAGGATAGAAAGGTCAGGGTAACAGCTCTAGTAAATGTTACTGTAGCAACGGCAGGAGCAGCAGGAACAGCAGCAATACATTCTTAATAATTACTGCATTACGTGTCTATACTTTCTATGGAAATTTTCACAGGCAATACAAACGTATTTGAGAGAGTTGAAAAATAGAAAAAGTGTTCAGAAGATAGACTAAGAAACATTACAAAACTTTGCAAATTTTTCAAGTAATGTAGAACATGAATGAAAGCAAATCAAGAAATATTTTTAGGATACAGTTTCTCAAACACCAAGCTCAAATGATACTATTTGCTTTGTAAGTATGCTACAGAAATATTTTACAAAGTCACAGTGTTCATTTTAATGGAATAGAAGCTGGAAAAATATAGGTTATATTATTTTTGTGCTACAGCTAGACATATGCAAATGTTAGAAGTAACAATGCTAAGTTTTCATATTTTTTCCCATAACTAAAGAAAATATTGCAGACAAAATATTCTAGGTAGCTTTTGCATGACGAAGCCTAGCTGTTTGCAGCTAACAAATTGATATCTAAAACAGAAAATAGAGCCATTAGTCTTCCCCAACATGCTGTATTGGACATACAAATAACTACAATTACCACAATTATTTTATTCAGTTGTATAAGTCTTTGCAACATTTATGGCATAGATGCTATCATTCCTTTCTTACTAATACAAAAATCTGTACCTTGGGGCTGATCCCAGGTCATATCTGCAGGCCCAGCAGCAACTGCAGCAGATCCAGTGGTGGCAGGAAGAGAATGACAGCTACAGAGAGAGCAATAGCTGTACCTGAATAGGACTTGCTCACTGTCCATGGGGCCCAGGTATCTCAAATTTTGCAGAAGTCCCATTCCTCAGTCACCTAAATTACAGTAGCCCACTGATGGCCAGAAGGAACAACTCTCCAAGCCAGATCCCACCTGTGGGCCATATATTTGACATCCCTGTTCTAGTATAAAGGAAAACTGCCAAAAGAATAGTTACAAAAGTAGAAATATAAGTACAGACCTTGTAACACAGGAGCAAGAAAAAGGGAAAAAAAGAAACAGTAAAGGAAAACAAAGAGATTAATGAAGGTGTGGTGGCGACACGCCTCCAAAGGCTTTCAAAGGGGCGGAGGTGAGCTCCGCAGGTCCCAAAACCCGGAAACAGACCCCCCGTGGGGAAAACTTACCTCCTGCTGGCCCGGCAGCGCAGGAACCGGGACTGTGGCCACAGCCGCGCGAGCTGGCATTACGCCAGCTGTTTAATCAGCTGTTCCCCGCGCAGGGAACAGCTGGACCAATCGCAGCAGCTGTACCGGCTGTCACACAGTTTAAAAGCCCCGATCAACCCTGTGGAGGGGAAGAGCCAGAGAAAGAGAGAGGAGGTGGGCAGCACATCAGATGTGCTGAGGCTCCTGTGGGGAAGAGGAGTGGCACAGATGGAGCAGCACTGGAGCAGGGCAGGGGAAATCTTTGAAATTCCTGCCAGAGGCAAAGCAGGGGGAACACTTCAGCCTCCTGTAGGAGGCAGAGCAGGGGAAGCACTGCAGCTCCCTGCGGAAGACAGACCAGGGGGAGCATTCGAGCTCTCTGTAGGAGGTAGAGAAGGGGCAGCATTCGAGCCCCCTGTAGGAGGCTGGGGAAAAGGAGGCGGCTCCACATCCCTCTTCTCCCCAGGAGAATATTTATTCTAAAGAAAACAAAAGAAAAGGGGGAAAAAATCAAAGAGAGAGAGGGAGAAGGTTGAGGCATAAAGGTTGGAAGGACAAGAGCCGACTGAGCCCACTCGGATGTGGGTTCCCCCACCTGAAGCAGGCGGCGAGCAAGCCCATGGGGTTGAAACCACCATCGCATCATCACCTATCTAGTTGGCGAGTGGACGGGGTGTAGGAGAGGCGGAGCCCCATGGAACATCGCGCCGCATAATCATGAGTACTGCCATTGTCAGGAAGCTCTCCCAAGATGATCACCACTGAACCCCCTCTGATAGCTTCGTATCAAAGTTGTAGCAGTAGAGTTGAGGGGAGGAGCTACATACCCAATAAGCCGTGCTACCCATAAGGTCCCCCAGAGATCACAGTAGGCAGAATGTTACATCCCCCCACCCCTTGGTATCCTGCTTCTTTGAAAGTATTACCTGGTAACCACCCCCACCCCCTTGGTTTCCTGTTTCTTTGAAGATACTACCTAGTATTATTCACATTTGTTGTATATAAGTTGTTAGTATGATATTGCAAGAACTGTCTTTAATTCTATTAAGCTTAAAAAAAAGACATCTACAATAGTAGTTTCTCTACTGATGAGACGAGTCCATGGCACCATTTTATCTTTACAAAAAACTGCATATGAAGTAGCTCTTGCTACCAGACCATGACTTCATATGTGACTTGAAGTTACTGCCACAAGGGAAGGAACCCTTCAAGTAAAAAACCAAAACAAAACAAACAACTAAATAAACAAAAACAAACACAAACCTTTTGCCCAAACTAAATGTTTCAAAAGCAGCTTTCATGAGTATGTTTAGGACCACATTTTAATATGCTACGATTTACGGCTACCTTTCTAATTGGAAATTTCAAAGGCATCAAGCCCAGCATGAATTGGTAAGAACTGGGACAATGTTTTGTTTTCAACTGGACTAAGACTGCTGCCAGATAAAACTAAGTGAGATAACATTTTAGGTGAAGATAAATGATCTCACTGGGGTTCAGTATTGCAGTGACTCAGAATGCCAACAAAAGTAGATGCCAGAGGATGATATCCTGTGGATATCAAGAAACCCAAACAAATAGTAGTGACTGTTGTGAATGTATTCTTGTAAGCCCACAGGAGCTACTTACCTGAGAGGACCAGGCGCAGATTAATTTAATGCTGATAGTTATCCTTATCAAATTATTGGTCATACCATACTGACCAAATTATTCTCAAAACTATCAAAAGCTCTTTATGTTTGGTAGTAGCAGAGACTTCTGAGAGTCAGGCCAAACTTCCTTGAAACTAATTTACAAAATAGAGCCCGTATATGTGTTGCTGTCTATAATATTCAAAAACTGAAGCATCTCGATACATGTTTTTTGTTTACTGTCTTGATTAGATGAATGCAATTCATCCACTCATATTTCACATACAATTTTCATGTTTAAAAATCTGCATCTTAATGACAATGAATTCTTACTGAAAACTCATTTTTTTCTGGGAAGGTCCCTGACACTAAAACAACGTTGAAAGGTAAGATAAGTCACAAAGCAACCAAACAAGTGAGTGATTTTTTTTTTTATTTGACAGAACAGTAACATTTTCTCCTTTCACTTTTAGCTCTAATAGGGAGTTGAATGGGAACTGGCATTAGAAATCTGAACACCTTCCCTTCAACATACAGTCTTGCAGTTCTGAACAGTGTCTGTTATAAAACGATAAAACTTGCCTTGGAGAACAAATCAAGGATTTGTTAAGTATAAAATTGAAACTGTGATGTTTTCATCCTGGAAAGCTGGCTTTAAGGTATTACATTCCTCCTTTTTACTTGAGAAATAGGGTCTAGGTTTGAGAATATTCTTATTTTTAGTCCTTTTTATCTGAATTTCAAGAGAGTTCTCTTTCTTCAGTATCTAATTCAAGTCATTTAGAAATGTATGGCTTAAAGGCCCTTTAAAGTAGCTTAAATGCCCTTTTGCACCGCTTTAATGGCATTGCTGTTTACACAGTCGGCAGCGTATTGCGCTTTAATGGCACTTCTGTTTACGCTGTCGGCAGCATACTGTGCTTTAAATGACTTTGATACATAGCAAAATAAAACGTCTCTGAGGTATTTTCATTTACAACCTAACAAAGTGCAACAGCTGCGGAGGGAAGCACAGGTCCCTGTGCAGCTCAAGGGCTGTGCAGGAAGCCTGTGCTGGCAGCCCAGCAGCAGCCTGTGCAGGTAGGCTCTACTGAAGGGGAGGGGAACCCCCAAAAAGCAGCAAGCCTGATCCTTTTTTTTCCCCCCCTCCCCAGAGCCTGCCTGGCTGCCTGAACTGCAGGGGGGCCCAGTGCTTCCCTCTGCAGCTGCAGGGGGGGAGGGGGCGGCAGTGCTTCCCTCCCTGCCTGCGGTGCCCCCCAGGACCACCCGGGCCAGGTGCCAGTAGGTAGGTGATGCCTGGGGGCGCCAACACAGATGGAAGCACTGCCCCCTCCTGCAGTTCAGGGACCATTTATCTCACTGGCAGCTCACCCTCCCCACCACTGCTGGAGACACAGGTAAGGATTGGGCCCCACCCTTATATATATGCCATGGTGGGTTAGCTTGGTTTAATTCTCCCTAAATTGAAGTGGTGTTTTAAAACATCCACCATTTCAATTTAGGAAGAACTAAACCAAATTAAACCCCTATGGCATGTACGAACAACCCTAATGGTTTAAAGCACCCCCCCGCCCTGACCCCACAAAGAGTAGTATCAGATTCCTGGTGTTTTTTAATGGGTTTGTTGATCTCAATGGGGGAAAAGGAAAGGTCAGGAGATGGCTGAGGGTAGCATGTGGGGAGGGGTGTGTGTGTTACTAGTGGCTTCTTTTTGACATTTACCACCAGGGTTTCTTTGGTCGCCATTATAACATTTCCTCAAATTTACAGAATTATTATGGATTTCTCCAGGTTCTCAAAGGACTTCTCTCTAACAAATGGTCTCATCTGGACTTATCTTCAGCCAACCTTTCATACACATCCCAATATTTAGCAGCCAACTGGAATGCTTAAGTAATAACAATGTTTAGCAATGATTGATTCCTAACACTAATGCCAGCAACCACTGCTGCTCATATTTCATGATCTTTCCAGGACCTCAAAGATGCTCAGAAAGAAAAGGCTGAGCCATGAAGGACTCCACAGCTGAGAGCTCTCAGAGGAAGAACTATTACTGAAAACTATCCCTCGGAATCTTTCCAATATGCACAGTTACTTCTCAAGCCAAAACATTCTGCTCACACAAGACACTGCCATATTATGAGTAATACCCCAGGCTCAGTGATGACAAAGGCATAAAGATGAAGCAGCATTAAAAGAGGAAATCTGAGGTGCAGACAAGAGCAGCTCCTCGCTGTAACTCCAAATGCTTTGCAGGAATCATCCTGAGTTACAAATATCTCCTAGAACAAACAGGACTTCACTGTTGGTTCTAGGGGGTGGGTGAACTAGCTGCTGGCTGCCAGTCTGCAGCCAATTTACCCTAGCAACAGCCCCTCCTCTCTTCCAGCCTGCTCCTGTTTCAGAATTGGAGGGGAGAAGACAGCAGAGAGAGTTCCTTCTAGGGGTTCCCCAGCCAGCTCTGGAAGGTGGAGTGGATGAACTGGAGCCTCCCCTCCCCACCCTTTCAGCAGGGGCTGAAAACCCTTCAGACTGAAATCCCTCCACCCCCTTTCCCCCCTCCCATTCTGAAAACAATTCAAGGCTGGAAGGCAGCACAAACAAGTTACAGAAGATACTCTGTTTTGAAATGTCTTCATCTGATACCTCAATGCAATAAGGGGGCAGATTTTTACCCGATCAGTAGAGGTGCACCAATACATTGGTCTGATATCCGATCGGTACCAATATAAGGAAAACTGGTTGTATCGGATATCGACCAGATGGGAGGGGAGGGGAGCTCACAGGGAGCGAGGAGCAGCAAGGAGAGCGGCCTTCAGCAGGTAAGTCTGGTGTGGTGGAAAGGGAGGGTGAAGGGAAGGGGTGTCACCGGACTTACCAGCTGGAGGCAGCTGTATCAGAAACTGGATTGGTATCGGCCAATATGCCTCCTTAAATATTGGCTATCAGTACCAACTCCAAAAATCTCTATCAGTGCACCCCTACTAACCAGCCATTTTTTAAGCTGTCTGCAGCTGTGCACTTGTGTTTGGTTACTGTTAAAAACTGCTTTCTGTGGCCAGATCAGGGAAAATTGTCACTTCTATCTGTGCCCCTTGTGTCTGTCCATTGCTCTGACATAGCAGGCCACTTGTAGTAGCACTGGGTGCCTGTTGACGTGCAGGGATGCTGCTCCAATGCACTGTAAAACAGCAGAGGAACAAGGTTATTATATAAGTGTAGATCACTTGTAAAACAACTAGGAACCACTGTTTGGATACTGTCTGAAACTCAGTCAAAGAAAATGGGCACAAACAATACTCTTTTGCTTTGGAGCACAAACTGCTACTCTGGTTAAGGATTTTTATGAATCCAGTTGATCATTCCTGTATGGACCAAGAGCTCTTTGTAGTGGAAACCACTACCCCCAGAGTCAGTCTCTTCAAACTCCAGGTTGATGAGATGTAGCAGCATATGCAACAGTGCTGTGTATCACGATGTTGCATATGGTAAATAGAAATTCTCTCTTTTCATGGCTACAACACAGATTATATTTTGATGTATATGTTTTGAATCATTATGAGATTCTCTCAACCTGAAATAAATTAATATATAAAATAATATAATTTAGTAATAAAAAAGGCTGAATAATGCTGGTTGATCTCACCTGCCTCCATTATAAGTGAACAACACTGGTAATACCAGTAACACCTACAGTTACTGATAATCTAAGTGTTCTATTAATTTACTGAAAATTGATCTTTATAAAGTTGGTACACTTTAATGCACTTTTTAATACTCTTAAGTCTATTATTATGTTGAACTATAAAAATGGCAATCTCTGCATTTTCATTTAGTAATGTAAGTGTATGTTCCATAGATCTGTAGTTTAAATTACGATGCAAAAAGTCTTACACTCAATGGACCAAACTTGTTCTCTTTAAATAATGCCAACAACGATAACCAATTTAACAAAAAATAATACTTATATCATAAACTTGATACAGAATTGATCCAATGGAATATATTCACAAGTGTTCGATTGTCCATTGCAGTTTTAAAAGATTTCACATGAAGATATTTCCAAACTTCCCATTGGATTCAATTTAACTATCTACAAAATCTCACAAATCCCTACTTTATTCATCACAGGTACCATTCCAAATGTATTTTCTTCCTTGTTTTTAATATTTTCTGTGTGAAAATAGGGTTCAATTGTGTGCAACACTTAGAAGAACTTTGACCTGAGAAAGCTAAGGGTACGATTCAAAGTGGTTTCTTAGACACTTAAATGGGATGTGGGTACCTAAATTTCATAGTGTTTTAAAAGTTGTCCTGCCCCAGCAGCTACATAGCTTACTAAGTGCCAAAATTTATTATACTTTAGTTTTATATTGGAATCTATTTTACTTTAGTTTTGTATTGGAATGTTCCCTGGGCACCTACACCTGAACATGCTTAGATGCATGTTAAAAGAGCACTTAGAAAGCACTTTGGTGCCTAACTCTCACCTGCTACAATCTAAGGCTAAACACCTAAATTTTTGTAAGACCCAAGAGACCTCTCAATCATCCTCAAATTCAAACTGCTCTCAGGAAGCACTGAGGGAACACTGCTGAGTGTTGTTATCTTGACAGTCATTAATATGAACAGGCTGATGCACATACAATAATAGTAGCATAGCTGAATGCTTCTGGATGATTTGGGATACAGCCACAGCACTGCTACAGCAATCCAGGTTAGAAGAGGTGGAGATAGTGAGTGGTTACTTGTGTTTCAACATTTTCTGAAGCGATTTCACTTGAGGGCTGCTTCTTCTGGGCTCAGTTAACTAGCACTGACTTGTGGGACAAGTCAGTGATGCAGAACTGGGATGACTAGAAGAAGTAGGGGCAGAATATCAGAACTTAATAGATCTGATCTTGAAATTCATGACACTGAATGAATTACTGAACTGAAGCCTTTGTACAGTACAGTATAAAATTAGGGGTTATATATAAAAGGCTACTAATAACTTAATACAGAGTATCATTACAAACACAATGATCTATGGTTATCATCTTACACCAGATGTACAAAATGTGAACCTTTGCTATACACTAAATACTTGCCGTAAGTTTCCACATTCACTTATTTTACGTCATTCACTCATAAATCTACATAACTACTTGCTTGAAGAGAGAAATAGTAAATTAAATGGTTGCATAATTTCCAGTTTCTTCTATCTTCCAACATTCTCCCTATTTTAAAGCTGTTCCCCTATCCTTAAATAGCACATAGAAATCTAACAACACAACGACCTCTTAAAGTACCACTGTAGTAAGGTTTCAGGGGATTTTGGGAGTCATCAGTTTATTAAAACAATGGCTTTGGTATTTTCCCTATTTAGACCAGGAATGGGTTTAAACTCTTCAGATCCAAGCAAGGATAAGGAACCATATTAAACTCTAAGGTAAGCAACTATGATTAACACTGAATCAAACCATGTACTCATTAGATGTCTGCAACTACACAGAATGCTTCACGCCTGTGTAGAAACACAGTACAAGGAATACATGCAAATCCTATGCTTCCTAAACTGTTTGGCAAATTTGTCCAAGTAGGTCTCTGATGAATTTTACAGTAGTTTCCAAACTGGCATTCTTTCCCTTTCCTTACATAGTTCTTTTACGTATATCTATACATAACAATGCTAAAAAAATGGATATTAACATTTGTAACACATATTAAAACAAGTACATTATTCTTTTCCCACACTAAGAGCAACCATACTGAACTATTCCAGTCCACTTCCAGATCCACTGCCAAGTGTGAAGGGGACCCCTCTGTGCCCCCCCGCCTTGGTGATTGGCCACAGAGGGACCCCAGGTACCCACCCAGACCCAGGAGGCATCAGTTGCCGAGTCAGGGGTGGGGGGACCCCGCATGCTCAGCAGTGGACCCAGAAGTGAACCGGAAGCATCCCATGGATGGTTCACCCACCCCACCATCTCAATGTTCATGAGCCACGCCTAGTACCTTAAGGTACGTAGAAAAAACATATAAAGCTATGTCTATGGCCAAATCATCACATGTCTCCAAATTGAATCGAAGGCTTCTGATTTGATTTGGAGAGATTAATGGGTCTCCTGATTCGATTTGGATTCAGAGATTTGGCTGCCAAATCAGCTGAATCTCCACCAAATTGAATCAGCAACCAAAGCTCCATACAGCCCTACAGGCTAACAAAGCTGCGACCACACAGGATATGCCCAGTGCACTGATTGCTAGGAAGAGCCAGACTCAGCTGCCATCATGGAGGAGACCGCAAAGCAACGATGGGAAGATGGTACAAGAAAGCAGAGCCAGAAAAAGCAGCCAAATCTTGAAGAGCCCAGAGAGGTAGTTATAAAGTTGGCAGCAGAGGAAGAAGCCCTAAATAAAGAAGGGATTCCCAAAGGCAAAGCAGGCTTAACCTGAAACAAGGAGAGCAAATGCTCACCACTCCGACGGGCAGAAGCAGAACTCTAGAGAAAGGGCTGTGAGAAAGAAGAAGAATATAACTGTGTGTTACCTCCCAAATTATGTTGAGTGGTGGACTGTTAAAAACTGTTTATGGACAGAGTTAAAGGGGTTACTTCAGTGCAGCTGTACAAAGGGTCTAATGGAAGACCCAAGAGATGTGGGAAAGTAGAATTTAAAGATGTGGACTATGCTAGAGATGCACTCAAGGCTCCAGTTCAGTGGGAGCTTTAAGGAAACCCCTTAGACCTGAAAAGCGAGTCTGTGATGATGAAAACTTCATGAACTCTCTCAGAAAACTAGAGAACTATGGCCACTGGTCACAGAAAGGACTCCCACTGTAAGCAGGAGCAAGATCACAGCTTAGATCATGAAAGAACCCACCAAGTGGTGGCTACAGGGTCTGCAAGATGAGAACCTAGGCTGACATTGTTGATATGGGAACCCAATAACAGCTGCAGATGTTTTAACTCCCCCCCCCACCGCCACCAAAGGTGGGATAGGAACAAGGGGGGTGACAAAGCCTGGCACACTCTGTCACTTAAAGAGAAGCAACCCAGAACAGGCAGGGTGCATCTGGGACTGCGTTGCCATAGAAACTAGCTAAAAAGATAAATTAGCAGGCATCTGCAAGCAACCCAGAGATGTCACCCGACGAAGAAGGCAGGGCCCTAGAGAGATATAAGAGAGGGCCAGAGCCAGGGCAGGCAGTCTGCCCATGGAGGCTGAGCAGGGACGTGTTCTCCAGAGGTGCTTGCAACTGGGAAGCAAACTGTGAGTGTGCTAGGCCCTGAGACAGCTAGGGAAGCTGAGGTCTAGCAGCTGATTAAGGCCTAGGGAGGGTCTGGTGCTTGAAGGAAGACTTGGTGATTTGGAGGGACTAAGGGGAGGTTTGGAGGTCCCAGAGTGCCTAAGGGGGGGCAATCTCATATAGCCCAAAAAGGGGTAGAGACCAGGTCTGGGCCCCAGATACAAAGAGCTAGAGAGAGAGAAAGCCCAGGGATGCTCAGAATGTTGAGCCTGGCTCAGCAGAGAGAACACAGAAAAAGTCCTTGGAATAGATAGGCCTAGGGCCTGGGGCTCAGACAGAATCCAGGGATGCTCAGAAGACCAAGACGGGCTAAGCCAGAGGCTGACAGGGCAAAACCAAAAGCTGGGAACCCCTAAGCTCAGTTCAGTCAGTGGACCAGAGCTAGAGGGCTCAGCAAGAGCAAAAGGGCAGAGGCCAAGATAGCCAAGGCCCAACTCGGAAACAATGGCAGGCTTGCCCTAGGTCCCTTAGGCAGCCTCCATCCTTTTCAAATAATAACATCAAAGGCATGGCAGGTGAGTAAGAAGATGAAGGCCTACTAGAAATAGAGCTGGGGCAGGAGCTGCATGGCCACCAAGGGGCATCATAGCTGCCCCTGGATCCATACCTTTCACAGTAACATACTCTTAGACCAAGAAATCATATATTTACCCATGTTTTTACTTTTATACATGTCCCTATATTTCAGACCTAAGCTAGCACCCAAATTTACCTATGAACAGGGTGACCATATGGCCCAGTTTGTCTGGGACAGTCCCGGATTTCAGAGGCCAGTGAATATTAAAATGAGCATCCCAGGTGCAGAGCAGGTAAGCGGAGTGGCTCAAGCTGTGAAATAGGAAGCCCTAGGAGACAGCAAAATTGCCCTAAAATAGGTTGGCTTGCTTAGATAGGTTAGATGATTAACACCTGTGAAGTAAAGAACAATGGGTCATTAATGGGCCCCCTTAGCTGCCTGAATAGTAATACCAGAGCTGTCCCTGAATAGTAATACTACACTGCCCCACCCCTGCCTGCAGCAGCATTGCTAACTTGAGAGGCTGGGGGCGGGGTGGGGGGGTAGGCATTGTGCTGGATTTCACATTGTCCTATATGGTCACCCTACCTATGAATACCCATAAAAACCATCAGACATTAAACATAGCTCACACATTAAATTAATCAGGCATTTTATAAAGTAAACCAAGCATGCTGGATTGATTAAATAATGCAACAAAATTGTATCACATTTTAAATATTATTTTCCATGAATTAAATAGTTGAAGTATACCTCCAAAATATAAACTCATAATTTGCCTAATAACTTTCCAAAAATATAGGATGAGGAAAACAGTTACTCAAAATGTGGTAGTATTCCAAGAATTTGCTTAAAATACTCTTTACAAACCTATCATATATTTATTTTGAATGTACAAATAAAGCTTGATCATTCTACTTTACTTCCTACATCTGCATTAATACATTCAATATTGTAGGTCTGACAACTATGACATTCCTAATTAAAGCAAATAAAAGCACTGCAATAAATTAATGTAATTACTTCTAAACTACCATACATAAGTGAGATGAGCACCAAACTAGAACAATCCGGTATATAGGAATATTCATAATTAAAGACTTTGTCAAAAATAAAGTGTACCAACTATGCATGTATCTGACTTGCTAAAGAAACAAAAAATGCTAATTAGTTCATTAGAGGCCTCTAGGTTGTGATATTTAGCGACAGGATATAATATCTGGCTTGTTCATGGACCATAATTGTACTCAGGATGAAAAATTGTTTCCAACAAAGAACTACCCTTCCTGTTTCAGATTTCCTGCTGGCTTCTTTTTATGAGCTGCATGCCTTTCAACACATCAGCATCATTCAGCTTACCCTGTCATGGAATAAAAGTGAAGGCAGGTCCAGATTTCATCATGCTGCGTGCGATAATCTAACCTTTACATCAAACCTCCTTTGCTTAGTAATTTATTGTAGCTCCTGTTTTCTTGAAAGTGAGCTTCTTTAATTAGTGTGCTCACAGGCATTAGCAGAAACCATATGTGAGTCTACTGTTCTCTAAATTGCTGCCTGCCTACAGGGAGAGGTAATAGGTGAGGCTAATAACTGTAGTTAACAATATTTACTGATCAAAACAAAAGTTAAAATGTTGTATTGAAGTATTGTAATATGGTGAAATAATTGAAAAATATATTTTCATGATGTGACCTGTACCCACAATATTTTTCTAATGACAAAAATTGAGAATAATAGATCATAATACATGTAACTTGTTGGTAGAAGATAGTATGCTACACCTATAATATACTGTTTTATAATAGTCTTTCACATACATAAAACTTATGTTGGAATCTAAACTCTTAGTGGCCTCTAGGATAATGTTTTTCATCTATTAAATGCCATAATATATTCTTAATACAACAGAAATAATAGAAATAATTATATCAGTTGAAACACATCCTTTATAGAAATAATGAAACTAATTCACAGAAATTGCAACATTATTATTCTATTACATCACGTGCGCATATAATTACAAGAGCTTGACTACCATAATGATTGGAAATGTGCAAACATATATAGACAGAGATAAAATTCTGTTTCAAACTTACTAGGACAAATTAAGAGAGATTTTTCCTGAGTCAATATCCTTCCTCTATTCCTTTACCCCATGATTGCTTACATCAGGGGTGGGCAATTATTTCGGGCAGAGGGCCATTTACTGAGTTTTGGCAAGCCACTGAGGGCCTCATGACAGGCAGCCGGGGGCAGAAAAATATTAATTTTCTAAATTTTTTAGGGGCCCCACAGGCCAGATAGAATGGCCTGGTGGGCTGCATGTTGCCCACCCCTGGCTTACATTCTGCTTGCCTCTTTTGCCACATACTCTCTATTGTACAGCAGGAAGCCAGGCACTTTGAAAAGTTATTTGTATACGCCAATACTTTGTTTAACAAATCTCAATCTTGTAATAGTAGTGAAATCTTCATGTATGAGAGGATAACATGCAGATAACCAAAATCTTGACACACTGAATGTCTGTAAGTCTGGGTGATTCTGCTGAATGCACCCAACACTACTTATGCATTTTGTATTAGCTACTTAGAGTAAAAAAACACAAGCAGAAGCTACTTTGTCTCTCTCAGAGGAGTTCTCTCATTGGTGAGCTAATCATGGACTGTCTTGCTTGCTGTCCTTTGGTCTGTAGGACTCTTGCCCTCTTGGCTGGCCAGTGGCCCTGTTGCAGCTGCAACTTAGCCTATTCAATAGTCGGATGGTTAGATCACCTAGCTGGAAATGTGCATTTGAATGCCCTTGGGCCAAGAGCCTATAAGCAGGACAATTTCTTGGGTTAACCTACTTAGCTACTGTGCAAAAAGCAGGCATCACTACACTTTTTCTCTCTTTCCTTCACACTGAAATGTGTTCATGCTTTCAGAGTTAAACAGTTGGCGGATGTGCTTTGCAGTTGCCTAAGGGATCTGGGGACTTGGACAGATTTAGGCATCTCATCTAGCATCAATTAGGATTGCAACAGACCTTACGTGGGAGTTAGGTGCCTAGCTAGCTGATATGGATCGGTGCTAAGCACGTACAATTGCTAAAATCTAGGGACTTCCACAAGCCTGTATGAAGGTGGGACTACATTCGGTGTGGGAATGCAGGTGATTTTTTAGCTGCTGGAGTAAGGTCTATCTGGATCACTTTTTGTGACTTGGGCTGAATATCAGAAGCAATTTAAACACCCACTTGAATCTGGCAATTAGTCTTTGAGGAAACAGAAAACTAGGTTTTCAACTACAAAGACAGCTGGACAATGAGGGCCGCAGAAGCAAATAGAGTGGTGATAGATGTGGGGAGGGGGAGGGGATGGGGTGATGGTGGCATTACTCCAGCCCAGCTCCACAGCATCTGTATAGTTAAGGTGCTTCAGCAGGGCTTTTTGGCGCTTTTAGCTAAAGCTGATTCAATCAGCTACTGGACAAAAGTGCCTGATCTCTACAGACTTTGGGAAAACCAGGTGCAAATCATGTGCTGCCTCTTCTGGGCATGCACTGGACTCAGCACGGAAGAGTACCAAGTTTAAAGTAAAGTGCTGTTCCCTCCACCCTGAGACCCACATCCGCAAGCAGCCATACATTTAAAAATCCAAGTCAACATTAGACAAACCGCTAACCAGATATCAAAACTCAAAAGGATATAGACATCTTCGTCACAAACTTGTCATGTTTATCTTCAGGAGGAGGAAAAGTCTCCAATTCTGTCTCAAGCTGCTGGAGCTGCTTTTCCATCTGTTTCAGGCTTTTCTCCAGGTTTTCTGCTGAAACTAAAATACCACATATTTATTGTAATAAGATATTGAAAAAAAACAAACAGTAAGAGATGCATTTTTTGAAAAGACCTAAAATAGTAAGACTATCAACATACTTCAATGTCTAATTTTGGAACAGAATTGTAAAAGTAAAGCAGAGTGCAAGGATATTAGCCATTGCTTAATGATTTTTTCCTCAGTCGTACAATTCCCTCAGTCTGATTAGTTGCATCAAATTTAAATAAATTATAAGTTTTTTTTTACCACAATAGTACAGCAAAAAATTCTATTCCCTACGTGGCACTCAGGGTTTTGCACTAAAAACAAAGTTTATTTCTAATTAATCTGTGCTGCAAGCACACAAATCTTTACTTGTGATTAACCCCTGCAGTCAGACAGTACTAGTTATTTCCCAGCAGTCAACATACTCACCATAGCATCACTCTCCTAAAGCAGAAAATATTAATATTTGCATAGAAAAAAAGAACAACAGGAACCCCAATATATAAAAAATACAAGATTAAACAGTTGTAGGGGAATTTGCTTAAAATTTAAAAGACAACAAAGCCCTTTCACATATTTTCCTCTTAATTCAATTTTGGAAACTAAAAACTGTACATAACAGTTACTCTGAGGTAATGTGCCTTTCTAGTCCACAGGAATGTTAAGGGATACAAGGAATGATAAGACAAGGAAATTAGTGGAAATACAAGGATCAAGAACATCCAGAATGTTACTTCATCAAAAAAGAACACAATTACTTTTGACAGTCTGGCGTGCATTTTAAATATTTACTCTTTAATGTATATTTTTGAAAAAAAATAATTAAGCATGCCACTATAATACCACATTTACCAAAATCTATGACAACCCCCCACTAATTTAAGACAACATCCTGACAATTAGATTCTAGACATGGAAAAAAATAATTTAAAAAAATTCATTTCCAATATCCATTTTTGGAAGGTCATAAATTCACCCCCACCCTACCACTGTAGCAGTGCAAGCAGCAGCAAGGGGAGCCAAGTGGCCTGCCCCTTCACTCCTATCCCCCACACCAGTGTTTTTCAACCCGTGGTATGTGTACCTCTGCGGGGTACGCAAGACATGGGTGGGGGTATGAGGGTGCTGCGTTTTGGTCTTTGCCTGCTAGGGCCAGAAGTTTCAGCCGCCGCCTCTCCCATCATGTCTGGTGCACCGGGGCTTTCACTCCCCAGCGTCAGTGTGCCAAGGGATAGGGAGGAAGGCCCCGTGCAGGCTGCTTTGCCTTGGGCTGTGGTGGAAAAAGTGGGACTTGGCTTGCGGCGGTGAAACCGGAAGTGCCACAGTGGACTTACGGTTTTGCTTTTGCCACACTGATCAGCACGGGGTACATAAGGTACCAAAGGCTGAGAACCACTGCTCCACACCACTTGCCCATCCTGCTGCCTGGTCCATACCTGCCCATCTCCCCACAGTGCCTGCACCCCGCTACTACCTTCCTCCCTATCACTTTCTGCTCCTGCCTGACCTCCCCAGAGACCCCCGCCCACCTACCTGCCCTCCCCATGCCTGCATTCCAATTCTTGCTTCCCCCTGTATTGCACTTCTTCTCTACTGCCTGCCTCCCATGCCGCCCCTCTCACATTCCTGCCACCACTTGCCTTCTTCTTGCAGTTCTAGCTAGGGTACCACCTTAGTTCAGGTCAAGGAGCAAGGGCAAGTGCTGCCTCTGGCTCCAGCCCAGCCACATAGCAGCTGTTATACCAGTGACAGCTATGGCCCACCTGCTGGGTGTCCAAATTGGGGCCAGAAACAGCATATGTTCTGCCAGCCCAGGCCAGAGTGGGGCCCCAGCTGGAGCTAGAGTTGCTAACCCCCCTGGGATTGCCCTGGAGTCTCCAGGAATTAGATATAAATCTCCAGGAGACTGCTGAGTCACCAGGAAGGTAAGTGATAGGGCATTCATTAAAATATATATTAAATGTTGAATCTGATGTATACAATAGTCCAGTGGGTTTTTAAAATGTAATAGTAAAGTGCATTTGCCTTCCTGACGTAATGACTCATTAATGTCATTACATCATGTGATGAAACCTCTGTTTGAATCTGTTCCAGGAGATGGCAACCCTAGCTGGAGCCAGAGCCACAAGGAGATGGTAGCAGCTGTGGCAGTTGTGAGGGATGGGAAAGGAAAGGGCAGAGGCAGGGAAGAATGAAGGTGGAGAGGGAACAGCTGCAGCGCAGACCCAAGGCTCAGTCAAAGCTGATATTATCCTCTCCTTCCCAGTCCCACCTTTAGTCATATCTAAGACAAGGTGCTTCCCCCACCAAGTTTATTAAAGAAAAAAAAAAACAAAACTTACCTTGGATTTGAGTAAATATGATAATAATATTCTGAAGGTTGATGACTAGAAAATTATATTTTCAGCCTAAAATCATCCAAGACCAGTATATTTTCATTTGTTCTTCTGCCTACACTGCGTTTTGGCTTAAATAGCTTGATCTCTTGCTCCTGGTGTTTAACCTCCCTATTTATTTAAAAAACAATATTTATATCCTGTTTGAGCCTTTATGTTGGTAGATTAAATAAAAAACACTGGTTATCTCATGTACAATAGGTTCTCCATTCATTTGATCATTCAAATACCCCTCTACCACAGGTGCTTCAATAGGAATTCATTTTTCTGGAATGTGGATGACCAGAACTGTACAGAGTATTCCAGAAAAGATGTCACTGTTAACATCCTAACTAATAGCAGCAATTCTTGTTATGAGTCACTAGGTGCCTAATCTTGGAAACTGCCTTTTTCCTTTTATTTCTATAACTGATTCCTCAAGGTCATTAAACCAGTTTTCCCTGTAATGGTCATTATCCAGTTCTTCTTAGTGCTCCTCTGTGTTGCCAATGTCTCCCAACTTTCTGACCTCAACAACAAATTTCATGTGCATGCTATTTATTCTTAGCCAAGTCCATTAATAAAATATTAAACAATGCAGGTCCAAAGACAGAACCTGGAGTAACTTCTCTAGTAACTTCTTTCCAGCC
>NW_017729032.1:79268326-79270694 GCF_001723915.1 Gavialis gangeticus
TATTCTTAGCCAAGTCCATTAATAAAATATTAAACAATGCAGGTCCAAAGACAGAACCTGGAGTAACTTCTCTAGTAACTTCTTTCCAGCCTGATACTTCTCCTTTCACTACTACTTATTGCAGTCTCCCTTTTACCCAGATCCTTACCCATCTAACAATTCATACAACAATCTTCATTTTCTGTCTCTTAATTAATAATTCCCCATGTGACATCTATTCAAATGCTTTGAAATCCATATATGTATTGGAATGACCCCACAGTACCTTTTTGCAGAAAGACATCAGGTCAGTCTGACATGATCTACCTTTCATGTACCCATGATGTATTTTATTTTTTTTCCATAACCTCTATATTTTTATTATTTTTTCAAAATGTGTTTCAAAGCCTTGCATATTATTGAGATCTCATAGTTTGCCTAATCACCTCCCCTCATCTCTACTCAGGTACAAGAGATATATCTATAGTTATTTAGTCTGGAGAAGAGAAGACTGAAAGGAGATTTGATAACAGTGTTCAAATACTTGAAAGTTGATTACAGAGAGGAAGGAGATGGGTTTTTCTCTGTGGCTGTAGGGGACAGGAACAGGAACAACGTGCTCAAGGTGCAACAGAGGAAATTTACATTGGAAGTTAGAAAGAATGATTCGACTATGCAGATAGACAAGCATTGGCACAGGCTACCTAGAGAAATTGTGGAATCTCCATCCTTGGAAGACTGATAAGCAGGTTAGACGGACACCTGGTGCAAATGGTTTAAATCATGAATGATTCTGCCTTGAGCAGGGGGTTGGACTAGATCACCTCATGAGGTCCCTTTTGGAATCAGGCATCAAATTCCTCAAATCCCCAATGTGTAATCAAATTAACATGTGCCAGGGGCCTAAGTATTTAAGTTACCTTCTTTATTTCAGTGTATATAAAAATATTATAATACTAAGTTCACACACAACACTTTACATAACGAGCACTGCATAAGCTTGAGCTAATTCATTCTTCATAATATCCTCATGTGAAACACACTTTGTGTACTTTACAGATGTAAAAGCAGACAAGTGAAATGACTTGGAGACCAAACTGTTATTTAATAATCAAAAGTTTCTGATTCTCAGCACTGTGCTTTAGCTACTAAATTATTTTATACAGCATATAAAGCATATATATTTTATACAGCATATATATTTTATACAGCATATAAAGCTATTTGATTAAGTAATAGATTTTCTACTTTACTGGCACACTCTAAAATCTCTGTTAATTTAAAAGGGTCTGCAAGGGTTAAGCTAAGGTTCAACTACAAAGGAAAGTTTAGAGGGATATTGGCCAATATACACAAAATGAGAAAAACTTCCTGAGACTCAAATTCAAGTGGTAAGATTTTGATTGCAAACTCGGTCATCATTAATATATATTTCACATTCAAATTATGTGGCATGGTAAAAAACACTCTAAGAACAGAAATACAGGAAAACTGAGCACTCTCGCACATTCATAAGTGCACTACTTCTGATTAGGTTTCAGAAAATGGTACAAACAAGCAAATCTGACAACTTTATATACTAAAATATGATTTGTTTTCCTACTGTGCCAGCTATTGATTTTTCAAAGGTAAAATCATTAATATCTAAAGGTATTAAAAATTAAATAAAATCCATAAATCTAGTCTATGAACTCTGCCGTAGCATTGTCTGTCTCAAATAATAATTATTTCAATAAGACTCTTGTTTGAGCTGTTAATATGTGAAAATTTGGTTGTAAAGCTGTTCCCTGCCACCCTGCTTCCCTCCCCCTGTGACCCAGCATGGCAGGGAGTGTTGGAGCCATGCAGAAAACCTCCTCACCGCTTCTTGTCCCCCCCACCCCACCCCAGCTGCCCCAGCAATGCACATTCTGTGTGCAGGGCTGCAGCGATGGCAGTGGTGCGGGGCTGCACCCCGCAAAGCAGCAGCAGGTGCTGAAGGCACATCACCAAGGCTGGGGGGGAGAAAGAGGAGGGGGAGCTCCCACTGGTGAGGAATCCCTGTGCAGCCCAGCTATCCCCAGCCACACTGGGCTGCACCCACTGGCTCAGGAAGACCCAGGGGACAGAAGCAGGGTTGGAGCTCAAGCCTGCAGCCTGCGCCTGCCCCTGGTACAGATCTGAGAGGTGCAGGTCTCCCCTGCCCCCTGGAGTGTGCACAGCAGTAGGGAGCCAGCCCTCCCCCTTCCCCAGATGAGCCACCCATGGCTCCATCCTTACCCCAGCTGGGGCCCTGCAGCCGTGTATTGTGGCCCCAGGCCCCAAGCCCCACCAGGATGGGGAGCATCCCCAGTCCTGCCCAGCCCCCTCCCTCCCTACCAGGGCCTCAATCCCCCTGTTCACCCCAACC
>NW_017729032.1:79270998-79280419 GCF_001723915.1 Gavialis gangeticus
CCAGTCCTGCCCAGCCCCCTCCCTCCCTACCAGGGCCTCAATCCCCCTGTTCACCCCACACTTATCTGCTGAAGCTGCTCTGCAGGCTGCCTGGGGCCATGTGCAGGTCTATGCATGTGGCACCCCCTGTCTTTCTGCCTTCCTCCCGCTCCCTCCCAGCTCCCTGCAAGGTGGAACTCCTATGCTTACTGGAAAATGGTAAAATCTGCAGGTTTCTCCATTTTTCCATGGGAAACAGAAAACCTGGATCCCTGCTCATGACCCCAGATATACATCTTATTGCTGGAAACAATGAAAACTAGAGACAAAAGAGCCATTCATTCTTTTTTTCTGTGTAAGAATGACATCCTTAGTAAGCTGTACAAGTTTTGAATTATCTGGGTTTCCAAAAAAAAAACCTAAACAAACCACTGTGATTGGACCAAAAGAATTTCCATAATTAGCAGAGCCAAGTTGCCCACGTTGGAGAAAATATTTGTGTTAAATAGCTACCATATTTATTTGAATGAAAAACTAGGTCCCCACCCCACCATCAATTTAACGTTGGGAAAAGAGCTCCTCAGCTTCAATTCAAGTACAAGGTGGCAGGAGTGTCGGCAGCTGTTGTGGTCCTAACTCCAGTCCTCCTCAGAGCCACAGCTACTGCCAGCCCTTCCATTTCCTCCGGTCCCCTGCCTGCTTTCCCCATGCCACCTCTGTCCCCTACCTTCTCTTCTATCCTCTATCGTTCACCCTGTGACAGGACTCCAGCCATGTTTCAGTCCAGGGCATGAAACACGTGACTGTTCTGGCTTCAGCTCCACCCAGTAGCAGCACCGGTGTTGGCAGCAGCTCTGGTCCACACTCCGACTCCAGGACCCACCTAGAGCTACCACAAGACCTGCTGCATGGGTCGGCTGGGGTCAGAGCAACTGTGTGAAGCTGGACCAGTTGGAGCTGAAAGATAAGCAGCAGCAGATAGAATTGGAGGAGTGGGGGAATTGACAACAGGAACATACATAGTGGACTTCCTTAAACAAAAATGGAAAGTATCAACTGCTGCTGGAGACCTTTTTCAAGACCCAAATAAGAGAGCAAATATCTAGATCTAGAAGTGGCAGGGAAAAAGAAAAAAATACTTTATTCTAAACCACCGCTACTTGAAACCTTGCACTGAGCCAGAAACCATTCAAGAGGTTTATTTGTGAACAATTTCATGTGAGATAGCATTCTTACTTTAGTGTAAGCGTCAACAAAGTGTAGCTGAATACTGTCTATTTAAAAAATCTGAAGCCATTTCTTAACTATATCGTTGATCCCCAAGTCTTCTATGCAAAATATTGTACCCTTTATAACTTTTAGCAGATAATACTCCATCTGAAGCCAGTGCAGAGTATAAATGTTTAGTACCTAGGTCTCTACATACAGATTTAGGTAGCCTAGTTGTAAATATCCTAGCTTTTTAATTTTGGGCTATGTTATAACCTGTTGGGGTTTTTTCTTTAAAATGAAACCTTTCAACCTTACAAATTTTTTTTTTTGGAGAAGCATATTTATAAGTTGCACAATGTTGTAGATTTAAAAATAAACAAACAGAAACATCCCACTAGCATTAGCAATTGTCAGTTTTAAGTTTTAATTTTCTTTTTTCCAATCTTTTAACCTTTAAGATTTCTTTTAAAAGTGTGTGTATGCAAATATAATTAAATGCAGATTTAGTAAAAAGACTACAACAAAATGTTAATTCCTAATAAAAGATTTCAAAACCCAATGTTTGTGTGGCAGACGCACACAATAAGAGGTTTATTTCCTTCTATATAATAGTGCTTAGTGTCAACGATAATTGCACACACATGCATATAAAAGTACTTCTATAATTACCAAGACTGAATACTTAAAGCATGCCAAGTTTTAATTCAAGGCATTTTAAAATAATGAGTAGTATTATCAAGCACAATGTCCTTGGCACTGTACTTGTAATAACAGTGCCTGCCCCATTAATTTATAGTCAAGTTGTACATATCCTCTGAACACCTACAAACACAATTTCATTAAGTGAACAACACTTTCCAGTTCAATACGAGTTCTCAGCTGAATGAAGTTACTGATGTACATGTCACTGGATTACACAGGATAAAACAGGCATAAAGCATGTGACAGTCTTAAGGAGTTTTTTTCCTTTTTATTACTCATATTCCATAGCACTTATAATACAGGCAGTGTGAGACATTGCTGAAGCACATTTGTTGACACTATGAATAAAACAAAGGGATTAGACAGACAAAGTAGATCTGAGATGTATGCCAGGATGGAGTTTTAATGCCTTTAAGTGAGGAAAAGTTTGAAATTTACATGACAGACAAGGGGAGTCAGCAAAGAAATTTAAAGAAAGGAAGATAATGGGTCTTATAATTGGGGAAGGAAGAATGTTGACAGGGAAATAAAGGCATGAAGATAACCAAAAGATAACCAGATAAAAAGCAGGAGCTAACTGTAGCAACCAGTACAACGTAGCACAATATGGTGAAATCATTTTTCTTATTTAACAATACCCAAGCCTTGTTCAGGAGTACAATGCAAAATTTTCAAAAGCATTTAAGTGCCTCAATCTGACACCTCTCAGCCTGCCAATTTTCTCATTCCACATATAGACACCTCATCTGCTTTTACCAGTCACTGGCAAAAATTCTTTCAGAACCCTAGAATGACAGACCCACCAATTTCAATTTCGAATCACTCCAGCACCTAATCTCCTGATGTCTTTCACCTGGAAATTCACCAGTGTTTTAAAGGTTATCTACCTCCATGTTAAGGTAAGGGGCAGATGCTATCCAACCTATTAGGGTCCCAAGTACAAAACTACCCTGCCCCCATAACTTAAATCCCTATAAAACCATTTATATATGTATTTTTTGTTTCATTGTCATATTGTCTTAAAACTAAGATACAACAACAACAACAAAAAGCAGTGAGAAGGAGAACCCAAATATATTTTGTATTAACAACTTTTTGTTGACTCAAGCAGCATGAAATACAATCACACTTGGTGCTTAAGTCTACTTACATTCCTAATAGACAGAGTATAATCTGGAACAAAAAGCCTAAGCTATCTTTATGGTATTTGGTAATGCAAAGAGTTTCCCAAGAAGGCTTGGATGTGATGTTGGGGATTTATCTAAATTAAAATAGATTACTTTAAAGGTATTTGAAGTAGAAACTTAGCATTCATTGTTAAGAGTTTAATGTCCATACTGGTTGCTTGATTCTGTTCAGTAAAAATATGGATATTCCAATTTAATTTTAAGTAGCTCAACAAGCTCCTAGGTTTGCATATCAATTTGCAAAACTTCTAAGGCATAAAACTGCTTATTTTAATTACCTTGTTTTGTTGATTAGTACCTAATTCCATTATAGTATAAGTGAGACCCTGAATACCTAAAACATTTATTAATACGCTGATTCCAGCTATGCCTGGTCATACAATAATACATTATTTGTTTTACATATCTGGTAAGCATGGCATTTTTTTCTTGCTTCTCCGACATACTGTTATTATCTCATGCTACTATATGCTATACAACACAGATGTTAAACCCAGAGGAGTGGCCTGTGACCAGTCCACTTGCCTGATGAATAGTACAGGACTAGCCCATTGAGCTGGATATGGTTCCTTCCCCTGCCCCATATGCTGGATCCAGTGCCTGTAATATTTTTTCTGGGTCGTCTGAGACTGTGCCACCTAGTCCAGCTGGTCTGGGGCAGATACCACATGCAGTGCAAGTCTTGGACTGGCCAGAAAGGGCACTGCAGGTGGCTCAGTCCCAGACCAGCCAGAGTAGGTGCTGGACCCAGCACGCTGGGGAACCACAGAGCCACCCTACTGCATGCTACATCTGGCACCTGATATAGCCAGTCTGGGACTCGACTTCATACAGTGCCTGCTCCAGGACCTGGGCTGAACATTCTGCTCAACCTGGACCCACTGGAGTGGGTGCCATGTGTGGCTCATATCCTGCACTGGCCAGAGTGGGTGCTGAGTGGGGTGCATTCCTGGACTGGCTGGAGCAGGCACTGTAAATCTAGCATGCAGGGGACCAGACTGGACAGCATCAGGGGCCAATGACAGAACGATATGGCTCCGTGAGCTAGATCTTTCATACCATTGCTGTACAATAATGATTACTTTTTTGGATTTAAAAAGTTTTACTGAAGACACAGCACTATTAAAAAGCTGGATTCCATTTTGCTAATAAAGGAGAAAGTTGGTGATAGCTGAATAAATTTATCTCCCTTTAAAAAGAAAATAAACAGGCCCATTTTTCTAGCTTGGGTAGATTTCTCTTAGTAAGGTAACTTAATCTATCAAATCAACTTAGATATTTATTTTAAAATTGTCATTTTTATAAGTAACGTTCTCTCAGTAAGTTTCATGTACATTGACTGACTGCAAAAATAGATCAGGAATTACAAAATATTGCTGACATCTAAACAGCTGATTCAAAAATATTTACTTGTTCTCTTTCTATTCACTTGCCCTAAAGGAACAAATCAAACAACAAATGTGGAAATGACATATAGCATCTGGTTAGTAATATGTATCCTAGTTTACTTATCTTTTTAGAAATAAACTGTTTTGGTACATTACAAATCATGGGAGTTACCCCTCAGTAATGAGAGAGGATATCCATATACCTGTATTTATTATGTGAGGAAGGCAAGGGTTCAAACTTAGCTGGCTTACACTTTCGACATCTACGTTAAATATCAATATTTACTGAAATGTATTTATTTAAATCCTTAAACAAAAATATAGTTTCTTAAGCTGCAATCTCAATTATAAACATTTTTCAAAATAAACATAGGAATATGCAATCATTGTAAGGTACAAATCTGCTTTGGAGTTCACAAATTGCAAAATGATATAGTCAGCTCTCAACTTAAAATGCTGACTGATTAAAGATTTTCCATGGTGAAGAGACAGAGAAGATTCTTATGTTCTTTTAACTCAAAAATGGAGAAATCCAATTGATCCTATATGTTTTCCATTATTATTTAGTGTTATATTTTAGTAATACTAAATCCATGGTGAGGAGGACCGGCCCAGGATGCATGGTCACCCTATGCAGAAAGAATGTTCGAGTTTTATTTAACACGAATAAGATTTTTAGAAACACTATAAACAGCTCATTTGCTTTCTCCAAAGAAAAGACAGGCACTCTAGTGATAGGCACCAGACACCTGTGTAAGTTACAGCTCCTTATCAAAGTATTAAAACCAAAAGAGAAAACAATGTCTTACTCAAGAAGGTCTGACTCTAGTTTGGGACCACATGGCCTAATACTAACTACCACATTCACCTCTTATAAGCAGGGAGGAATACAGTCATAAGAAGTAAGACTTTTTATGCACATTATCCATGTGGACAAGTATAACCAATTAGTAGCAGTAATTATAGTCTGCCCTTCAGGAAAAAAAGTAGAAAAAAAGACTCAAAATATTACTCAACACAACTTTATTAAAAAAGTTGAACGATGTCTTGGTGTTCACTAACTGACATTTTTGGCCAAAGTTTGTTTGTTTTAACACTTAACAAAACCTACTCTTTAACAGGCTCAAAGGGGCAGCAAAATAAGAAAAACTGCTGATGCCGCTCTATTTTCTCACATACAACATGCCTCTAAATGTAATATACACCTTGTTTTTGGAAAGCAGAATAAAGAAGAAAAGATTTTTCCAGAGTTATGGCTGCACAGAGAACAGAGACTGATCTTCAGTTCACTTAGCCCCTTTTTCCTGCTTCACTAAGTCTCAAACCCTAGTTACTGCTAAAGACATTATTAATGAAATACCCTAAGAACATCATTACATTAGTTGGAGAAAATTTACAATACAGTATTCATGTATTATGAATTATATGGTTTCATGGGTTGTTCCAACACAAATTATTCACATATAAGTGGTTCACTTATTACTAAGTTGCAATCAAAGAACTCATAAGTAGCTAAAACAAACTGAACAATATCACTAATTACAACTTTCATTTCATTTTTATACTTTCTCCCTTGCACATCTTGGTCATATTTTCACTTAAAAGGTACACATTTGTATTACAAACTATTTTGACTAGGCCCTTAAACTTCTAGTATCTTATTGATGCTCAAAGACCCATTCATATAAGTGGGAAATAAGGCTTCACCAAATAGTAAGCTTCCTACAACAATTTAAGAGGGGTCACAGCCACAGAATCAAATGATACTCTGAAACCTACCATAATAAATTAAATCTTTTTTACTTCTATATAATTATTTTATTTATATGTATTGGAAAGGAATGCCACAACCACATCCAAAGAATTCTGAACATTGCTACTTCATGAAATTCAAAATAGGGTGGAAGGAAGAGAGAATACAATCCCCCTTCTTGATTTATGTCTATTATTGCCATGTCATGAAACATTTCCTTCATTCAAAAGCTATATAGTGGTTCAATAAAATATATTACCTTAAGACATCCTTGCTTCTCTCTCAATTTCTGGACCATCACAGCTATAACATCACTTTTACACAACTATTAAATCAATGAGGTCGAAATCCATTGCTCACAATGGAAAAATCCACAACCTAAAGAAAAGAGAAGCCAGACTGCACAGAAACATCTTAAGCCTGTGCAAGAAACATAACACCATCCCATGGGGACTCATCATCTTCCACCCTCTAGCTAACACACACAACTTCATATATGTAACATAACTATGAAGGAAAACTTTGGTAAAACTGAGAAATCATTTTCTTTACCTAACCTACTCCAAAAGAGATCAGCTTAAACATGAGATGCTCACTTATGCTACTAAACTAAAGACATTAACTTGGAGACGCACCTGACTACTATGCCGCAGACCCAAACATACTACCAAAAATATCTGATGGCAGCCATCCAACATAAGAAGAAAGTGGAATCAACTATCACAACAGGAGCTACCTCGCAGGCAGTATGCCAGCAATACAGGAGGGAATCAAAGCAGCAGCACTCTGAACACCAACATCATCCAGTTATCATAACATGCATTATTCCCATTCTGAAATATCTCTATTCTCCGAAGACCTGAACTCCTTCCCAGAGAAAAAACCTGACAAGTTACTAATATGAGGATAATCAGATGAATTCATGCATAGACTGCTCCTGAAAGAATACATCTATAACCAGGACATTACCCCCTCTAACAACCCTCCTGCCACAACTGAGAAAACAAACAATAAAAAAAAATTATACTGGACATCTCCAAGTGGATGTAACAACACATTCCACTACTATATCAACTGTTTTAGAAAGAAAGCTATAAGTGAAATTCAACAAAAACTAGTACCACAACCACCTCTATCACTACAAAAAGCCATACAGTCCCTGAGATCCAACAAAGAAACAGTAATCAAACCAGGAAACAAAGGTGGAGCTACAGTCTACATTAAGGAAGCCAAGAGACAACTCTGACACCAAATATTGTAAAGAACTTAAGGAGGTTCCCACACCAGAATTTGTTCTGAAACTTAAAAATGAGTTCCACTTATGCCCCACAGGAGCTTTGCATATGCTCCCAAAGATCCCCAGTAAGGTAATCCTGCCAGATGGATCTGGCAGGGTTACCATGGTACCTTCACTGAAGAGCTATCAGGACTTGTAGTAGAGATGATATCTGCACTATGGGCACAGCTATGGGCACAAAGATGGCCCCTTAATATGCCAACCTCTTCATAAGCCACATGAAGGGAAAACAATTCTAGAAACTGCACCATTTAACCTGCACTGTACCTGCATTACATAGAAGACATTTTCACTATCTGGACTGAACACCTGGACTTATTGATGGTCTTTCACAACAAGTTTAATAACCATCATCCCTTAATCAAACTTTCTCTGGAATACTCATACACTAATGTCAACTTTCAAGATACCACAATGCATATCTAGGGTGCCACTCAACAAACCAACATATAAAGAAAACCCAGAAACTACCACATCTATATCCACAAAGCTAGAAATCATTCCAAGAACATGAAACATGCTTGAGTTCTGCCTCCCTCAACTGCCCTCACAGGGCATCTTGTAGGTAAATGCCACCGGCCAAAAACAGTTGCAAACTTGATTTAACTAATAACAGAAACACCACCATAATGATAATTTTGAAACCACGATATCAGGTATTCACTGGAGTTTTATCCCAGCTTTTACTTTAAAAAAAAACTGGCTGTGGCATCAAATATATATAGCTGTATTACCATAAAGGAAACAAAAATATTAACTTGCAAGTTCCTGTAAAAATAAGGAAGAGTCAGGCTAATGAATATGCCACTACTAATGAAGAGAATTTATTCAAAATCTCTCCCCTCCTCCTCCTCTCTTCCTTCCAATTTACTTTAATTTCTTCACTGTATGTCAGATCAGACTAAATAAATTGTCCTAATTCTCAACCACTAGTTATGGTGATACTAAATAATAGTAGTAGGTGGGGTATATTTAAAGGGGGTAGGGGAGAAAAATAAATCAACAGGCAAATGAAACTAATCCAGGAACATGAGTTGCTATTTTTTATTGCTATTATTGGAATCCTGGAGTTTTCAAGTGCTGCTCAGGTTGCATGGTCACCCTATGCAGAAAGAATGTTTAAGTTTTATTTAACAGGAATAAGAATTTTAGAAAGGCTATAATCAGCTCATTTGCTTTCTCCAAATTAAAGACAGCTACTAATCAAAGATCACATCATCACTTCCATAAAATCAGCAATGATCTTTGGGCAGGGGGTGGCAATATATGGCCCACATCTGGCTCCTAGAGCCATTTGATCCAGCCTGCAGAGCCAGGGGTGCCTACAGTGTTTCAAGCAATGGAAGTATTTAGCAGCTGTACCTTGATAATGGAGAGATGAGGTGGTGGCAGCACAAGGGAAGTGATAACTTCACCAGTACATGCCAGCTTGGAAAAAGCCTCTGTTTGCCACTAACCTACATTAAAGTGGCTCTTCCTGCAAAACCCATGTTCTTTGGGCATTAAATATTCCCAGATATGTCTAAGGTAAATTCACTTCTCTTCTGGTAGCTATCCTTGCTGCACACAGAGATCTATCCGTCCATTAGGAAATAGGGGTGCATGGATAACGAATTTTTGACCCATAGTTTCATAGTTTCTAGGATCGGAAGGGACCTGAGCAGATCATCTAATCTGACCCCCTGCCATGGCAGGAAAGAGTACTGGGGTCAAACGACCCCAGTAAGGTGGTCATCCAACCTTCTCTTAAAAACCCCCAGGGTGGGAGCCTGCACCACCTCACTTGGAAGCTGGTTCCAGACTCTAGCCGCCCTGACCGTGAAGTAGCGCCTCCTGATGTCCAACTTAAACCTTCCCTCCGCCAGCTTGTGACCATTGTTCCTGGTCACTCCTTGCGGCGCTC
>NW_017729032.1:79280869-79295818 GCF_001723915.1 Gavialis gangeticus
AAAACTATATCCACTGCCACCCCTGCATCCAATGATTTAGTGACCTGGTCGTAAAAGGCCACCAGGTTGGTCTGACAGGACCTGCCGCTGATGAACCCGTGCTGGTTGCCCCTGAGCATGCAGTTCCCTGCTGGCCCCTCCTGGATGTGTGCCAGAATAATTTTCTCGAACAGCTTGCCCAGGTAAACTGGCCTGTAGTTCCCCGGGTCCTCTTTCCTCCCCTTTTTGAAGATGGGAACCACGTTGGCCCTCTTCCAGTCCTCCGGCACCTCTCCAGAGCACCACGAGTGTTCATAAAGCCGTGCCAAGGGACTTGCAATGACCCCAGCCAGTTCCTTTAGGACTCTAGGGTGAAGATCATCCGGGCCGGCTGACTTAAAAACGTCCAGCCCCTCCAGAAGCTCCCTAAACCAATGGCTGCTTATTAACCAGCCATATCAGCTGATACCAATCCGATAGCCAGTATTCAGCCCAGCAGCTTAGAGGGCAGTGTAAGGGGGGGGAGGGGGAACAGATAGAGGCCCCCACAGTGAGGGAGGGAATGGGGCTGGGGCAGGTGCTTCCCAGCCAGGGCAGGGCATGGGATGGAACCCTGGGCAGTTTGTCTAGGAAGCTTGGGGGTTGTGGCTCCTGCCGCTGCACACAGTCCCAGGGGAGGTATGGGGGGCATGTGCCCCTTGGATTTGTGCATGGGGCAAGGGCAAATTGCCTGCTGTGAGCTCAGGGCCAGGGGCTGCACCAGCCTCTTCCTGGTGGGGGAGGGGCGGTTGTGCTCAGGGAAGGCAGCAGCAGGGCAGGCAGCAGCTATGGGGTAGGCTACAGCCACTCCAAAATTTCCCATACTCCCCCCTCCCAGTGCCACTGCTGCCTGCCCTAAGCACAGTCCCCGAGCCTGCAGCAGGTAGCCCACCTTCACCCCACGTACTAATCCAGGGGACACATGCCCTCCACGACTCCCCCAGGACTCCTCACAAACCAGGATGAGCCACCCACAGCTGTCCTGCAACCCGCCCCAGCTGGGGAGCACCTGAGCCTGCCCCACTCCCATCCTCACTGTGGAGGCCTCAATCTGTACCCCCCACACCCTTTCCCCTCACAGACTTACTGGCCAGACACTGCTCTTCAAGGTGCTGGGCTGCATTCCTGGCTGCATGCATGCATGCAGCATTTATTGGTGACATTATCGGCTCTACCAGCCAGAAAAAGCTGATTCCCAATAATGTCAATTTTCCTTTTATCGGCGCCAATACAATATGGACCAATATATTGGTGCACCTCTAGTAGGAAGGCAAAAGGAAAAGACAGTAACATTCAACCAATAAAAAGTTTTATTCAACTGGGCAGGAGGCAGTGAGTGGTGGTGTTGCTTTGGTTCTTTTTTGCATTTCTACTTTCTTCCCTCCCATCCCAAAACATTTCTTCTTTTTGCCTCAGTTTTCTCACTTAAAGCTACCTGAAGTATATTTGGGGTGCACATCAGGGCCTGAGGCAACATCTGTTCACCTAGGCACCCCAGGACAAGATAATGAATAATGGTTATAAATTAATAGAAGATCGCTTTAGATTGCACATAAGGAAAAGCTTCTTTATGGTTTGAGTGCCCAGGGTCTGGAACAGACTCCCACCAGAGATGGTAGAATCACCTACTCTGGAAATCTAATCCTTAAAAATAAGAAGTTTGTTAAGTTACTTATAAAATAGTAGCATTTAGAAGAAAGGCTGATATACTTGGCAAATATAATCATTATTACCTCAGCATAATTTAATGAGGAACAATAGATTAGTCTACAGGTTAATAAATATTGCTATTATCAACAAAAAATAAGATTTAATAAAAAGTTATAAACAATGAGGTCTGAGTAGGTCAAAGTCAATCAATTAAAATGGCATACTGGTGAGAAAGAATATGAATCTTTAAAAGGCCATTACATGAGGAAGTATTGCAATGGCATTGAGAGGTACAATAATGACCAAAAAAGGTTCTCTCTGAAATACTAACAGAAAAGCTGCAAGCCATTATCTTTTAGAAAAAAGAGGCAGCTCTAATGAAGTAGATCGTTGGAAATTGTCATATGGGTAAGCTCATTAGCTTCAATGAAAGTTCCTCCTGCTGATCTAGAAGTACTTAACCAAGGTTTGTTATACCTAAAAAATCATATATTGTAGCAGCTCATTAAGCAGACTTCCAATATTTCAAAAGCAGAAACTTTAAAATTATAATGCATAATGGAAGAGAGAGTTAAATACTCTAAAGTAAACTAATACTGCAAAAACCATACTTCAATAACTGCCTGTATATCATATAAATCTAAAAATTTCTATTAGATTTTGAGTAAAGAAATAACTTTACAGTCAATTTCTATGCAGTGTCTCAAATCATATCTCAGAAATAATTTCAGGATTGAACTACTACAAAGCACAAGATTTGACCACTAAATAATGCCACAACCAAAGCCTTATGATGCCTGTTAATAAAATGATGTGCCACTGGTAAACACTACAATATGGGAAGAATTGTTTTCTTAAAACTGATATGCTGTGTAAAAAAATGAGAAGAACAAACTTAATACTACTCCTATAAAGCTAGTGGTGGAGTAAGGTGGAATGTGAGAAAAATATACAGCACACTGACAGACAGAACTAAGCAATTAACAAAAACGAATTTGATTGGGTGAAATGCCTAATTGCTAACCATGTCAACAGAAGTCAGTAGTCTTTGGCTCACAATTAAATAATAAAGTAACATAAATGGTACCATACTGGGTAAGACCAATGGCCCATCTAGCCCAGTAGCTTATTTTCAATAGTGACAGAAGCACATACTCTAGACGGGCAGCATATGAACAGTGTATACCTAGAGTGATCTATCCCATCATATACTCCCTGGCATTCACTGCCATTGGTTTAGAGGTGCCAGAAGATACACTCCTGTCTATTTGATGGTGTGCTGAATACATTTACTATCAGTCACCAGTTTTAAAAAAAAAAGAAACAACAACAACCCTTATAGCAAAGCATGCAAACAGGGTATATCTAGAATAATCTATTCCATCATACACTCCCTGGAATGCATCATCATTGGTTTAGAGATGCAAGAAAATTCTCCCCTGACTGTCCGTTAATGTTGTTTGATGGTGTGCTCTCACCACTTGTTAATACATTTTGTATTAGACACTGGTTTAAAAAAACAAACAAACAAACAAACAAAATTAAACACCAACCACCACCGTCACCTCCACCCTGACAGCAAAGCCTAGAATCCAGGATTCAATCTATTAAGGGAGGGCCCTAGCCAGTACAGTAAAAACTAGAGGTAAATTCTCTCTTGCTTGTTCTCCTGGTCCTCTCATTCTTGCACTCTTCTGTCCAGTTGCCCAGCTTCAACACCAAGGATGACAAGGGTCCTCACTCATCTTAAAGCCTGGTGAACCGATGAAACTGTGATTAGTCCCTTCTCCAGAGAAGTAGAAGACCTGGTCAAATGCTCTCAAGTTGACAGGAGACTAGATTTGATGTTTCTAGTGCCCTGAGCAAACACTGTAAACCACAGTGCTATGGGGAAAAGGATGGTCATCTGTAATTTGCACTGCAGCAACAGGTTCTGAGCTGAATTCAGTGTTGCTGATATGAGTTTGCCAATGGTTTCTATCTACTTAATAACATAGCTAACGTGGGCGAGCCAAGCACAGCTTAGCCACCTCCCACTGTCAAATGTGAATTGTTTTAGAACTTTACAAGGCATTATCTAGCAAAGTGTGTGCTCCAAATGATTTCCACACAGGTACACCTGCCTAGCCATCACTATTTAACGGCCCTTGGAGTCCCAAATGCAGGAGCATACTGGACTTAGCAAGAAAAATAGGAGTTTTTGTTTGTTTTTTTAGGTGTCAGGGTAATGTGAACCCTGGGACTTGGACTTGGTAGCCCAACTCCCAACTTTATTCCAGTTCTGCAATTACTGAAGGAATTGAATCTGGCTTTAAGTGTAGCCATCACATTTTCTGAAATATTTTGTGTTATTTTCATCAATATCACCACGACAAATTCACTTATATAGGGATCATTCACTAATGCAAATTATTTCTGAGAATAAGTATATGACAATTTTTATACATAAATTTTAATACATTGACATTGCATTCAAATCCTCAGGAAAGGAAGGAAGGAGAGCAGCAGAGTAGAAACACATTTAAAAACAGACAAATACTCGATAGACAAAATGTATTACACTAGGAGAGATTTTACTGACATATGCAGTTGCTTACTATTTCTGAAAATCCAATTTATTTATATCTGGAGTCCCTAAAAGTATATTTTAATGCAACTTTTGACAGTCAGATTTTGGAAATAGACATTTCCTCTCCAAAATTTTCTACATTTTCTCTTAACAGAACATCACTCTTTGAACACAATCTGTGAGATTCCAAGGAGATGAAAAGTAGTATTTCAAAGCAACCTACTAGTTTCCAAAAGTGTGGGAAAGAACCCACTTTAAATCCGTCCCTCCCCACTCTGCATGTCCCACAGCGATGGGATGATAATGGGAGAGAAAAAAAAACCCACTTAGCGTCAACGGAATAAAAATGCTGCCAATATAATTAAGAAAAGCAACAAAAGCAATTCCCTTCCATCTACTGTGAGGAATATAAAACAATATATGTAAGCAGAGTAATAAGCAGAATGCTCTGAGATTAACAGCTCAGTAGCAGGACTGCCTTGAGGGGGCTCTTCTCAGAGCTAGTGTCTTTGGGTGTCTGACTGGTGCTTGAGTGCTCGCGAGGAGGGTGGGAGAGGATGTGTGCACATGTGGGTCCCTTTTCTTCCCCCCTCTCTGGAGTGACTAAGTGCTTGCACTGGGTGGGGCTGGTTTAGCTAACTGAGGGGTGGACCTAGGCTAGGCAGCTATATTAAAAAAAAAGCCCCCAGTGAACACAGATAGCAATGAAGAGAGGAAGCAAAACAGCTGGAATCTGTCCAAGGAGTTTGCACAGAACAGCCAACAAGTCGCACAAAAGGGAAGTGAGTAGGTTAAAATGTAAAATGGATCTAATAAATTGAGGGAGCCAGGGAGCAGGAGACTGTATGTGTTAGTGTGCACAAGAGCCAAGGGGTGGGTGTTTGGTATGTGGGTTCTTGTGGCATGTTTTCTTCCCTTCCCACCCCACTATCAAGCAAAAGGAAGATTACTTGGATTGGAGTTATGAGTACTGGAGAGGTCAAAAGAAAATGAGAAGAGGAAGCATGTGACTACAGCTACTTCTCGCCTAACGTCGTTGTTAAGTTCTTGAAAAATGTGACTAACAAAACAATATTAAGCGAATCCAGTTACGTCACAGTAGACAAATCCAATTGCCTACCAGCAGGCAGCAGCCAAACGTTATGACCGAACATTGCACAACTTTAAATGAGCATGGACTCTAACAGATCAGTGACATAATAAGAAAACAATATTAACTGGGACAATGTTAAGTGAGGAGTACCTGTGCTTGAAGGAGGGCCCCCAGAATTGACCAGGAACGGACTGAAATCAGCAACCACTTTCAAGCACTCTACAGTGAAACAGCTGGGGAAAAGGCAGAGAAGAGGACATCTGCTGGCATAATGCAGAGTCAGCAGTCTTGAGAGCAGGAAATGCAAGGCCCCACGACCACTTGACCAAGAAGAAAAACACAGCTAGTCAAAGTTGGTGACTCCCTTCTCCAGGGGACAGATGCACCAATTTGTCATCCAGACCTGGGGACCTGGGAGATGTCCTGAAGTCAGGCTTCAGGCAGACAGCACATCACACAGGAGCTACCAAAGCATCATTCAGACCTTTTTCTATTTGTTCATGTTGGCACCAATGATACTGCCAGGAATTACACTGACCGGATCAGAGATGACTATGATGCTCTTGGCAGGAGGGTTAAGAAGCTTGGAGCATAAGCAGTGTTCTCATTGATCCTCCCAGTGGCAAGAATCATCCTATCTTGGAAATAAACATGTGGCTAAGAAAGTGGCAATGACATGAAAGCTTCAGGGTCTCTGACAACAGGCATCTGCCTGTTCTGAAGACAAACACTGCTATCAAGAGAATGGATCCATCCAATGAGAACTGGCAGATCATCTTTGAACACCGTCTGGCCAACCTAGTAAGGAGGGCTTTAAGCGAGTTTGTGGGGGACGGGGAACAAAGCCTTTCAGCAACAGAGCAAACAATCCAGAAGGAAAAGGACAGGGAGAAGCAACTCCACTCTGGAAAATGTCTAGAGTGCCACAGGACAGCAACAAATTGCACAAAAGTAGGACAAAATGCATAATAGGTCTAATATACAAGTGCAAGAAGTATGGGGAATAAAAAAGATGAGCTGGAAACTGCAGCCTGGAAACTATGACTAGATTAGTATCGCTCTTATGACTGGAATGTCAACATTGAGGGTTATGCTGTTTCAGAAGGACAGGTTTGGGAGAAAAGGGGATGGTGTTGCCTTTTATGTCAAAAACAAATGGAAGAATATGGCAAAGTAGAATGTATTTTGGAATTTATTACAGGCCACCAAATCAGGAAGTAGTGGTGGATGAGGCACTCTTCAAGCAGGTGACAAATCTGTGGGATAGTACTAACGGGAGACTTCAATTTTCCAGACATCTGCTGGAAAAAAAATAATACAGCCAAACATAAGATGTCAAGCAAGCTCCTGATCTGTGTGCAGGGCAACTTTCTGTTTCAGGATACAAGTAGGAGATCATCCAGCCTGGATCTTGTCCTAACTAATCGGGAAGAACTGGAGGATGTGAAGGCGATGGGCAACTTGGAAGGACATGATCATGTCCTTCCAGAATTCCACATCCTGAGGCACAGAAAGCAGAGTATAAAAGTTATAGAATAAAAAGTTATAGACAGACAGATTAAGGCTTTTATAATTTTAGAATCTATGTCAGAAAAGAATGTGTTGAGTGGAGTCCCTCAGGGATCTGTCCTGTGCCCAGTGCTGTTTGATGTAACTATTAATATTCTGGATACTGGAATAGAAAGTTTCTTGAGCAAATATGCAGAAAACAAAACTGGGAAGGATTGTAAAACACATTGGAGGATAGAGACACAATTCAGAAGGATCTCAACAGAGTGGCATGCTGGGCTGAAGATAACAGGATGAATTTCAAGGCCAAAAACTGCAAGGTGCTATACGTTGGAAAGAATAATAAAAAACACAAATATAAAATGGGTGACAGCACAACAGAAAAGGACTTGAGCATCTTGGTAGATCACAGACTCAGTACTAGCCTGCAGTGTGATGCAGCTGTACAAATTGTAGATGTGGTTTTGGGTTGAATCAACAGAAGCTTTAGGTATAAGACATGGGAGGTGATAGTGCCTTTTTACTTGGCACTGGTTAGGATTCATCTAGGGTACTGCGTTTTTAGGCTCCACATTTCAAAATGGACATGGAAAAAATGAGAGAGGGTTTTTAATCCAGAGGCAGGCAACAATGATAAAGAGCTTGGAAAGCAAGTCATACAAGCAGACACTGAAGGAGCTAAGCATGTTCAGCTTAAAGGAAAAGGTGCTCAAGAAAGGATATGATAGTAATTTTCAAATACCTGAAGGACTGCCATAAAGGAAGGGGAAAGCACCTTTTTTTCTCTTGCTGTAAAGAGTAGGATGCAAACCCAATGGCTTGACATTTCAAAGTAGAATTAGATGGGATATCAGGAAAAACTTCACTATTATAATAGTAAAACAGTGGAATAGACTGCCTAGCTAAGTTGTGGACTCACCATCATTGGAAGTGTTCAAGAAGAGGTTGTACAGCCACTCAGGGATGATACAGGTATAGCTATGCCTACGTTCTACTATGGGTATTTTCCAGGTTTCTGGGATTTGTTGGTTGCAGCATAAGGTGGGGAGGAAATCCTGCACACTCCCTCCCCTCCCCTCTTCTACCCCACTCCTGCCCGTTTTCTCCTGTGTGTGTCAGGTGTTGTGTTTTTTTGTGGGGGAGGGTTTATTTATTTATTTTCCTTTCTTTTTAAGGCTTCCTCATAGACACCGAGTGCTGGCTGCAGCAAAAGCTGAGATTTTGACTGCGGTATACCAATGCTCCTGCTGGGACTTAAACCTGGAGGTCTTACCTTTCTGCTCAGGGTCAAATTGATCACCATATTTGGGGTCAGGAAATAATTTTACTCCATGGACAGACTGATAATAACCAGTCAGGTTTTTTGCCTTCATCTGTAGCAGGGGTCGTAGCCCACTCCCTGCAATCTCTTGAGTGCACCTTTTACAGAAGCAGGATGTTAACTGCCATGGTCCTCTTGGCTTTACCTGTGGCAGGTTAGTGTGTTATGGCTCACGTTGTGTCAGGCTGACCATAGTTTTACTAAGAGTTTTTGGATAAGAATGGAACTGGGTTTGGATAAAGATGATCCTGCCTCAGGCAAGGGGTTAGACTAGATGACTTAAAGATAGAGGTCCTTTCCATCCCTGTTTCTCCATGATTTCTATGATTTATATGAACATCTTCTTAATGCAACCAGATCAGTAGGTATCAGGCAAAGGTCCTGCTTTGTCTATATTTCATGCTGGGTAACGCAAGAAAGTTTTTAATCCATTTATGCTGTTAGATTTATTATAATAATGAACTGAATACAGATCAGGCACACAAAATAGATGCAAATAGGGTGAAATTAAGTCAGGAAATAGACGAACATCCTGGTAGAGTCATAGTGAGAGTCCCCTCACTAAATCAAGAATTATTAACAACAAGAGAGCAGGGAAGTAATGTTACTGCAAGTGCCATGACAGTCTTGGAAGCCAAGGGAACCTTGCCATTAGAGAAAACAATCTACCATTGGTATCTGAAGACTAAGGCAAAAAGTCATTCACCTGAACAGTCACACTCATCGAATAGCCTAGGTACATCCTTCCCTTTAGAGATCTAAAACTATGGAAGGCACATTTTTTTAAAATGTATTTATTCATTTATTTTATTTTTTTTTTTTTACAAAGGACAAAAATTCAAGTATCTTGACACACATGAAGAAAGTAAGGTTGGTAAGGTTGGAGTTTGACTGGTCAAAGATTAAACTAATTTTATGAAAAAAACTACATTTTGTAGTTTTCTTGACAAAAATATGATTTTTTTTTACTGTTTTTGGACACAATTATTAATAGAAAATTCGTGCATGTTCTGTGTATTATTTGGACCTATTGGTAATTTTTTTTTACAATTTTTAACTGACATCTGACTGATCAACTACCCAACCCTAAAAGGAAGCATATTATAGGTCTTAAAAGAGAACTATTAGAGCACCTATGATGTTTTCCCAAGGTAAAAGGGGAAATAACTAGTACCCATAATAATTTAACTAGTATGGTTAATACTCAAAATACAAGTGTAATACATTTTCATACTTTGATAAAGCACAGGTACTTTCATAAACCATGCGATACCACCATTTATGCAAAAAGTATAATATACAGAAAAATGAATAACCCCTTCAGTTATAGGCATGTTATCTAAAGTATAAGAAAACCCATCTGAAAATCATTTAAATATATCCTTGTTGATAAGTAGTAGTAATATTTACCAGCTGAAACTGAAAATTAAAAAAAGTATAATAAGTATAGACAGGCAGGAATACAGAGACCACTTTCTCAAGTTTTTCCATCAAGAGAAATGAAGCAGGTTAAACAAGGGTCCCTGATAAGGGCTGCACAGGGCAACAGACATATAACTGTATTAGCATTACATACTATCATAACAAGAAACCTCCAAAACTTAATTAATTTAGAAAAATGATTAACCGCAACAGAACACATAGACAATATTGCCTTTTTGCTCAGACTTCTTTCTACAGGAATTTGACACTGCTGAGAAGTCATCAATTTCTAACTTTATACTCAGTCAGTTTAAATTAGTCATGCTATGTTTTCATATATAAAAGGAACTCTTAATTGAGAAATTAAATGCAAGTCTTCTGCAGCTCAGATTGAGATGTACAAAATTTTATGCTGTACGCTGAGGCGGTAAAGTGGAATTTATCTTTTCTGGCATCCAGTACTAGTGTTGCGTAAAGAATTTAAAAAGACAAAAGAAAAGAATAATTTTTCTTTAATTAATCCTATTTTTATTAAAATGATTATATGATAAGCTTTTCAAAGCTGCTGAATTAAATGGTACTGAAAAGGTACTAAATTATTTGTAGTTGACTTAAGATAAAAAAGGACAAGAAGATTAAAATAATATGAGCACTGTTAATGAAAAATAAGAATAAAAATGTTTAATCTATTTTGGTACAATGTACATAGACTATATGCTAGGGCAGTGGTTTTCAAGCTTTTTTCATTTGCAGACTCCTAAAACAATTTTGAATGGAGGTGTGGACCCCTTTAAATTGTAAGTGTTGGTATTCACGTTCATTTGATTGAACACAGCCATCTTCTGCAGATCCCTTAGACACAGTTTGCAGATGCCCACAGGTCCACAGATGATAGGTTAAAACTCACTGTGCTAGACTATCATTTAAATGGTTTTCTAAAGAGTTCCTGTCTTACTTTTAGAGATCTAAGCAATAAATGTTACAAGAACAAACATTTCCAAAAATTAACCTACTGCTGCCTTAGACCCCCCTCTACACATTACAGGTATCATGCAATTAACTGGTTAATTGCACAATTACATTAAGACCAGCTACATGTACAAAGTAACTGTCATATGATAAAAAGTTCCAATCAGCTACAAAGTTAGACCTCGGAAATGTGTATTAATTTTATAGCTGGTTGTTATTGAGCTTTAATTTGCATGTATAGCAAGGAGTCTCATGTGGCTTGAAGCCCTGTCAGCTGACAAGGGCTCCCAGCCACAGGGGTGCATCATGCCCAGTATGAAACCATAAGCCCTGGGAATTGTGGCTGCCATGATACCCAAGGGTCAGGGGCATGTGAAACCCCAACCCACATGGGGCTCTCAGGCCTGACTGTACCTCATGCAATAAAGGTGCGATTGGATCTAATGTGCAATCCCATAATTGCATCTTCTGCCCTGCATATGTAGCATGATAGGAAATGCAATTGTGTGGATCATGCATTAGATCCAGTTGTGCCTTTACCTGCACATGAAGAGTGGACCTTAGAGTACATACAACAGAATACTATACATATAAAGTTAACCTTATTTCAAAAATAAAGCGTCAGTTCTTAACTATAGATACTGAAATAGAAAAATTTGATTTAATAATACAAACCTTTACTGGCTTTGTCTAAATGCTGGAAATCTTCAACAAAATTCAGAACATCTGGATACCTTTCTTCACAAACATCAACCAAAAAATGGAGCAATGTTGTTTTCTGATCTGCTGATTTAGTGTCCTTTAACTAGAGAAAGAAAAAAAATGTTGGGAATAAGAATGCTTCTAAATATTTTTATAGCCCATGTGCATTGAAACTGTATTTGAATGTAGAATCCAGAAGAATACAGTTGGAAGGGACTTCAAGAGATTATTAAAGCCAGACCTGCTCAAAACAGTTTAATTCATGTCCAAACCACTCCTGAAAAACATTTATCAAATCCCTATTAAAAAAAATTCCAGCAATAGAAATTCCACAACCTGTCTAAATAACTGCCCCTTTTCTTAATTACCCTTATAATTAGAAAGTCCTCCCTCACACCATGGCCTCAATCTCCCATATTGCAACTTAAACCCATTACTTCTGGTTCTGTCCCTGTAGACAGAGAACAAATCTACATATATACACACATACATACGTGTGCGTGTATATATAAATATGAAGCAAAGAGGGAGCATTTAATATGTTTCCATACATATATATAAAACATATTAACTGCTCCCTCTGCCTTCTCTTTGCTAAATTAGATCATCCCAGTTCTTGAAACTTTTCCCCACATATCTTGCTTTCTAGAAATCTATTGAGGTCTCTCATCTAAACCAATTTCACTTTGTCTACATCTTTCTTAAAGGTGATCTGCCCAGTGGAACCTATTGTAGTTACAGCCTCACCAGAGCTGAATAGAGTGAAGAATTACTTCTTGTGACTTTTGTGCCCTTATTTAAAACAAGCAAGTATGCTATTAGCTTTTCTGCAACAATATTAGACTTTTGACTCAAAATCAGCATATCAACTTTAACCTCCCCCAAATCTATTTCTGTAGTCCTGTTCCCTAGAGCCAGTCACGCCAACCGACAAAAGACAAATCAGTTAAACTGATGCAGCTCTTTAAAGCAAATCTGAACATAATCAATAGGCTGTTTTGGATTTTTATTGTTAATTAAAATTCTTCATAGATTGACTTTAATATAGATCACTTTCAACCTTATCTACTGAGTATTTAATTTTTATTTAGATAAAACTAAAGTAGCGTGCTAATTTTCATATTTAAAACATAAGCACTCTTAGTAAAATGCCTACAATACTGTAAAAGATTAGATTTATTAAGCAAGTAACTGGTAAACAACCTTTTTTGTTGGAAAAGGAAAAAAGGAAGGAAAATAAGATGTTCTAGCAACAAGCTTGAATTCAGTTCCAGTCTTAAAAAAATTAATCATGCAATTGAAATGCAGGTGAACCCTGACTATTTACACCAATATATCAACACCTAGAGCTGCTTTATGTGAAAAAATCTGCTTTTAAAACAACTCTGAAAAGTATGTGAATTTGTTTCCAAATACTGTGTATTGATCCAACTGAAAGTGCCATTGACGCCTTAAGAAAGTGTCCTTGAATACTCCTGAATTGTATTCCCTAGAGATTCCACAAGATTCACTTAAAATATATATTCCAGTTTTCAAAATATTACTAGTTTCAAAGACATTCTATATTCTAAAACTCAGGATATTACTGGAACCAGAATAAAATTTAAGTATAGCACAGTATACAGAACATGTTGGTCTGAAAATATTCTTAAAGAATAACAATACAATTCATATAAAAATGATATTCAAGCCTGAACTGACATCAAGGAAAATCTTAAATAATTCTAAATTATGCCTCATACAAACATTCAGTTTCTGCTGGTAGAGTTACTGCTCTCCCAGGAGAAACCGTAGTAGATAGATGTTCAAGGGTTTTTCTCTCAGAGTCAACATGGTGAATTCGGGAGAAAAATTGCTTGAGTAACAACCACATTTAAATCACTCCTTGGAGAGTTTCTTCTGTACATTCTGTGCTTCTCCCCACACTCTCCAGGAGACAGCATGTCACTCTCAGGACTCTGTTGTTCCAGCAGAGAGCAGAACATGCCCCCTTTGCAATCCCAACATTGTGATGCCAGAAACTCAGGCTGACCATGGGTATTCTGTACCAGCCAATCAGTGCTGCCCCATGAACTGCTGCTTTGATTTAGTCTGTTAAGTGCCACTCTAAACTATCTTGTGGGTGCGTGCGCCAGCATGCATGCACACACATACGTATGTACCTATTTAAATAAGGAAGGATATCACTAAAGGTACTATAATAAAATGCCTGGTGCCCAGGTGACTTTCAGAAGCAGTAAAAACAATAGCATTCAATTTTAAAAAGTTTGCTGCAGAGGCTCAACAGCATTGTAGTTGTCAACCCCAGTGTCTGACAACTACTGGCCCTCTCCTGATGAATCTAAGACCAGAAACTGGCAATATGTACTTTATCTCAAAGCTTTAAAATGGATAATAATAATTGTAGTTTTGTGAAAGAAAGTCCATTTCTGAAAAAAGAAAAACAGACTATTCTTTTGAGCTCATCTAAAGTGACCAAAAAGCAAGAGCATTCTTGGTAGCAGCCCCACAATTCAGGAATTTGCTCCCATTAGACATAAAGATGCAAACTTCATATTATTTAGGAAGCCCTACAAGACACAAGCTACCCACCCATGGTGAGCCAGAAATTTCTCTATTTTACTATTTCAAGGTCAATTCCCATGGATATTGAAATACACATCCATGTGTTCAAAAGTTTTTTTCATTTATTTACTCTCTCCTGACTCATTTCCAAACCCAGTTCAACTGAAGTAGAACAGCTCCATTGCCTCCAGACAAGTTTAGAGTTTACAAAATATATAACTATATGATAAAAAAAAAAAATATTTGATACACTCATGTTTCCAGTGCTGGTATATTTTTAAACTGACTAACGCAGTTTATATTTACATCTAGATAGATAGATAAGGATATTAAAAGAGTTATTTTTATTGAGAGCTCCAATTCAGTAGTCGTTTATTGTGTATTACTAGTATACTGTGATGACCCCAAAATGGTTTTGATTGTTGCAAATGTCATCTCTTCTTTTTAAATGAGGTAATTCAGTCACACATTTTGATCATCTCAATTGTCAAAAATATATTCAGGTAAAGATACTTTATGTTTATCATCAACAGTTTCAAACTTGATGATTGAAAACAAGCTGCATTTTCTCACAGATTATAAAATACCTGCTTCAGTAATAGGCCTCCATCAAAGACATCCCATTCATGGAAACATGAATACAGAGACTTTTTAAAACCTAATTAGATATGTTAACCTATTAAGCATTTATGGCATCTCATCTTTAAATCTAAGTAACCTCTGAGATGGGTCCAAGCCTTGTGGTTATGAACATATTAATATTTATAAGGAATATATGATCATCAGCAGCTCATTATAGTGTAACAATTGTACATAATACTTAAACATATTAGAACTAGCACAATTTTTAGTTGTTTTTTCATAAATAATCACTTGGGCTAAAATACGCCATATCTGATCTTGGTTTAAAAGGGAATTATTTTAAAAATAAAATCAGGTTCCTGTCTCTCTAACCAATTACTATAGTCAGTCATACCATCAGCAATGTTGAAGAATATTTTTCACACTAACTAAATAAAGAAACATTTTTGAGCACAGGTAAGTAATATAAATTCTTGACCTTTAAGATGTGCAAACTTGTAGATGACTAGTTCTAAGGAATGGTTTCTGGGCTAATGAAAACACTAACAG
>NW_017729032.1:79300818-79308950 GCF_001723915.1 Gavialis gangeticus
CACACACACACATACTTACACATACATACACACACACACACTCAGAATTTTCCTCTAAGATAAAGCATAACCAACATCAAGTAAAGAGGCACCATTACCTCCTTACATCTAATCCTGTTGATTGAGCCCAAAAACTGCATTCCCTTTAAAAAAAAAAAAAAAAAAAAGAAAAAACCTACACCACAGTACAGACCCATGCTGAGTCTATGATCCCCAAACTCTCCCTGCCGTGCTGTCATCCAACCAGTTGTCACCCATTTTGTATTTGTGTTTTTGATTATTCTTCCTGAGATGCAGCACCTTGCATTTGTCAGCACTGAACTTCATCCTATCAGCTCTAGCCTTCCACTCTATCAGAAACTTTCTAAATTGGGCTCATATCTTCCAGTGTGCTTGCAATCTTTTCCAGTTTGATGTAATCTGCTAATATGCTCAGGGAGCTCTCTATTCCAGGATCCAAATTATTAATAAAAATATTAATAAGCACCAGACCCCAGACAAACCCATGGTAAGCAGGTATGAGTTGGGTAGGTAAACAGTCTTCCACTTTGGGTTCCTATTCTTACAAGGGAAACCACATTTGTGTCCTCCTTCCCAAAACACGTTATGGTTTGCTGGAAGAGAAGGTATTCTCTCCCTCCTCTACATAAGGCCCCTGGTCCTGCCAAAACCCTTCCCTCTGTTATTTCCTAGGCCAGGGATGGCCAACCTGTGGTGCACATGCTACATTCTACAAGTGACATGGGCAGCCTTTACATGTGGCACACCACAGATCACTGAAGGGACAGGCAGCACAGCAGAAGGTACAACACAAGGAAGAAAAAAGAGTAGCAGGCTGGGGGGCTGGGCAGAGAAGGGGGATCAAATCAGCATACCACAAAGAAACGTTGCCTCCGCCCTCCCACCTGTCTACAAGATTCTTGATACTTTAAGGCAAGTGTCAAACATATGGGTCATGGACTGGATCTGGCCCACAGAGCTGGGTCATCGAGCCTAGTTTGCCCTGACTCTGGCTATGATGTGGGATCTCCCTGCAGAGGCAGCCAAGAGTCGGCAATAGCAAGCTTCTTCCCACACTGCTACAGGGGGCAGCTTGGGTGCTTGCCTATCACCAAGGGAGCAAGCCACAGTGCCAATCTTGTTCCCACAGTGCTGCTGGGGTTTTAGCGCTGTGCTTGATTGCAACCATGGGAAGATCCCAGGCTTTTTCCTTCAGTGTTGTTGGGGCTACAGCACTGCAGCTCAGAACGAGGCACATAGCTGGCACAGATCTTTCCTGCCAAACACTGGGCTGCTAAGCCCCAATATCCAAGTAAAAGCCATGGTGCTGGAGCCCCAACAGCACTGTGGCCAGAAGCCCAGCTCCACAGCTTTTTCCCCGAAGCAGAAGTCAAGTATCCAGGAGGCTGGCCTTCTTGCCCCTGAATTCCCAACTGGCTGGAGTGGGTGTCACGTATGCCACCTGTATCAGACCAGCCCTGCACATCACAACATGAAGCACAGTCCAGAACTGGCCAAAATGGACACAGTGTGCACTGGATTCAGCATGCAGGGAGCAGAGAGAAAGGGGTCCATGGGACTAGCTTTGCACCATTCTTCTGACCCATGGACTGGTCCCACACCATTCATCTAGCCCATGGTGCCAAGTGAGTTTGACAACCCCACCTTTAGGGCAATGACCTAAAACAAGGACAGAGCACAGCTATTTTCTATAGCTCTTTAAAGGGCATTAGAAAGAACATATCCCTATGGCACATTCACAGAGGCAGAATTAAGGTTACATGGGTAACCTTAATTATTAAAGTTAAACATTAAATTTGGCATTTTTATTGTGCAGATGTGTAATACAGAAACCTAACAGAGAGAGAGTTTGTATTATTTCCTAAGAGTTTGTATTATTTCCTAATTTTGCAAGTCTTCAGAGAGGCATGGACAATAAAGGAATGATATATTAAATGGCCTAGTCACCAGTGCTAGGAACTTGCTGGCTTTGTACTATAAAATGTTGGGTCAATATTATATTCTGAAATGTCCAAAGACAGGTTTGGGGTTTTTTTAACCTATTTTGAGAGGTATGTTTTCTGATGAAATATACCTATGTAGAGAACTTGTAAGATGCACAGGAAATTGCTGAAATGTTTTGCAGCAGATGGATTGTCCAAACATCTCAGTCACAGGACTATGTAGATGCGTAACCTGTCTAATCTTCCCAAGCTATTATCCTAGGAATCTATAGGACAACAAGCATTCCTAAAATGACAGAGTAAGGAAGGCATCCAGCATTGGGCTTATTCCTTCCTTTGGAGCAGAAGTTTTGGAACTTGTTGTCATCCTCATCCACTAGTGGATATTGGGATAGTGAACGTGGGCAAGAGGTAACCACATTTTTGCCAATACCATGTGCATGGGAGTTTGCTGTTGATCACTGAAAACCATACAACTAGAAGGATTATATTTATGTTGATGACACCAGTTCTGGAACCCAGTGGCTTCCAGGGGCACACGCAGGGGAGATTGAACCCCCCTGTCCTTGTCTATATAGAGCATTTCTGACATGTCTGTCACAACTTGTAACATGGAGTTTATAGAATAACCAGAAAACTTGTGGGAACCGAACACTCATCCTACATGAAGTGATTTTATCTTGTAACAGCATGGTACACTGTTTGGGATATTCTGCTTATATTTGATGTGAACAGCATTGATAAACAGGAGTCAGTAGCGCATAAGAAACAAAGAATCAGAAAGCAGTGGTAACTTGATGAAAGTCAACAGCCTTTTATACAGAGGAAAATTACACTTTGTAGCAACACAATCAAAAATAAAAAAAATAGGGACCAAAAAAATCATTTAGTACATCCCTGTGCTCTTGGCAGAGTCAGATATACCTAGATCATACTAGATTGATACTTGCTTTAACTATGTGAAAGAAATTTCACAACTTCTGTAAGTAGCCTGTTCCTATGAATAACTATGCTTATAGTTAGAAATCATTTCCTAAGGTCTAACCTAGATCATATTTATTTGCAAATTAAGCCAATTATCTCTTGGCCAACCCCTGCAGACTCAGAAAACAATTGTTCACAGTCTTCCTTATAGCAACATTTTATATATTGGAAAAATATACGGTTGACTGACCACCCTCATCTTATCTTTTCTAAGACTAAACAAATGCAACTCCTTCAAATTTTCCTAGCGTGTTGTGTTTTCTCTTTATCATTCTTGTTGCTATCCTCTAGTATCTTTCTCTAACAGTTGGCATATTCAGTTTGGGGTCCATTATGAATGGCAGATTTTAAGTACTGCTGCCTCGCTGGATATTTTTCAAAACATACCATTTAAAATGTGGACCATTTCTCCAATTTAACAAGATCATTTTAAATACTAACAGTGTTTTTCAAATTCCTTACAACTCTTCCCAGGCTGGTGTCACCTGCACATTGAATGCAAAGTACGCATTTAAAAATCATCAAATTAATTAATGTAAATATTGGGTAGATCCAGGCTCAGGACAGATCCTGTGTAACCCCACTTGAAATGTCTTGACAATTGGAATCAAACACCTTTGATTATTGCTCTCTGATTCTGATCACCAGAAGTAGTTACCTTTCTTCATAAAGGACATTATTGTTCCGTTGCGTCTTCCTTGGATTTTGCAGTGACACACTGGGCATGGGAAGGTTGGAGAGTACTTCAGAAATGGGATGCAAATTTAGAACTAATTTGAACTGTAAACAGCCTGAAGATGACGTCTCTCAATGTGTTCATTAAACAGCAACCCCCTGAAGTGTTGTATAAATAAATGAAATTAAATACTGGAGTCAGGTAGGCTAAAGGGGGAGACCACCACAAATTAAAAGCTTCCCCTCTCATAACAAAGGCAAAAATATATGAATTGCTGTATTAAGTAAATTATCTTAGAATACAACATAGTAATGGGACCTTTTTGTAGTTTGGTTTATGTTTAAACTTTTACAAGCTTCTACATTTGTCATAAGTTGTACTCACACTAAATGAATCTTAATAACTGTCATTTTATCTTAAATCTGATGTGAAAAAGACTAGTTCTGTATTAAATTAACACTCTCAGAAATTATGACACTAATTGAAAGGTATACAACAATGAGACTTTAGAGATCTAATTACAGAGGAAATCAAAACAAGGAATTTAAGCACAGTAATACAGGAAAAAAGTGGAGCATTATGAGAATTGAACATGCATAAAATCTTTAACTCACTTTACAGAGAGAGCTGAGGTTAAATCCAAAGGTCTGTGCATTCCGAGAGCCGGCATTCATGTAGTTTCCCATTAACAACACTAGTTCCAGTAACTTGCTAAAGCTTTTGCTCTTCTTTATCTCTTCACAGGCAGTACTGACAGCCATGATGTCAGGTTTGATGTTGTTCACCTGCTCTTCAAACTGAAGCTTAAAGAGAATAGCACTGAGCCGTGGCCGTAGCCTCTTCACATTGCTCATCTGATTGAAAAGAAAATAGGAAATTTCCTTTAAAATTCATATTAGACTTTGGTACTGTACAAATGCATATAATCTAGGATGATTTATTGGTGTGAAAGACTTGAAGAAGCAATATATCTCCTATAACTGATAGCAAATGGATGAATGAAAGAATGAGGGACACTTCGGTAAGCAACTGAAATCCTGGCTTCTGGTTGCTAATAAGAACTGTTCCCTCTTCCCCCTCCAATAAGTAGTATGTGTAAGCAATAAAAGATAAAGTGTCATCATATATCATGTCTGTCAACTTGTATACTAAATCCTATAAAACTAATCCAAGTTTATGACCCAGTAGTTGCAAAGAAATAATAAAAAAGTAGTTTAAATGTTTTTGTTCCAAAAATAGCATTCATTTTTCACTGAAATATTTAACTAATTATTTTAATCACAGTCCAGCTTAGCTTAACAAAATAAAAGTAGTTTGTTAAGAAATATGAAATACAGCACACTTAAATGTAGAATTTGTTTCTATAATTTTAGTATATATCCCACCACAGCAGTTGGTACAATACAATTTGTTAGGCAAACTGCATGTTACTAAAAACACTAGCAATTGTTTTTATATGCAAGATATTTTACTTCCTTTACACTGTACTGATAGGACTTTTTAACATTATACAGCAACCTTCATGCATTTGAAGCCCCACTGAGGTCAATGAGTTATAACATTTTTTTTTTTTTTTTAAATCTCATTTGCTCTATGTACCGACTATGCAGTAGCACATTTCATTGCTCCTGAAGACCAAGCTCGTTGCATGTCAGGTGATTCATTCAAAGCTCCATTCCTCACCCCTGCCTCCCATCCTTCTAGTTCCCCCATCTCCCTTTTCCCTGCAACACCTCCCTCTATCTCTGTGCCCTGCTAGACCAGGATCACATGACCTGTCTCACCAATGGCAGGAACTGTCTCTCCCTTCGTTTCCTGAAGAATTTCCATTCCCCTTCTCTCTAAATCAGACTCCCCATCTGTCCCCACCAGATGTTCTTTGCATCTCCACTCTTGCATCCTTGGGTCATCCATTTTTGTCTACCATGCCAATGGTTCTGTTTGCACCCCTATTTCCATTTCCCCCATGCCAGCAGCTCTGTATCCTACTACCCAAATCCTCATCAAAGCTACTGGCTCTTCAACTCACAACAAGACCTCCCAGTCTCTTTTCTCCATGTTGGGGCTCTATGTATGCCAAATGCATTCCCTTAGTTTCTTTTCAGAAAGGATTTTGTTTGCCTTGCCATTACCTCTTCTCTCACTACCAGAGCATCCCCTACCTTGTATCCTCTCCACATGCCTGAAGCCATGCGACAGTTAACAATTCCTTCTTGTTCCACCATTTACAATTTACTGTCAGCTATTTTCCAAGATATAGGTCATTAAGTTTATCAACATGTTAAAACTTTTTGTTCTTTTCATTCTCTTAGCACAGTTGACCAGTAATACCTAAGAGTATCCCTGTGACACACTTTTACAGACAACTGCAGAAGTGCTTGAAGCTGTGACTGTGCTCAACACATTTTCCGCCTTTTACTTTTCTGCTTTCCCCATAATCAGTAGGACTCCAGTTAATGATGCCTACAAACATTCCCTAAAATAATGGAATTAATTAGATACAGCACTGAAAATTTACTGAGTGAATTATGTATATGAAAAGATGTGGGTGGATCCAGAAGTTGGGGGAGGTACAGAACTGACACAGTTCCTGCCAAAGCCACTCCTTTGACAAGGCTTCAAAACTTAGAGGCTTCTTCCCCCACCCAATCTTTTAGCCTGCTATTGAAAATTTGGCAGCAAGGGAAAGCAGAGGCCTGGAAGGTGGTGAGCAGCACCAGCATGAACTCTCTGGGATCCAGAGCCACACAAAAGCACTGGCTGACAGAGGCTGCACTGACGAGCAGGTAAACTCAGGGAGCTCATTGCACATGTGGTATACAGGGAGAGGGTATATAAAAGCACCCACCACACTCTCCCTGGATCTGCCCCCATAAACAGAGGTCAAGTTGAGTTTTTGGCCTACAAAATTACAATACCTTGCATATTAAGTATAGCAGCCCCAAAACCCAAAGTATTATGGAACATATATCCTGGAAGCAAGAAGATCCTGGATGCAATCTAAAATGACAGCACCACTTAGCATTTCCTTTAAGCAATGCTAAAGTACTAATCACTAGGAAACAAACACATGCCTATTAAGGAACAAATAAAACAAAGCAGACAGCCTGTGTTAAATACGCACAAAGTAGCATCCAACATCCAACCATATCCAGTGGTTCTCAATACTTTTAGAGTCAAGCCAGCCCTGGAAAAATGCAAGCTCCTGACTTTCACGTGTGTTTTGACTATGGAAAAATAATACAGCAAGTCTTCTGTTACAAAAAACCCAGAAAGACCACAACAGGACTGAATGCTTTTTACACTATGAATTCCTATTTTAAATCTCAGCGTATATCCTATGAATCATGTACAGGTGTTTGCATACCTAACAGCAAACAGTACACAGGTTGAGAATCAGTGGCTTAGTTCTTGGACTATGTAAATTCAGATTAAGTAATCATAGCAGGTATTCAAGAATAAGCCAGTTAAGTATCAAGTTGCACATTTCCAGGAATAACTCTGAAGCACAAAGACTACAGAAACTCCAGGTCATGTGCTTGAAAAATCTCTGAAGCTGCCCATCTCTCAAAAGATGTTTTGTTTAAGTTCTGTTTACAGTTAGTCCCAGTGAACCACACTCCACCAACCCTCAAAGAAAATCCCCTTTAAATGCTCTTTTTGCTTTGAGCCCACAACTAGAGCAAATGCAAAGTGGGATTTCAGTTTTGATTTTGTTGTTAGTTTGGTTTGGGATTTTCTTTTGGTCTGAGGGTTTTTTTTTCAGGGAAGAGAAGTACACCTTTTCTATATGGTTGGAATGTATCTATTCCAACCATATAGACTTTTCTTTTGGTACAATTAGTTAAAATTATCTCCTTTAAATACTGGGGAACAAAGCCAGAAAAATCTCTTATTTACCTGATTTGATCAAGCCAACACTACCTTCTCTTCCACTGCCTCAAGTTCAAGCTTCTTATCCATACCCTTGCAAAACTCTGGTCCTCTACTCTTCTGATTCTTAGGCTCCCCATGCCCCTTTTGATATGCAGTGATTCACAACGATATTTCTTGATGCCTACAAGACCGCTCCTTCCGTTACAATTTCAACTCTTTCTCCTGTACCAGTACCATTACTCTGAGCTAGCACACAAAGACACTGCCTTCTCCATAGGTACATTCTTTAATGCATCTATTCCAACCATATAGAATCATAGAATCAATGAGTAGGAAGGGACCTAGACAGATCATCTAGTCCGGCCCCCTGCCATGGGCAGGAAGGAGCACTGGGGGTGGGAGGAGTCATAAGACCCCAGCCAGGTGCCTATCCAGTCTCCTCTTGAAGATCTCCAGGGAAGGTGAGAGCACCACCTCCCTGGGAAGCCTATTCCAGGCTCTGACCACCCTTACAGTGAAGCAGTTCTTCCTAATATCTAACCTAAACCTATCCTCCCTCAGCTTGTGGCCATTGTTCCTAGTGACTCCAAGGGGGGCCCTGGTGAACAGACTTTCCCCGAGTCCCTGCTGGT
>NW_017729032.1:79313950-79326657 GCF_001723915.1 Gavialis gangeticus
AGTTCTTCCTAATATCTAACCTAAACCTATCCTCCCTCAGCTTGTGGCCATTGTTCCTGGTGACTCCAAGGGGGGCCCTGGTGAACAGACTTTCCCCGAGTCCCTGCTGGTGGCCCCTGATAAAATTGTAGGCAGCCACAAGATCCCCCCTCAGTCTCCTCTTGTGGAGACTGAAGAGATTCAGGTCCCTCAGCCTCTCCTCATAGGGCTGGCCATGGAGGCCCCCAGCCATACAAGTGGCCCTCCTCTGGACCCTCTCCAGCTTCTCCATGTCCCTCTTGAAGTGCGGCGCCCAGAACTGGACACAGTACTCCAGCTGTGGCCTAACCAGCGCAGCACAGAGGGGGAGCAAGACCTCTCTGGACCTGTTAGTGATGCCCCTGTTGATGTAGGGCAGGGTGTGATTGGCTCTGCCTATTGCTTCATCACGTTGGCAACTCATATTTATCCTGGTCAATCATGACTCCAAGATCCCTCCCTGCCTCTGTGCTGCTGAGAGGGTCAGCCCCTAACCTATAACCATAATGCTGGTTCCCTCTCCCCAGGTACAGCACTCTGCACTTGTCCTTGTTGAACCACATCCTGTTCAGATCCGTATCTGTTCAGATATGTTTTGCATTTCTTATTAAAACTAAAGTCATATATATCAACAGATAGATTATAATACATCAATACTGTCCCGGGGGGACGAACCAAGCCCCAGTGTCACGGTTTGGTTGGGGTGGCAGATGGAACACAAAACAGGCGGGTTTCCTGGCGAGGAGATCTGAGACACAAGAAACGATGGGTTATAAAACAACGAGGTGGTTTATTAACTCCTACGCTTTGAGGCGTAGGAGATGATGCGTCTTCAGTTACAGTAATTAAACATAAACAACAAAGGGGTCTGTTGGCCCACAAGGTTCACTAACAAGCCCTTGCTTTCTACCCCGCGAGGGATAGGGTCGGCTGCCTGTTAGTTAGTCTCGGGGCTGGTCAACAGCTCATGATATGGAACACAAAACACACTGTAACTCGTTGAACCGCTGATCGTCGTGACGCCAGTCCCAATTGGTGAGCCACGATGAGAAGCTGTGGCTTCAGGTGTCGGTGAAAAGAACGCCAAAGTCAAGTAGTCAAAAATCAATAGAGGAATCGAAATCGGAAAATCAATACAAAGAGCGGAACTCCCGGAAAAGAACTGGAAGTCTCTCACTCTCTCTCTCTCTGTCCCTGATATATAGCAGTTTCTGTGTAGGAGTCAAACTGCTCCCTTCTCCTTACACTCTCCAAACCTCCACCTACAATGCCTCACACCACCAACTCTCTCAATACCCACACCAAACGCCCACACCAAGGTGGGGGCTCACTAGCCTTTTATAAGAATTTGCCATCCAATCAAATTGCTTTCCACAGAGAAATTTCTAGTGTAATTACGTCAGGTCAGCTTTCTTCTGAGCATGCGTTTAGTCAGAGGCTGTACATGATCTGAGCATGTGCGAACTAGAAACTAGGTCATGGCTGATTGACAGACCTAGCGGTCAAGTAAGGGGCAGGCTCTGAATCAAGCTAACTCTCAGCATTGGCAGCACTCATATTAAAATTTTCTCTGACAAATACAACACCCTACATATACATCAGTACACCACCCTACAGAGTCTCCCTTATTTGAAAGATTGTCTCAAACTTGCAGTTATTAAAATTTAAAAAATAAATATTGACTTAAGGTGCGTTCCCATTATTGCAGAAATGAAAAGGCTATGAAGGATACTCTACAGATTACATACGTGTGTAGTACTCCTTCACTAAGAATCCCCAAATTTTCACTAGTTTAAACTAGCAATAAAATTAGTGTTCTTTTAGATTAGCTGCCATTTAAATAGTAAATATGGCATCTATTGCCAATGTGAACAGGACACAAAACTGTCAACAAATTTTGAAATTTTTTTTTCAAACAAACAGTAATTGAGATCTGAGATGTTTTAAAAAATGAAAGTATTAATTAAAGTTTTCCTATAGAAACTTGAGTGAATCTAGATATCCTAGAAAATGTTTGGCGATTCCAACAGTCTTTTGCATTTTCCTCCAAGATTAAATAGAAAAATTCCACTGAAGTTATCTACATCATTTTTATCTTGTCTACCTTGACTCAGGTAGTAGAGTAGAATACTCCTATCAAACCAGCACCATCCATAGATCAATGCATCAAATCCATTCATTTTAAGCCGTGTTGGACACCAGATACTTTGCAGCCAGCCAACTTAATACATGGAAATACCTCCAAGACATTACTAAAAAGTAAAAGTCTGCAAAACCCATTTGTATAAAATTTGTGCTTTTTGGTTTCAAAAGAAAGGTCAGAAGCCATTAAAAAAAAAAAAATCAAAGAAACCACAGAAACAATAGGAAACTGGGGTTATAAGGGACCTCAGGTGGTCATCTGTTCCTCAAAGCAGGACCATCCTCAACTACATCATCTGAGCCAATGCCTTGTCTAGCCAGGTTTTGAAAACCTCCAAGGATGGAGATTCCACCACCTCTCAGGGTAACCTGTTCCAGTATTTTAATACTCTCCTAGTGAAAAAGTTGTTCCTAATATCGTACTTAAACTTCCCTTGATGCAACTTGAGACCATTGCTCCTTGTTCTGTCATCTGCCACCACTGAGAATAGGCTAATTCCATTGTCTTTTGAACCTCCCTTCAGGTAGTTGAAGGCTGCTATTAAATCCCTTCTTAGTCTTCTCTTGTCCAAACTCAATAAGCCCAGTTCCCTTAGCCTCTCCTCAGAAGTTATGTCCCTCAGACGCTTCACCATTTTCGTTGCCCTATGCTGGACTCTCTCCAATTGGTCCATATCCTTTCTGTAGTGGGGGGGAGGGGGGTACAAAACTGAACACAGTACTCCAGATATGGTCTCACCAATATTGAATAGAGGGGAATAATCACTTACCTTGATCTGCTGGCAACACTCCTACCAATGCAGCCCAGAATGCTGTTAGCCTTCTCTGCAACAAGGACACACTTCTGGCTTATATTCAGCATATTGTCCACTGTGACCCCCAGGTCCTTTTCTTCAGAGCTGTTTGCCAGCCAGTCAGCCCCCAGCCTGTACTACGGCATGGGATTGTTCCATCCTAGGTACAGGAGTTTGCACTAGTCCTTGTTGAACCTCATGAGATTCCTTTTGGCCCAATCCTTCAATTTGTCTAGGTCACTCTGAATCCTAACCCTACCCTCCAGCATATCTACTACTCCAGCTTGGTGTCATCTGCAAACATGATTAAGGTGCACTCTATGCCATCTTCCAGGTCATTGATGAAGACATTGAACAAAACCGAGAGGTCTTGCTCTCCCTCTATGCAGCGCTGGTTAGGCCACAGCTGAAGTACTGTGTCCAGTTCTGGGCGCTGCACTTCAAGAGGGACGTGGAGAAGCTGGAGAGGGTCCAGAGGAGGGCCACTTGTATGGCTGGGGGCCTCCATGGCCAACCCTATGAGGAGAGGCTGAGGGACCTGAATCTCTTCAGTCTCCACAAGAGGAGACTGAGGGGGGATCTTGTGGCTGCCTACAATTTTATCAGGGGCCACCAGCAGGGACTCGGGGAAAGTCTGTTCACCAGGGCCCCCCTTGGAGTCACTAGGAACAATGGCCACAAGCTGAGGGAGGATAGGTTTAGGCTAGATATTAGGAAGAACTACTCCACGGTAAGGGTGGCCAGAGCCTGGAATAGGCTTCCCAGAGAGGTGGTGCTCTCACTTTCCCTGAAGATCTTCAAGAGGAGACTGGATAGGCACCTGGCTGGGGTCTTATGACCCCTGCCACCCCCAGTGCTCCTTCCTACCTATGGCAGGGGGCTGGACTAGATGATCTGTCTAGGTCCTTTCCGACTCACTGATTCTATGAAAACCAGCCCCAGGAGCAACCTGTGGGGCACTCTGCTTGATACCAGCTGCCTACTAGACATTGAGCAATTGATTACTACCCTCTGAACTCAATGCTCCAGCCAGTTTTCTATCCATCTTACAGTCCATTCACCCAGCCCGTACTTTCTTAGCTTGCCTGCAAGAACTTTGTGGGAGACTGTATCAAAAGTATACCTGCCCACATCCACAGAGCCAGTTATCTTAACATACATAGAAGGCAACCAGGTTGATCAGGCATGACTTGCCCTTGGTGACTTCATGCTGACTGTTCCTCATTTGAAGATTTTTCCAGGGACTCATCTGTAGTTCCCTGGATGCTTCTTCTCTTTCTTACATATGAACACTATGTTTGACCTTCTCCGATCATCCAGGACCTCTCCTGATAGCCATGAGTTTTCAAAGATGATGGCCAGTGGCTCTACAATCTCATCAGCTAACTCCCTCAGCACCCTCGGGGACATCCCGTCTGGCCCCACAGACTTGTACATATCCAGCTTTTCTAAGTAGTCCTTAATCTGTTCTTTCAACACTGAGGGCTGCTCACCTCCTTCCCAAACTGTGCTGCCCAGTGAAGTAGTCTGGGAGCTGACCTTGCCTGTGAAGACGGAGGTAAAAAGGCACTGAGCACTTCAGCCTTTTCTGCATCTTCTGTCACAAGGTTGCCTCCCGCATTCAGTAAGGGACCCACACTTTCCCTCATCCTCCTCTTGCTAAGGATACGCTTGTAAAAACACTTCTTGTTACCCTTCACATTCCTTGCTAGCTACAACTCCAATTGAGCTTTGGCCTTCTTGACTTCATCTCTGCATGCCCAAGTAATGCTCTTATATGCTTCCCTAGTTATTTTTCCACGTTTCCACTTCTTATAAGCTTCCTTTTTGTAACTTAGTTTACTGAAGAGTTCCCTGACAAGCCAAAGTGGTCTTCTGCCATACTTGTTAGTCTTCCTGCACATCAGGATGGTTAGTTCCTGCACTCTCAGTAAGGCTTATTTTAAATACAGCCAGCTCTCCCGGACTCCTCTCCCCTTTAGTTTGGCTTCCCAGAGGATCCTGCCCATGCGTTCCCAAAGAAAGTCAAAGTCTGCTTTTCTCAGGTGCAGGATCTTTACTCTGCTGCTCTCCATCGTTCCTTTCCTCGGGGTCCTAAACTCCATCACCCTGTGGTGACTGCTGCCGAAGCTGCCGCCCACTACTACATTCTCCACCAATTCATCCCTGTTTGTGAGCAGCAAGTGAAGAAGACAATGGCCCTTAGTTGACCTCAAAATATTTCTCACCTCTTTTTCAAAACAGCAGCATATGGATTAGGATTGGAATTGTAGTTTCGTGTAACTAGATGTTTTTCTTCTCATTACAGTAAAGTGGCACCACATGACAACTACTTTAAAAAACTAAAAATCTCTACTTTTTCCAGAGTAAAAAGTGAATGGTACTAGGGTTATTTCACACTCAATAGTAATAAGTATCAGATGAGGCTTATTTCTGTTTGTGTGCTCAAACTTGGAAGAAGTTTTAATTAAAATGTTTCTTAAGCCATTGCATGCTGCTTCTTTTCATTTGTATTTATGTTCTACATTTTTGTTTATATTGTCTGTTCCACATTACAGCATTTTAATTGGGATATGAAGTCTTAAATCTTATATTATTAATCCTAATAGGTATGAACTGGGGACATAAAACCTCATTGTTAGAACAACTGCAATATCACTGTCATTCATAGAAACTTAACAGTATTTTTAAGTTTTCTCATTTGAGTGGGGCTTTTTGGCACTTGTCTAATTGCTGATTTAATCAGCTATCAGATAAAAGCACCAAAAAAGGTCTACTAACACGCCCAATCTATACAGATGTTGGGCAAGCCGGGTCTAACTAATGGAGTGCTTCTTCCGGGCATGTGCCAGGTTCAGCATGGGGGCATGCAGAGTTTAAAGTAAAGCGCCGGGTTTTTTTTTAACAACTGTAAGCGGTCACAATTCTTAAACATGATAAATGGTGTATATAGAATCATAACCCAGTAATTCTTTTGAAGGATTTAGCCTAATCAGATCTTTGGCATGGACAAATTTTGAGTTTAAAATAAAACTAGCTTCATACTTTATTTAAAAAAATGTGCAAGTTATCCTTCAAAGGCAAATCTCAAAATTATGGTTTTGCACACCACAAAGGTACATGCTGCATCAAGACCCTATTTGCCTCCCCCGAGCCCGCACCCCCATCCCTTGAAGTTCAATGATATCAGGAACATAGAATTGGAAGGTATCCCCTGGGTTACTGAGTTCAATCTCCTGCTATGATGAACAACCATACAAGTTAAGTCCAAAATGCTGCACTGCCCTTTGAGGTGTCCCCATAGCACAAGCTACAAAGCATCCTCTGAGAGAGTAGAGATATTAGGATTTTTGGTATAAAATTCCAAGTCCTCAAAAATTAAAATGTGCCAAAGAAATAGAGCAGGAGAAAAAACAAAGACACCAATAATGTCTTAGATCCCTTCAATGGCAGGGAATTTATTAGATAAAATATGCCTCGATGATCCTTAAGAAGTGAACCATGTGCCAAGTAACCTGAAAGAGAAAAACCCTCTAAAAGTCTTTGCCAATGTAATTTGGAAGAAAATTCTCTCCTGACTAAATCTGAGGGGGAATTCAGAGGAAGACATGCCAGTCAGCTACTGCAGTACCACTAGAAGAACCGGCCTATCTTGTCCAATATCCCAGTTCTAGCTGTGAATAACCACTGATGCTTCAGGAAACAAGATAAAACAAAACCCAGAGAAGCCAAGTTATGCCTTAGAGTATGAGGAGTGATTTTTTTTTTACCAGGTAAAAAGAAGCACCTATGAAACATAATATTAGTTGATTAAAAATGAAATGAATATATAGGGTAACAGGTATTGTATGCATATTATAAGATCAAGAGAGAAATAAAGTATGAACAAAGAAATAAAACCATATCCAGAAAGGCCTATCATCACTATTATGCACATTATGTTCCTTGCATACACATACTAAATGATTTTGTGTAATCTAATTTAAAGAATATCCTTAAAAAAAGACACCAACAATGCCTCAAGGACTCCAACAAACACCAAAGCAAAAAGCCTCAAATACCTGATAATTTGTATCTTATTTTTTGTTCATTTTACCCTGTCTCATAGGACTGATGTGAAGACAAACCCATGAATTATTGTGAAGTAGTCAGATATTGATTTGATGAATTCCATAGAAAAGCCCATGAAGAAATTAGTAATTGTATATTTAGTGCACAGTTTAAATGCTATATAAAAATTAAGGCATGGGACTCCATATTCAGTGAAAGAGATAAAAAAAATTATTGCACCCTATCCTATACTGTGAATAAAGCAGAGGTCGTATATTATTGTGGGAGGTGTCATACTATCATTTAATTAAAAACTGAATTGGAATATACATAGATACAAAGAAGCCAGAAAAAGTTACTCTGGCCTTCTATGCTGCCACACAACATTAGAAAATTGTGCTCAACTTCAATCCACTACTTATCGATCCTACACATTTTTGGCTATGCTGCCTTCTAGTTTTCCCATACACTGAAAACATTTTGGAATAAAATATTTTCTACCATATAATACACCTCCAATCATAACATACATCCTATTTTGGGAAGTTCCAAGACAGACAAAAGATCTTACCTTAGAGTATAAGAAAGTAACTGATATCGGATCTCCAGAGCTGAGAGGCCAGGCACCAGGGGTTGGAAGATACACGCTAAGGCTGGAGGCTTGAGAGCCATGTACTTGAGCTGGAGGCTTAGGGGTTGAGAACTGCACACCTTAGCTGGAGGCTGCACATCATAACCCAATCTGGCTAGAGCTGCATACCAGGCCTGATCTGGCCATGCTGGTGTCAGAGCACCATGCCAGGTACAACCTAGCACACAGACCCAGAGCCAGCACATGGTTCCAAACTTGGTATGCTGGTTTCAGCCAGCATGCGACTCCAGAGCCAGCACATGGGGGCTAAGGACAGATATTCAAAAAGCCTGAGCCAGGTTAATCTAACCTGCCTAGGTTGAATCAGTTTGTAATCACATAGACATTCCCTCTGGACTGAAGAAATGGCAGCACATGCCTCCAGTCGCTCAGGCTAGAAACCAGGGGGCACTGAAGCAGCTCTCACTTCACCTCCACAGTGCTGAGCTGAGGGTGGGTGTGGCCAGCCTCAGCAGGACCTCTGATTAGAGAGGTCTGCCTGCACCATCCCAGGCTTTTCCCTTACTGCTCAAGGGGCAGGAGTGTTGCCAGATCCTGGCCCCAGGCTAGCACTGAAGCAAATGGGGGGTGGGGGGAGGTACAATGTATGCATCTGATGATACTGAGCTTTTCAATCCACCTCCTTCGTACTTCTTCATACTATCTGCAAACCTGACCGATGAGGGAGCCAGTAGGGAGCAGATAACTGTATTTATCAGCCCATCAACAAAACAAAAGCCTCTCTCATTAGTTCAAGCTCTTCCTAACAGCTTGTCAAGGATGGAACAGAGAGTCATTACCAGCTGACCTGCTGATTAGCTCCAAAAAGCCCTAAGTGGACACTGTTTTGTCTGCCTGTTCCAGTGAAATTGAAGACATACACCCAGACACCTCTCAGCATTAGCTAACATACCACACTCCTAGGCTCCATGGGGCTGGGGTCTGTGCTGTGGGAGCTGGGAAGTGAGGGAGCAGCGAGCAGCAAGGGAAGCCAGGCAGACCCTGTTGTGCCTGCAGTCTCTGCTGGAGTTCAAGCCAGGGAGCAGAGGGCCAGGACCAGCCCTGTTCTCTGAAGCAAACAGCACAGCCCAGGGCTGCAAAGCATCTGGAATACTGGGGGACTCTGGTTTAACTTAAAGCAGGAAGGAGTCTGGGATAGACATTGAATAAACTGGTTTGACCCAACTCAGTTAAGTCTAACGCTACATTCAACCACGTTTATCTTAAAACAGTTTCAGTCATTTTCAAACTGATCTATATGCACTGAACTTCTGTTCTGTTACAGGTTTAAACCAGTTTCTGATTACTTAAACTGGCTTATGTGTACTATCTGTCCATAGCCAGGTGGGTTATATCTGGTGCACCAAGTCCAGCCATGGACCATCCCCTCATGCCTATACAATCCAACATGCAGTCAAGTATGGAAATTTGGCAAGGTGGAAGGGGAAGAAGGTGGGGGAAAGCAGTGGCAACTGTAATTGCCATGGTTCCCAGAGCTGTAAGAACTCCCTCAGGCAAATATCTGGACCCATGGGGAGCCCCTTTCCTTGCATATAAGGCCCTTTCCCCCACCTCCAAAAACTGATCTTGCTAGACAGATTTATAGTTAGCCAAGTAATTTTTTAATTATTATTTTCATCCTCTTCCATTAAAAAAGAACATACAATTTGTCTGGCAGCATTTCCCTGAAGGGCAGACATCTTAAAAACCCTTCATTTAAATCTCTTAGCCTTAACTCACTCTAATGTTTTGTTACCCCTCTTTTCCCCACACAAGTCTTACATGTATAATCCTTGGTTGATTTTCCTTCTTAAATTTCCTTCCCCATACCAAACTTTTAATGACTGAACAGCACTTTGAGACCATGAACTTTTGTCAGAAAAATGTTAGCTTACTGAGCACTAATTAACATTAATTAAGAATAATTAATAAAAGTAACAACAGTAAGCACTTCAGTGTTTTACATTCGTACATACTTTAGAGAGTGTACAAATATTAACTTACAAATATCATGTTTTCATTAATATATCAATAATGAAAAATAGCTTATTTTTGGACTCTTCGGATTATTCCAAATGGGCAAATGTTCATAGATTCATAGATTAAGGGTCGGAAGGGACCTAGTAGATCTTCTAGCCCGACCCCCCGCCAGGGCGGGAGAACAACAAAAACCCCAAAAAGAGAAATGGGACTCAAACGAGTCCAGCTAGGTGGGCATCCAGCCTCTTCTTAAAGACCCCCAGGGTAGGGGCCAGCACCACTTCCCTTGGAAGTTGGTTCCAGCTCCTAGCCGCCCCTAACGGTGAAGTAGTTTTTGCGGATGTTCAATCTATACCTCCTCTCCAACAGCTTGTGCCCATTTCTCCTTGTTATGTTACTATTTTATATCTGTTGCTGAATTAAGAAAACTAGTGAATTTGCTTTTTTGATGCATTATGGGAATACACTCCTTGGCATTCTTCGTCTAGATAACTCATCTTAACTGCTTCCCTTTTAATCCTCATTTCAATGAATTCTACTCAACTGTCTTATACATTTAGGTTGCCAGTCTTTAATTTGCTTACGAAATTGATTTCTGTGTACCTGGTTACCTTTGATGAAGGGAAGTCCTGTAGGAGTCCCAAGTTTTCCCACAGCCTGCCCTGGTCCAGAAATATCTAGTTCTTGTTCTCATCAATGAAATAAAATGTTCTTATAAGCCTCTGACAAAGGATGCGAGTACAGTCTCTACAATGCTATTATGACCACATTATTGGGCTGACAGAAGCCTTTCACTAGGTGGAACGATTTGAATAAGAAGGACAGTTGGAAGAAATATTACCCAGTTGTGTTAGTTAATAATGTTAAGGTTACATTCCTGCTATAAGAATAGGCCTTTCTGTGCAAGTTATGGTTGTAAATAACAAAGCTTCTTTTAAGTCATAATAATAGACAACATCTAGTGAAATATGCAAAAAGTGAAATACTGAGAAAAGTTTAACAGAAAAACCACTACTAGCAGTCACCAGCTAAGCAGTTTCTACAATTCTGTCATTCTTGAATGTTCTCCAGTTAACTGCACAGTATAATCTGGTTAACAGCTTTAAAGCACAATTAAAAAAATACCCTCCAAAAATTAAAAGGGTTTTATGGCACATGTCAGCCAAAGAACAGTCACAACTAATATACAATCAAGGACAAAATTATTAATAAGTTTTCTAAATGATATTAAGAGAAATATAGTAAAATAAAGATTTAACAGGTGATCTAGATTTTAGCAAATAAATACACACTTTGTCAATTTGAGAAACAGCATCAAAACTTTAACTTAGGATCAACACCATGGAACAAAGCTGGAATACTCAATAAAATAAACAGATTTAACACAGCATTCATAAGATACCTCAAGGATGTAGGCAGGGGGAAAAACAGTAGTATTTGATAACATCTCAGTTGCAAGACAGCAAAATGGAGCAAGAGAAAGAAAAAGACATACAAGAAAAATAAAGTACTTTATCTCTAGAAAACCCAGAATCTGGAACAGAAGATAAGAGTAATAAAAGATGTATGCTATACTGACTGCAGTATGAATAGCAAACATAAAAGTATAAATTGACTTAAAACAGCATAATTGCAGATACTACCAAAGCAACTTAAACACAGTCACAAAAAAAATTAACAAATAAATAAAATATCAAGGCTCAGTACTAACTGGACATCTACACATGTATATTAATGCACAGCAATAAACTCAGCTGCATATCACACCCGAGCCTACTGCTCCCCAGTGCTGTGCTTACAAGAGTGCCCAGGACTGCAGCACATGAAGCTGAGTCAAAGCATCCCTGGCTGAAAGGGGGCCCAGAGGCTCAGCCTGCCAGCCTAGGGCTGATCCAACCCAGTTCAACATGTTGCAGAGGGATTGGCTGGGGCATGAGGGTGCTTCAATACAATACCTGGCAGGGAGCCCCTGCATTACAGCACCCTTGTACCCAAGTCAGCCCCTCCAGCATCTACACATGCTTTGCTGTGGAGTAAAAAAAAATCTCTGCAGCAGAATAGTACTTGTATTTACAAGTACTATCCTGCTGCAGAGTTAATTAGTTTACTCCAACCTAATAGGGGTACACGTGTAGACACTGAGACAGTTATTGTGGAGCTTACTCAGCCATAAACATCTCATGTAGATGCATCCACTGAGAATTATGTTACTCATTTTAGAGAAGAGAATATAGCAATCCCATTGAAGGGTAGAAAGGGTGTCATCACTCAGTACTTAGTCTTGCTAAAATTCACCTTGCCCTAGCCCTTTGGTGTTAAATCCTGCTAGCAATACTTGGGGGATAGGCAAACTAGTTAGAATAAGGTAAAAGGGTGTCAAGATTTGCTACACATCAGCTACTCCACAGCAACTGCCTGATGGGAGCCAATTTACCAGAGTTTAGCTTACAACTACTGCAAGGCAAAAGTGTACACATGCATTTACCAACAGCTATCAGCACTACCAGACATTCAAAACCAACAATTTGGAATCTATTGATCTATTGACCTAGTGATCGATGGAAAGCTGGGTGACAGTGACCACGAGCTGATCACCTTCACCATCCGCTGTAAAGCTGGCAAGTCAGTCAGCAACATGGAAGTCCTTGACGTCAGGAAAGCCAACTTTGACAAGCTCAGAAGGCTTCTCAGTGAGGCCCTAAGGGACCACGACCCCAGCTGGAGGGGAGTTCACAATGAGTGGTTGCTCCTCAAGGGAGGGATCCTCAATGCACAAGATAATTCTATTCCATCTAGGAGGAAAGGCAGCACGAGGGCACAGCAGCCCCCCTGGCTCTCCAGGGATCTAGCAGACCTCCTGAGGCTAAAAAGAAAGGCCTACAAAGGATGGAGAATGGGATTCACCTCCAAGGAGGAATATTCTGTACTGGTCCAGTCCTGCAGGGAACAAACCAGGAAAGCCAAGGCTGCAACTGAACTCCCAACTAGCTTCAAGCATCAAGGACAATAAAAAGTCCTTTTTCAGATATGTGGGGAGCCGGAGGAAAAGCAAGGGCAACACTGGACCCCTGCTGAACCAGATGGGACAACTG
>NW_017729032.1:79331657-79332098 GCF_001723915.1 Gavialis gangeticus
CTTTGCGTCGGTCTTTCATCAGTCCCATGGGACGCCCATGCACGCTACAGGACAAGGAGGTCCGGGTGAGGGTGATCCCCAGCCCTCCATCAATACTGACCTCGTGAATGAACATCTTGAGAGGCTGGATACCTTCACCCGGCCCTGGTAATCTACACCACAGGGTACTCAAGGAGCTGGTGAGCATCATAACCCAGCTTCTGGCATGGATCTTTGACAACTCCTGGTGCTCTGGTGTAGTGCCCAAAGACTGGAAGAAGGCCAATGTGGTGCCAATCTTCAAGAAAGGGAGGAAAGTTGATCCGGCTAACTATAGGCCCATCAGCCTGACTTCTATCCCAGGCAAGATCTTAGAAAAGTTTATTAGAGAGGCCATCCTTAATGGACTGGCCGACGCCAACATCCTAAGGGATAGCCAGCACAGGTTTGTTGCGGGTAGGT
>NW_017729032.1:79337098-79351424 GCF_001723915.1 Gavialis gangeticus
GGTCATCATTGACCACAAGATGAACATGAGCCTGCAACGCGATGCTGCGGCTAGTAAAGCGACCAAAATGCTGGCTTGCATCCATAAATGCTTCTCAACCAAATCCCAGGACATCATTCTCCCGTTGTACTCAGCCTTGGTGAGGTCGCAGCTGGAGTACTGCATCCAGTTTTGGGCTGCACAACTCAAAAAGGATGTGGAGAAGCTTGAGAGAGTCCAGAGAAGAGCCACGCACATGATCAGGGGTCAGGAAAACAGACCTTATGATGACAGGCTGAGAGCCATGGGGCTCTCTAGCCTGGAGAAGGGCAGGCTCAGGGGTGATCTGATGGCCACCTATAAGTTTATCAGGGGTGACCACCAGGATCTGGGGGAACATTTGTTCACCAGAGCACCCCAAGGGACAACAAGGTTGAACGGTTATAAACTACTGCAAGACCGTTTCAAGCTGGACATAAAGAAGAATTTCTTTACTGTCCGAGCCCCCATGGTCTGGAGCAGCCTGCCATCGGAGGTGCTTCAAGCACCTACATTGAACACCTTCAAGAGTAAATTGGATGCTTATCTTGCTGGGATCCTGTGACCCCAGCTGACTTCTTGCCCTTCCGGTGGGGGGTTGGATTCAATGATTGTCTTAGGTCCTTTGCAGCCCTAACGTCTATGAAATCTATTCTGGCTCACAGATTAACCAGGTGTCAAGGTAACTGGCAATTTCACAGTTAATCATATGATACCTGTCACATGTAGTGGGGGGCCTATGATTCTTTCAAGGGTGGTGGAGTAGAGGGGAGGAAGGGGGAGGCAGACTTTTTTTTTTCCTTAAAAGAAAAAAAATGTAAAAATGTTGAGATCTTCTGATGACAACAATGAGAAAAATATAAAACAGCATGTTTTACAAAACTATTTTCCAGCGCAGAACAACATGAAAAGTCTTACAATATTTATGGCTTATAGGGTATTATCATATTTAAAAATATAAACTTGATGCAAACATAACCTATTAAGGTTCAACTGTGGAAGAAAAGTGGTATAGAAATTTTTAAGTGATATGAGATTTATAAACTTTTATTTTTACAACTATCCTAACACCATTTCATGACCAGACTCAAACATTTTCTGTTCCTATTGCCTTAATTTTGCATATTATCATTTTAACTAATACATAAATCTCCATCCATTGCCTTCTATACTAGCACATTCTATTCCTTCTTGTTTCCTAATACTAATTCCAAGAGCAGTCTACATCAATAGGAATCCATATCCTTAAAAGTTTAACAGAAGAGTTCAGCATTTATCAAAACTTGTCACATTCAGACAAGCATGGCCATGTGACATGTCTACAGGGTCACATACCACACATTTAGCTGTTCTCCCTGCTACAAGGTAGCAGCACAGGAGGGGGTGGGGAGAGCGGTTTGATACCTGGATATACAGGGGTCAAAATAACCTGCACAATATAAGTGGACTGGTGCATGCAAGGACAGTGTGCACGGCTCAAAATCAGAGCCTGGCCAGTCAGAGTCACAATGTGGCTGCCAGCCAGGCTCCGAACAGCAGGATCTCCGCTGCTGCAGCCCCTAGAGGCCTCCAGTGCCCCAGGTAAGGCAGATGGGGACAGCCCAGTGCTGGCCCCAGCCTCCCCTACCCTACCGAGGGCAATCTGTCACTCACCAAAGCATGCATCGCACAAGCATTCCCCAGAGACAACTAGTGGCAGCACAAGGTGCACCACCACTAGTTGTCCCCAGGGGACCAAATGTCCATGCTCGTTTGGACACAGCCATTGGCTTCACAACAGAAATGTGACATAGCTTTGTATACTTGTATTTAGTATTTACATACATTAAAAAAAATTAGAAGCCAATATTTCTACAAAATATCAAGAAGTCCTACCCTATAGTGACACCAATGGTGCCAAATAAAAACATCAGAAACTAAAAGCATAAAATTGATCATTCTATTATTCTCTACTCAGAAAATATACCTCTTTGAAGAATAAGCAGTCAGAAGGAATCACATGCAAAAAATAAATATGCATAAACATTTTCTAATCAGTTTCCAAGCTAACTGCTTGCATATCTAACTTTTATTTTCTCATTAAAAGAATATCATACTATTTTTGCTATTTTTTCCAAGAAACAGCTATAAAAAAAAATCCCTCAAACCTCCAAAAACAGTTATTTATGCATTCCAATAAAAGCAACTAACAGATGTCAAGTACTTTTGTGTTTATGTTTTAATGTTCCATAATATTTGTGAAACATTTTAGCATGATTCTTTTTTTTTTTTCATTGTTTTTATCCTTTTGGAAAAAATTGTTCTTGCCTCCCATTAAAAAGGTAACAAAGCAACACAATACTTGTGCTGTTACCTGCAGCATAATTATTAAAGTCAAATCCTTTTTTACAGGCCAAAAACCCCCCAAAATAATAATTTAGAATGCATCTAGTTAGGTTCTAGCTATAATTAAGATCAATTATATATGGTGTGGGTGTAGTTGTGCATGTATTACCAAGGCTGGGCACGCACGCACTAAAACAAAATTCACTATACCAAAAACATTATTTAGGTTGAACCGTCAATCAAATAAATGATAGGAAATCACTACATTTAGGCAGGCTATGTAACCCTATTTTTTTCTTTAGACAAAAGAGTCTCCAGTCTTCACACAATCATATGCTGTCAATGGACAAGATGGACGATATGCAGGGAATTAAGCAGCTATTCAATATTTATTTTTCTCCTCATTATCCAGAGTGGCCCTAGGCATTAATTACTGCACACAAGCCAAGCCATGTACTAAATATGGAATTATTAATTTCCTTATTTTTAGAATGATTATTATGCATTTTACATTAGTGTTTTACAAACATTAAAAATGTAATCTCTGCTATGAGATAAGAGAAGTTATTTGCCGATTAAACATGTGGAAAACAACAAAGAAATTGGTCTGAGGCCACATAATGAATCAGTGATAGAGAAAGGACTAGAGCACAGAAGCCTCCTGATTCCTAACATTTCCTTCATTCTTCCAGGCAATTCTGCCTTACCTCCTTTTTTTTTTTTTCTTTAGAAGTGCTCAGCATCCACAATTCACACTGAATTCACTCTCACTTGTGAGTGGTTCAAGCACCAGGAGTTTCAAGCTGACAACCCAGACGCAGAAGCACCTTAAGATGCATTCAAGTGACATAGCTCAGGCCAACTCATCAATACAGAGTTCGGTCCAGGAAGTAATATAATGATGTTCTAAATTAAATTCATCAGCTCTTGTCACAAAATCAAACTTCCTCTACCTCATGTCCTACATGCCTGCTAAATTCTAGAGGAAATAAATCAGGGATCCTATCTTGAGCTTTATTCACTATACATCTGAACACGGAATAAGACAAGTACACTGTGGGAAAATGTGATCATTTAAAACCTAGATCCCATCATACCAAAATTCCATCATAAAGCTTTTTTGTGCCATGAACACACCTTCCTGGGTATGACCGTTGGTGCTGAAACCCAGAACATTTAACAGTGGAGCACACTTCTACATTCACAATGAATTTGCAGCAAATCTTGGTTTCTTTCATTATAGACAGGTCTTGGCTCCTTTGTTGTAATTATTCAGCAGACAGTACCTTCCTAGTGTTTTCCACACTGTTGCAGACTACTTTGTCACCCTTTACTTCTGACCATGTCAGGTAGTCAAGCTTTTATACATCTTTCTACATTGCAGTAGTGTAGCTCTGTAGTCGAGTAATATCAAGAAGGGATCTTCTCCTTCCTCAAATACTTTTTAAGCAGGTTCCTCACAATGCATATACCACATTTCGCTAGTCCACTGCCTTGAGGGTATTTGACACTGGACGTTTCATGACAAGTCATACAAAGTCTCAAAATTCCCTATTCCTGAACTGTCTGATATTAGTAATCACAGTTCTTAGAATTACACAGTGTACAATATAGATTTAATATGTCTGACAACTATTATCGCTGTGGTATTTTCCAATGTCACTACTTCTAGAAAATTAATGCAGTACCCCTTTATAATCAGGTGATTATGTTTTCCTAAACTGAAGAGAAGAATTCCTACTTTCCCCCACAGAATAGTAAATAGCTTGTGAGATGGCACTGGTTCCTTTTGCTGAGCACCTCTGCATTTCTGAAATGTTCCACATCTCACCATGGCTTCAGTATCACTATTCCAGTGTCTAAAAGACATCACTAGCTCTATTTTGGATTAGGTCATTCCCAGATGCACTCCATATATGCCGGTGGTTCTGGTGCAAGACGCCCTCAGGGTGCTGCGAGACAGATGCTACCATTGCAGCGGCAGTGGCCATGTATAAAAATGCCGCATGCAAGGGGCTGTGACAGTTCCACCCATGCGCCCATTCCCAGGAAAAACACTGAGGTAGGGGCCTGACAGGGAAGGGTTACAGCCTGAGCCAGCTCTGCCTGCTTCAGGGTTATCAGTGGGAATCCTGGTTTTCTCCGATTTAAAAAAAAAACCCAATTTTCAGTTTAAAAAAAGTAACCCCAAATCCGTATTTTTCCTTGATAAAAATAAAACACATCTGTCCGTCAGTCCGTCAGTGGTGATTCATTTAAATCATGGAAAAACGTGGATTTGGGGTTACTTTTTCTTCACTGAAAATTGGGGATTAAAAAAACACCACAGACAACCAGGATCTCTAGTTATCAGATTGAGTGCACATGCCACAACCCTGCCAAGTTGGCTATACAACAGACACGCAGGGCAGTTTTACCTGGAGGCAGAATCAACCAGTTGAGAAGCGCTGAGGGAAGCTGAAGCAACAACAACAGTGGTTCTCAACTGGGAAGGCTGCTGCATTCAAATGTGGTGGAGAGATACCATCATTCTGTGGAAGTTTAGAACCAGTGATAGAGTCATTCCAAATGTTTCTGCCCACCACTGTGAATCATGATCCATGTACATTTTATTAAGATTCCTAAGATGACTGAACTCATGTATAAAGGACAGGCAGATGGGAACTGGTGGGGGAGTTTCTTCCTTTACTTATTTCTCATATCACCACTTCCATGTTTTATCTCCAGCCATTTCCATCACTCATGCACCTGAAATGCTTAAAGATACTTTAATCATATTCACATGTATGGCTACTGTGTGTCCCTGATCATCGGGTTGTAGACTGCTTGATAGAGGATCTGCTCTTAAAAACATTTCTAGCATCACTAAGTAGCATACAGGTTGAAACTCTGGGGTCTTACCATATATCTGTAATTTCAGAGGTAGAAGCTGTATCCTTAGTACATCTCAAAGTCCCATTTTTGTAATGAATCCCCAGTGACACTAAATTATGGAATGTTGTATATCAACAGGCCAAGCTGGGGTTCTACTTTTCAGTTTGTGCATGCATTTTCTCTGAAGCTATCATAGCCCTAGATATATATGAGACTGGCAGCCAATCATGCCCTAGCATCCAGGCCCATTCAGTGTTCTCAGAGAGAAGATACCTTAGGCCAGGGCTGTTGAACTTTTAAGCAGCAGGGTCACATGCCCTGTGGGCCATATCAGAAGGGCTCACAGGCCCCCAGCACACCACATGGAAGTCCCACCACTGCAGCATGCACCCACAATGCCCCCACCACACCATGTGCCTGCAATCATCCCTCCACAGCACATGCTTCCAACCAGTGGTGTGCCAACATGGGAACTGCCCCCCACCACTGCAATGACCCTGCATGGAGACCCCACCCCTCTTCACTGTGTGCCCCCATGTGCCCCCTCCCCATTGGGACCACCAGTCCCCCTCCCCCACCATGGCCCCAGCCTCATGCCATACTGTGCATATTGCTCTATCACCAATGGCAGATGGAGGACGTAGCAGCTGGATGAGGAAGGGGAGTCCAGAGACTCTGGACACTGTTACAGCTGGAGCAACAGGGAGGATGGCAACCAGACAGGAGCCCAGGGGCTACAACTTAACCCCTCGTAGGCCAAGTGTAGCCCATTGGTCAACAGCTGGACAGCCGTACTTGAAACTATTTAGGCAAGATGCATACATTATACATTTGCAGGCATAATTCCATGTCCCTAGCAATTTTTTATTTCCTCAGTTGCATACCCAGTTATAGACTATCTTCCTCTTATATTTCACCTTTTCTGTCCTCTAGTTCTGCCCACCACGCCCTTTTGTCTCGCATTCCATTCTAGTACACACAGATATCTCCGTATTTCTGGGAGAGCAGCCTTCCATCATTCCAAGGCACCAAAATGTTTCAACTTCCACTTGCTTGTGTATATAAGCTATAAGCGACAGAATATCATGGTGGGTGGGGGGGAAAGATGCATCAAAACTATTTTTATAACTACTGGTTCAGATTTCTATCATACAAGGCCTTAAGAGTTAAGATGAAGCACTGAATTTTAGATCTGTTTTGCCAACCTTCTCCCCACCATCATTTAAGACAGCAGTTATATGCACTCTAGTCTCACTTACCTTCCACCTTTCTTTCTACTTTCTCTTGGTACAGACTGAAGAAAACAAATAGAAGTTCTCCTATGAAGAGCAAGCTGTAAAGTGCATGACTAAGAGGAGTGTTTCTCAGGGGGAGGGAGAGGGAAGGTTTGCCATATAGCAGAAGAAGGTTGGTCTAGTGATGTTAAGAAAATATATTTTTTGTGTTTTGGTACCTTGCATTAATGACTTGTCACCGGAATGCTAGGATAATTAAAATCAGTTAGTTCCTCAGCTAGCTATGAACATTCTCCCAAAGAAACTGCAATTACACAATTTTCTATAGAAAAGTTGGATAATTAACAGTTATTTTATTTCAGTGAGAAAGAAAAGAAGGATATAGGAAATCAAGCTTTCTGATCTATGGACACATCAATCAGCATGCTTTTGAAAGCCACCATCATTCTTTTTCTTTGTTTCAAAATCTGTTTTGATATAGGAACAAGCAGCCAACAACATTTCAATACTGTGGTTATTAATGTAAGAAAAGGCAGGTGGAGGGGAAAGTAAGTAGGTACTCACCACAATTCCAAACTGTTCTGGTTCAGACAAATTACTATACTCGCTCTTATACCTGGACAACGCATTGAGCTGTTCTTGCTCAGGAAGATGTTTTATTAAATTCTAGCAAAAACAAAAAAGAGAAAGAGTTGGACAATATTACATCACTTGTACATCCCATCACAAATTTCCAAAGATGATTGCTCCAAAGGTACAAACAAATGTGAAGACAACATTTTAGTCCTCAAGAACTTATGGGTATAAAACAGGCGCACACTGAAAATATACCAGAAAAGATAAATTTAATGGTAGTATAATTTAGGTTGTTATACACTTTTTTGTTTTTTGCATTCTCTCTTTAATGTGAAAGCTAATGCCTTACAGTAGACATGCTCAACCACTGGCACATGAGCCAGATCCAGCCATCGAAGCTATAGTATCCAAACTGCAGGGCTCCCCACAGGACTGGAAATTTGGCAGTGGGGGAGCGGTTGTAATTAATACAGGTAGTCCTCGGACTTACGACACAATTGGTTCCTGAAAACTGCGCCTTAAGTCAAAACATTGCAACTCAGAACCAATTTTCACATAAGAAACAATGTTTTAAATGGGGGATTGGTTCCTGAACCAAGGCCCGATACCCTATTTTCACTAAAAATAACCAAAATTTTGTACTCTAATAATTATACATGAGTAATATAGCTACGTTAATGAATTTATATTGTAAATAGCAATCATATTGATTTGGAAGGACTTGTTTGAGGTGACTTTCCTGGGCTTTTTGAAAGGCTCTTGGCTGGACTTTTTGAAGGGTTCTTGCCTGGAGGAGTCTTCTCAGGAGTCTCGGCTGCAGGTTTTTCTTGAGCCTTGTCCGCTTTCTTAAAGAAAGTGTCCAAGGAAGTTTGACAGATGTTCTCCAGGGAGATGGGTGACACAGTGAACTTGCTCACTGGCATGGCATCGCATTGGATCGAGCATTGTAAAGTCAAAACTGATATCATAAATTTGAAACAGGGTGTCAATTTATAAACCTTGTAAGTGTGAAACGTTGTAACTCAAAATGTTCTAAGTCAAGGACTGCCTGTATTGCCACCGAATTTCTAAGCTCCGTTGGAAAGACCGAGTCCCAGCTGACAAGCTGGTCCATTGTGTACTGGATGAGGCCCAGGGACCAGATTTGGTCTGCAGACCAACTTGGCAACCATTCGTCTTCGGGCCATACTCTACAGCCTTAAGAGTATGACTACGCTGTAATCCAAAGGTATGACTGCAGCTCAGTTACATATACCCAAGGAAGCTTAAAGTAGCTACACTTATATACTGAAATTACTACAGTCAGAGCACCATAGAACAGGGTGGACTAGCTACTTAAGTATTTACCCCAAGAGTCCTAGACAGGCTTTGCAGCCAACATTGAACCCATGATGTCATAGCAAGCCTGTACACAAGCTATTTAAAAGCTAGCCAGGGTATGTCTACAAGAGCTGCCCTGACACCTTTGGACTGTAGTCTCCTTAGTTAAAGAAGAGAAAATGGTGAATTTTTAACTGAGGTTGTGTGTAGCCAGAGTGCTTATTAGCCATTTTAGTAAAACACACAAAGTATATGTGAGGGAGAAGGGGGAGAGAGGTGGAGAAGAAAGGAGAGTCTTAAATCATTTGAAAATGCTTTTTTCCTTTTAGCTGTTCAACTTCCAGTATCTTAGCTCTTGTAACAAACATTCTCTTGTAATCAAATTCTTTCAGCCCAGGTTGTACTTCAATTTTCAGTGTAAAAATAAAAAGGTACAAAAAACTGTGATAGGAAAGTACTGTCCAGATTTTTATTCATTATCATAAAAATATTTAAAGGTGATGTATACCCATCTCCTTTTTCATCGTGCAGGGTGTTGAAGGCAAGAAGTAGCAGTTTCAAATTTTCTAGAAAAAGCAACATAGGGAACAAGTAGATTTTTCAAAAACAGTGTTTGGGACCATTTGAGGGAATCATGAAGTGAAAAGCAGAGAACAGAAAGCTGCAATGCTCAAGGCAAGTGATGATCTGTCGCGGAATAATTATTTTAACAGTTTGAACTGTAAATAATACATGGAAGAAATGACCTGAAAACTTTTGCAAAATTAGATTGTAAAGGATTTGTATACCTGGAAAACAAATTGCTTCCTATTACAAAAGAACAGAAGCAAGAGCTAATTGTGGATTGTGAATTATTTTTACATGTATAAACAGGTGTAATTTTACTTATGCGCAAGATCCTCCAATCTGAAACTATGCAATTCAGAAGCCCTATGGCACAAAAGTTGAAACAGATTTTAAGCCATAAATCAGACTCACTCATGCTACCCAGATGATATACTTTTCATATGTTAAACATACCAGCCACCTAACTGACTATTACCAATAGTCTAAATATATAGATGATTATATCAGTATCCCAAAATAAAAGTCTTTTGTCCAGCAGCTACAATACATTTCAATAGCAGAAAAATCAGAGTAAAATTTTCCAGTCCATAGATTATGTACTTCTTAAATATCAGACACCAGAAATATCAAAGTTAGAGGTATTGTGTTCCAATGTCCTTTAACTAATATGAAGCAACTCACTGAACCTATGCCGTTTTATGCAAATACTGCACGTTCGCCTTGACTGAAGTATAAAGAAAATGAAAAAGAGATTAAGATTCTAGCCCCCAAAACCCCAGCTAAAACTCATCACTGAAGAGTTTTCAAAATCTTCAGTCAGTACTAGTAAAATGAAGCGATTCCTATAGACATCTTCACATTAATCTCAGATTTACAGTACAAGATGAATCTAATTTTTGTGTGTAATTAAGTAAACTACATAATTGAGCATTCTATATGTTCTCATTTTTTAATTATACTTTAAATAAAGAGCAGAAGTGAATAAACTTGCAAGTAAGCAAGTTCAACGTTGACTACTTACTGTCACTGTTGTAATTAATTTCTCTACCCAGAAAGTTCATTCTTTCTTCACTCATAAATTGATACCGACAACTAGTAGCCTGAAGAATCCAATTTCAAGAGTAAGAAAATGCTAAAATAATGCCCTCCGCCACCCAAACCTCACAATGGCCTATTTCTTAGTAGGCGTTATAAAGATTAAATTAAGACATACATATATTTAATATGCTTACGTATTGAATGCTCTAAGTTTAACCACATTTTTTTAAGTTTAAAAAAAAACAAAAAACTTACAAACCACACAACCTTTTTGCTCCAGTCTCAGCACAGCATAAAAAACTAGGTCAGAAAAAGTTAAGAGTTTTCCTATTTTTAAAACAAAACCAGAACAAATGTTCTCCTTACCAAGCTTTTCTAGCAATTTACCCTGAAAGACTTCCTGCTTTACCACCAAGCTACTGTTATGAATACTGATTTAGCTCCATAGAAATGATCAACAATGGAAGACCTAAAATCAACTTCCAACTATCTTTAAGCAACATGTTGATTAGATCTACTGTTAGAAAGTAGCAAGTCAGCAACTAAAGAGACTCCACTTGTTTCTCTCCCCTAATTGCAGTGAGATTCTGTGCGCTCTCCAGCTCATTAGTTGATTTTTGCGGTGCACTGCCTTTGCCTAGTAGTTACATGAATACAGTCCCAATAAACCAGGCGTGGAACAAAATACATCCTATAGGCCAGATCCAGCCCACAGGAGGTCCCTCAGTTGTGCCTGGCCTAGGTGGCTTTACAGCCAGACTCCATTTCCCAGCAGCCCCAGCTCCTTCAGGCTGCCACCACCACCAGCCCAAGCCTGATGGAGACCAGCTAGGACCTGTGCAGGCAGGGGCCAAGCCCCATGCTGAGTGCAAGGCCCAAGCCTCAGCCCATGTCGGGGGTTGGGGTCCCACTCCAGACCCATCTACCCAGGCAACTGAGTAGCAGCAGCTAGACAGAAGCTACTGGTGGGCACGGAGGAAAAAAGGAGGACCTGAAAGTGAGCATGGCCATCTTCCCCCACATTGCTGCTGGGACCTTCTTCCTGCTGGCTGCCCGAAGCCCATGCTGGGGAAGCCCTGCAACTCCTCCCACCAACTCCTCCCTCCTCCTCCTGATGCACGTTCCAGGCATCAGCAGCAGCAACAGGCGCTGGTGGTGACAAGGGCTTTGACTGAGCTACCCCTGCTGAAGCTGCCATCCACCCTATGACATTAACAATTTGAATGATTCAAAGATCAACCAACTTCAAGAAGAAACACTTTATTAAAGGAACATATACATTCAAATTTAAATGGATAAAAGATATAAACTGACAAAGAAAAAAAAACATAAATAAATGAAAAAATAACTAAAATCCTCAAACTCACACTCCCTAAAATATTTTCCTGACATGATAATAAAAATATCACACAAAACAAAAAACAAACAAGTCTGCCTCCTGCTGCCAACTGGCAATGCAGTTTTTTGTGTTCAAGCTCAATAAAACTGCTTGAATAGAAGTAAGCTTGTGAAATATAATAGCCAAATAGACAACATAGGCTAGCTGTTTACTGTATGCACAGTGGTCCCAAAATGCCCCTTAAACTTTAAGCATGCCTCTTCTTGGTTGTGTGCCCATAAGTCTAAGTTTTTATTTTCCCAATATCCCTTGCCTAATTAGCTAAAGTATGACCAGTACTGTTATGATGTGAGCTTTGAGCGTACAGAACAGATTTCCAAGTTGTACAAACCCTGGCCTTTCTGTGGTTTCTAGAGGATGATGATGCAAATTGTTCTCTCAAGGTACAGATTCTGGGAACACCTTTCTCCCTGTAAGGCTGAGTCTTTTATTTGGCAGGCTAAATGGAATTCTCTCTATATTTTAGCTGAGAAATGAGGACCTGTATCACTTTCTGCTCCTAGTAACAATTGTTTCAGCCAGTTCGCTCCGCTATGCACAAGAAAACAGGTTATCTGGGACATGCGGCGCCATGCTGACATGATGATGCTTCCATCCAGTAAGTTACTCATCTAACCTTTCCCCTTCAATACTCTACTGCTGATGATGGCTTGGAGCATGAGATAAGTAGGTAATTCCCATTTCAAAAAAAATCAGTGGAGGGCTCTCATATTTAATTTGTTCTAAGTTATGAAGTATAGAAACTGATAAGAAAAAAGTTAAACACAACCAGTTTAAAAAAAAAAAATCTGTGGCTGGTAGAACAAAGACAAAAACACAGATTACATATATAAACAAAAGAAAACCTAAGAGTTATAAGACTATTAATAAAAGTTAATAATGATGAAAATGTGTGAATTAAATAGGTCCATTATATACCTAAAATAAAAGAAGAGGATGAATTATTCTTATAGGGAGGTAATGAAGTACCTTCTAGTGCATTAGTAAATAAAGAGGATGCTATAGTGTCTACTGGGGTAAACCGCTTTAAAAATCAGCAGGCTTGTTACACTACATCCAAGAGTCACAGAACATCGGTGGAAGAGATCTTTGGCCTACTTATATTAATTTTTAACGAAATTGGAGAGAATTCCAGAGGACTAGAACAGTTACAAGGCTAAAAAGTAAAGCAGGCTCAGGTAATTAAAGATGAGTTAGCCTAGGCAAAATAATGGACAAGCTGCAGTAACTCTGTTGTCATGGAACCCCAGAGCACTAAGGCATATACCCTGAAATCCCTTGAAAATAATGCCATATGCCCATGTCATTTACTATACAAGACAACCTTGGTAACAAGGCACCCCCCAATAATTAGATCGTATATATGGAAAATTTATAAATTTGATATAATTTTCCAGATATAGAATCTAATGATTGGCAGTTTGCCTTGAATTTGTCCCTCACCCACTGCTACGGCAGGGAAAATAAATCTGGAGGGGTCAGGTGGCCCACTTGCCCTTTTCCCCCTGCAACCCCTGCATCCCTCTTTACTGTCAAACCCAGACTCTAGATACCCCCACAAGGGATCCATGTGCTCAGTAGCCCCTCACCTATGACTAAAACCAGGCATTCTTGTTATGAGTCCTGGGATGCTCAAAAAAATTATATGCAGACAGGGCACAGGACAACCTGTGACCCAACCCAACCTGGTTGGGTTCCACTTCATGGAGGGTAGGGCCACAATAATCATATGCAACAGGCTGAAAGAGAAGAATGATAGAGGGATTCTGGGCCCTGCTTAGGTGATGTTTGCCAGACCTTTAAGGCTGGTAAAGAAACAGGAATAAGTGAAAAAGGACAAGGAAGGCATAGGCTCAGCTGTAGCAGTGAAGAGGAAGTAAAAAGGTATTGTTTAGTGGCTCACCATGACTTGAAAGAGAGTCAATGCTAAGGGGGCAACTGTGCTTAATGGGTACTACCATATACCTTATTCACATGAGCTGTACTAACCATTCCTTGTGGTACATTCCCATCAGTATGTTTACCCAATATGGGCCATGCGTTTTATAATCATGCTCAGTATTGGCAGCATTTAATCAACTTCAAAATTGGTTTCCATTACTAAGCACATGACACTTTTGGCATCAGTTTAATGACAGACAATATATTTTATAAGGCTTCTGTGTGTGCAACTGTGAGATTAGGGGCTTTTTACCCCATGCTGATTGGGGCAGGGGGGGAAGTGTAGGGTGGGACCTCATCTTGTATTCGAGTAAATACAATGATTGATAATAGAGCCACTTGCACGGGAAGTCCTGCCTTTAGGGTCCTCATTAAAACTGACTATTTCTCCTTTACTACAGCATAATTGCAATCAATAAAAACAATAAGGTGTTTTTTTGGGGGGTAGGATGGGGGTTGGACTCCAGAATGTGGAGCTCCAGCTCTGGCTCCTGGCTGCCTTCCACCTACTCAGAACCCCACAGGTAGCTGCTCATTGTGCCAGGTGGGCAGAGTGGGTGTAAGGCAGCCAGGAGCTGGAGCTGAAGCAACATGTCCGGGGGCAGGTGGAAGAGCAGCCGTTGGAGGTGGGAGGAGTCGAGTGGTATGGGGCCAACTGCAGCTGCACCCATAGGCCATATTTTGCCTATCCCTGATTTGGATCTTAGTTATCTAGCACCAGGCTGAGTAAGGAAGGTCTAGGACAAACTCACTCAGGGCAGCAAAGCTTAGCCAACAGTCTTCTAATATAGCAGTTCTTGATTCCCACAACCCTCCCCCCCACACACACACACTCTCCACTCTTAAGTATGATTGAAGACTTATCCTAAAAAATAATGATCAATGTCTCTTTCTGTCGGGTTACTGTTTTAAATGATGCTATTCATTAACTTGTTAAACAAGCCATTTTCCATTTTTTATTCCCTTTGGATAGAACATATACATACATATATACATATACATATATACACATATATATATATATATATATATA
>NW_017729032.1:79351734-79365692 GCF_001723915.1 Gavialis gangeticus
ACACACACACACACACACACACACACACACACACACATATACACACACACACACACACACACACACACCCCCCAATACTAAGTATCAAATGCAAATGAGATGAGTCTTGCTCCCACCATCTGTACAGTATGCACACACAAGTGTAGAAGCCAAAACTAACGTTCTCCATGGGGACTTTTTTTTAGTCTTAAAAAAAGAACACAGCTGTTTTTGGGTGTCTCTAAACTCAATTTAGCTGAGAAAAAGATAAGGCAAGAAAAAAAGTCGTTTCATCGGAGATATCATATGCACAAGAAGGAGCCAGTATGCAACTACAACAGGATAGTATTTCACCTGATTTCCAGTATATGCAAATATATGCTGTAATAACACTTAGAAAGGGATGTGCTACAATAAGGTATGATATCAAAATACAAGCTGAGAAGAGCACAAAGCCCCCCTGCAAGCATGAAGTTGGCAATGAAGTTTAAATCTAGCTTGGTATAACCTACAGAGATGTTCTACCTACCCTGTTGCTGGCTACAGGGATGAAAAAATTTAACATCCTCAGATGAGATAATGATACCAACCAAATTCCTGGTATGGATACAGCTATGCTGATAAACAATTATTTTGTTAGCTTAGCTTGTACCATTCATGAAGGTTGTATTTCTAGTATGGCAGAAAAAAATTGACAGCATATGCTGGATCTACACTATGGGGCTTTATGATACAGTTATTCAGGCATAATTATTGTGGTTGTGGCTCTTTAGGAAAGAAAAGCTCGGCAAGAGGGACACTCATCCCTAACTGTCAGAAAAACAAGTATATGTAATATGAACAATACTGGCTAGCCATCATCAAAAACATATATATGCAATTGTTGTACAAAATGTGGTTCCAGGTGGTCCAAGAACCTAATCCAAAGATGCAGTTTTCCAAGAGCTTAACAGCATGGAATGTAAAAGAATTTTTTTCTGAATTTCTTCTGAATACCAGTACAGAAATACAGTTTGATGAAAGAGTTCATCGTAAAGGATAAAAATCAAGTACAGTACTCTGCATTTGAGCATGATCATATGATATATCCAAAAATAATTTCACTGTTTGCTGCATGCAATTTTGATAGTTTTTCAAATCTAGGTTGTGTACAAGTATCTAGTAGATATATTATAACCAGTTGATTATGTTCCAATGATTGCAGTTGGATTCTTTGACTTACCACTCTAAGTAATTGTGTAAATAGAAAAAAAATGTCAAGAGCCTGTGAGCCTAGTGTCTCCACATAGAACTGTATTGATTTTACACTTTGAATATAATGCTGTGGAATGTGAAGTGCTCTACAATAAGCGCCAGGGAAGCATGCACAGTAAGTGGCTGCTGGAGATGCCTGAGGCAGGGTCCCAGGTCAAGTCAGCACTAATTGAATAGAAAAAGTCTGCTTTTTCACCGGAACAAAAATATGACAGCTTTATGAAATGCAGGTGATAATAATAAAGAGTACTCCACAAGTAAGCAGTTAGTAAGTCTGGAAAATCCAGAATGTTACTACACATTTATCTATATGTCTGAATAAATATGTAAAATGGATTTACAATCTGGGAGTTGGCGATAAAGATGAGGATACCATAGAATATAAACTCAATTGTTAAATTTGCAAAGTAGATAAATCTTATTTGAAAGGTTCACTTCTGTTTACTTCTTGGAAATGCAAAGTTTATACTAAGAGAATAATTATGCAGCAATGATTTTCCAGCTGAATAGTTTGTGTTAAGAGTTTTCATCACTAACAAGTTTCTGTTTAATGAGAAGCATACACTGAAATATTGGAATTTAAAACTGCCTGTCAATTTACATACCTGAATCATGGACTCTGCCAGCTGTGTTTCATCTACTTCCAATATCATCATTTTGATTTCCTCATAAGGCACTCGGAAAGAACCAAGGAAAATTGCTAAAACAAAAATTTAATGCATAATGAATGAAGGAAAGATGATACCAATCTTTTACTCTACTTACAAAGCTCATATTAAATGATTTATAGCACTCTATAGGTCACCCAAACGGTACACAAATACTATAGATAAAACATAAAACTTTGTATTGAAGTTTTTACCACTTCCCAGTTCCAAGTCTGACTCTTCCTACCCTATGGATAGACATACTTTCCTGCCTTAATTAGAGCCAGTGATTCAATGTCAGTCCATTCTCTGTGACAATGGTATTTTCTTCTTGTAGCTATAATCGTAAAGAAAGTTCCCACTGCACTCTTTGAGTGGCTACGAATAGAAAAGGCATACCATATTGCAAAACAAACATATTTTTATTTGTAAGCAAAAGGAATAATTGCTCATTTTAATACTGCACTGAATTTAATAAGAAATTAAGAGATAATGGGTTACTCAGATAAACAGTGAAGTGTGTGGGTCATGAAGGAAGGTGGGCTTAAAGTTGATATCAAAGAGCCAATGACAAAATTCAAATATGGAGTAGCCAGGAATAACTGTATTATGTAGACTGTTTACAGAAATGTTTTATGTAGACTGTTTGCAAAAAAAGTGGGCGTAAGAAATCTTGGAAAAGAAAAGGCTGTAATTATCAAAACAAGAAACGAAGGGCCTGGGGGAGGGTTTTATTATCTAGCCAGAAAAGCAGCTCTCTCATAAATATTTTGTTGAAAGAGGAGGTACAACTTCAACAACAACAACAAAAATGAATGTGAGGAGAAAGAGGAGGAGAAGGATGAAGAGAAGCTAAGGAAGTGAGACACAAAAGGAATGGTAGGACTTGAAAGCATTGACAGAAAATAGGAAAAGCAAGGATGTTCAAGAGATAAAAATCAGAAACTGAAATTTTGGCCATATGAAGTTTAAACTGCTGATGGACCATACAGAGAGTTATCAGAACGGCCGGTTTTAATGGAAGACTACCCTTGTTGGGAAAATGATGTAGGAACTGTTAGCGTGTAGATAACATGAAATCAGGAATACAGTATCAGAGGGAAAGCAAAAAGGAAACAAAGATGTTTTTGCTGTTCCCATTTTTATTAAAGTCCACAATGCTCCATCTATACAAAATCCAGTCACTACGATCTTCCTGGATAAGTCCTGGTTACCTTCATGCACATCAAAGCCTTTACAAATACTGGTTTCCAATTTGCTATTTAACCAAGTAGGTTGTGCCTAAAATTTGTCCGCAGACTCTAAAATGAAGTAACTTAACAGTAATTGAAATTCTTTGAGATGTATTTTCCACATAAGTGTGTAGGTGTGTGCCATGCCCTATGCTTTGACTGGAGGCTTTTTTTCCCTTGCTGCCTTAGCAGTAACTCGCAGGATAGAGCCTTGCCACATTTTCACATGCACCCACACTGAGTGGGTAAAGAATAGTTTGTACTTCCTGACCCTCCGCTTCCAGGACTCAAAGTTCCAGGGTTCTATTTTGATTTTGACTTCAAGGAAGATGAGAAAGAAGGAGCTCTAAATATGTGCTGTACAAGGACAACACATCTCAAAGAACATCAGTTACTGGTTAGTAACTTTGCATTCTCCTTAAATAACTGTCTCCCAAAAACATTTCCTAGTTGTGACAGATTCCAGAGAACAAGTGGGTCTCAAAGTCCCCTTAGGCAAACAGCAAGTGTAAGACTGCTATGACAATAATGGCATCAGATCTCCAGGCTTCTGCAACAGCATAAAAACTATGAAGGTATGGATGGATGTAGGTGTCACTGATGGCACTATACAGAAATGCTACTGAGCTAGGGTGGGAAGTGCCTATATACCATACATAACTGACCCCCCACCCCAAGTGGTCTCAACAGTCATGCAGTTCAAGATCCAACTGAACAACCACTGGGATGATATCATGTTGCCTTTAAAACTCTGCTTTTGAGATGCAGAGCTGTAGACACTTTCTAATTCAGGGATCAGCAACCCTGTAGTAATGGTGGGCCAAATTAACACAGCTTGGCCCAAAGGCAGGCCACCACTTGTGCCCTGGTCATCACCTGCAATCTAGCCACTTCCTCCACTCCTGATTGCTGCTGCTTCCTGCCCCACCCCCCTAGTGTTGATCATTGCCAGCAACTGCTGCAGCTCCTTCTGGAGGACTTTTTGAATCAGAGGTTTAGAAATGGAAAATAGTTTCACCATGAATGTCTTAGACAGAACCTGAACTGAACGTCCCTAGAACAGAAGAGTCATTTCTTGGTGGCCTCTTGATCCCATTTTGCAAATATAATCCTAACTGCTGGATTCTTGATCTCACATATGATATACAGAGATGACTCTCCTTTGGCAATCTTTTGCAGTATTCTGAAGACCTGACAGGTGTACTGTAGGCTGGTAAACTTGACTGCTTTTGCCTCAATCCCATAACATGTCTACTTCAGACATACAGCACCACCATATCTGTTGATGTAAAACATCAGAGTGGTATTGTATATCACAATCTGGACATGATGCTCTTGAACATAGTGCATAAAGGCTACTGAAGCTCTCATTTCTAAAATATGAGTCTGCAGGTTTATTTCATCCTGGGACTAGAGACCCTAGATTTGAACATCTCCTAAATTAACTCTCTAACATCTCTGGGCAGCATCAGTCACAACTGTCACACTGGAAAAAGAAGACACAAGTGGTAATCCCTTGAATGCCTTACTTGGATTTTCCAATCACACCATGGAGGAAAGCAATGAAATCGGGTCTAAGAACAAAAAAAAAAACCCTTAACATGCATGTGCATGTGGAGCGGGAGGCTTTTCTATAGGCCCTATTAGCTGCATGGTATGGACCTCTTCCTGCAGTAGACTCTTATAAGAAGGGTCCCCAAAAAGAGGTTAGGAAACAGGAGCTGTAAGACGACAGCCATTCAAAAACTGGATCAATATCAGGATACCCACTGGTAAAGGCCCAATCTGGGAAAAAGCAAACCAAATGATTTTGGAAAGGTAGGCAGGTAGCATCTTCCAAACTCCCCGTTTCTGAGTACAAGATTTGTGAATTAGAGAGTAAGATACAGCTAAGTGCTTTTGTCAATGGAAACTCTACCATTTTCTACAAATTTCCCTTTGGCAAGAGGTACCAGGAAAATGGAAAGCCTGGGTCTGAAAACAGTACTCAGTGTAATGACTTTACTTCATTAGTAGTAGTAGAGGATGCTAGCACAAGCAAACCTTTCCTCAGCGAAGTATATGAGCAGTACCCGAACCTGTGCTTATAAAGAGGAAAAGAATACTCACCACCCATGGCTCTCAAATCGTTCAGAAATTTGCAAAGCCTCATCTATCATAGAACGCAACAATTCCAGACCTTTGAGAGACAGCTACTCTGCACAAGTCTCGGCCACCTTCAGCGGGTCTTTTAGTGCCCTCTTAAATGAAGCATTATCAAACAGGAAGTGTAACTATTTTGACATCTCTGGAGAAATTCTCACAGCCTTGACTGCTACACTGGACAAGAGGAGTTTGCTGGTATCCCAAAACCAGGTCTCTTCCAGGAATGTGGAGAGCCTGGGCCTGAAAACAATGCTAGGTCTGGTGCTTCTCCAGCTTGACTTATAAAAAAGCCTGGTGCCAGAAGTAAATGCAAGGTGGTCTGCAAGGCTTGACGATGTAGCATACAGGCTGCTTTGATGGAGGAAGACAGGACTAGGGTGCACTCTACCTATACTGCTAAGGTTAAAAAAAAAGTCTCTGGTCAAAGTGGAGGATGTAAGACACATCCCATAAGTAAAAATAAGTATGTGAACAGTTATTCAAAAGGCAATTATTCAAAGCTTTGGTAGACAAAAAAAAAACCCAAGGACTGCAACTTTCCAAACAAAATCAACCTAAAACATACCCAGCATGAAATAGTTAATTCTTTATAACATTTTATGCAATTGAAAGCATAGTCTAGTGCTGGGTAATATCAGGCAACCTTAGTAATAAGCAAGTCTAAGTGGTACCACTTACAATGAAGAAAATAATTGTTTCAGGTTCAAACTTGAATGGTAGGTTTTCAAAGGTATACATTTTTCTGAGAGCTGATTTCTGCAGAGTGATTTTGTAAGAGATATTACCAGCCATTTAACAGTTTGGATACTATAATTTTTTTTTCACGGTATGAACATACAAAATTGGAACAATGAATTACAGTACCCCAAGTTTCCTATGATTTTTTTTTCCAGTTTTCTAACATTTTATCTAGTCTAGTTTGAACTGTTTTAAGTGACAGGTCTTCCACTTTAGCAAGCTAGCTGTGAAAGGTTGCAATATTAATTCCTTGATATTCAGCCAAAAGTTTTCTTCCTAAAAATGTAATCCCATTAGTCCTAATTATAAACCATTCCACAAGTCTAACAATGGGGTAAAGATGCAGCAGAGTCTAACGCCTCGTGATACACTGTGATAATAGCAATTGATTGTGTGTAGGATGCTAGATTTCATTCCCCCACCCCAGTAAAGCTCTTAAGGGCATTCTTCATAAAAGACCTGGGGCTTTAAACTACCATGATGCTCCTGCTCTGAAAAAAAAGCTTTAATTTGTTTACTTTTGCAGCAGACTGAAGAAAAAAACTGATAAATTCATTACTGATTTTGGAATTTAAAATAACTGACAGTGTATTCAGAGCTGGAATATGGATTCTTAGTTACTAATCTAGATAAACTATACGCAATACACATACTGCATCAATTGTACTTATTTGCCCTTAAGACAGAGAGGGCATGTGTATGTAGTGATCACTTTCCCTATATGGCTAAACAACCTCCAGACAACAAAATATATCACAGACAATAGATATTTTCACCAAAGGAACTATGGCAAATGGGCTCTGCTCATCATTGTGAGATATGCATATATGCTGAACATGCACATGTGTATCTAAAATTGCTTTCTATTGAATCTGCTAATAGCAATCAATGCATGGTTTCTGTTTATAATATATGCTTGCCAGCCTGTCAGTACTCTTTCCCACACTTATGGCTGGAGTCATTTTATTTTCAAATGCCTTTGCACAAATACAACAACTGATAATGAAGATAGGATCCCACAAGTGGGGCATGAATTGAATAAACCAGAAGAATCTGCTCCAATCATGAGTGCCTGAAATCAGTGAAACCACAACGGCTACCTATATTGCAACAACTGGTGCATACGATTGTACAATGGAAGACTGGCCTATGTATATAGAGCAGCTGGAGCAGGGTTTGTGTTTTGTTTTATTTTGTTTCATTTTTCTTTGGGGGGGGGGGGGGGAGTATACATTGATCAAAGATCACCAATCCTTACTATCAATTCTCCAGCCTAAAAGCGGAATGACTGGTACAAGTAAAACACACATGCAATGGTGAGCCCTCTATTTAGCAGGTTTTACTTATACTGAACAAAAAGGGTACATAGAAATACTGATGGGCTCTCACATGTACCTGCAAGAGTGTTTCCTGTAGTAAAAACAGAATCTACTGAAATTGCTAACTTTTCAGCAGGAATATTCCCCCGTGACCTGTAGCATGACTGGACAAGAAACCAAGAAAGATTGCACGCTAGCACAGGCATATGAAGCCACCATGAAAAGCTGAAAGCATACAGAAAACCCTAATTTAGCAATCTTTATATGCATGATCTTACTATAATCCAAGATGTGTCATGTGGGATATTTGTGTTGTTAATACCTAGTAAACTATGCACAATTTTAGAAGAGTTGCACATGGATCACCTCAATCAGCACGCGATTACTGGGAACTTAAGAAATGGCAGCCTGCGGCTGTGAATGCACAAACAGGTTCTCTGTCCTATCTAGGACAAGCGGTGCCTAGTATTGTTTGATGCCACCACAATGACCAATTACGAGAAACAAGCATGACTGCCTACCTGTTGTTGAGCAATCTGGCTTTGCTACCTACAAAGATAACCAGTAACACACCACCAGAAAGTAGCAATGCTAACATGTCAAGATCTAATAATGCAGCCCTCATCTAATGAGAACATACCTGAATCAGACATGGGTGAAGGAAGGCCACCTCAGATCTGTGGTCAAGAGAATGGTAGCCATAAACCAGGATAAACGTAAGCATACACCCAACACAGTAATCAATACATCACATCTCCATGGAAGCAGTCAAGGTGATCAATGTTACCCAGAAAGGAAATGCAAGCCACTTAAGAGGCTTGTTGTCTGTGCGTTATATTACTGTTGTTTCAAAAAGTGGGGGACAAGATATGAAATATGCAAATGTGTTGAATATGCACATAATCATCTAAAGTTACTTTCTCTTGAATCTGCTAATGGCAATCAATGTATGGCTTTACTTTATTGCCACAATATATTCTATGCCTGCAAGCCTGGAAGCACTCTTTCCCACATTTGTGGCTGGAATCATTTTATTTGGAAATTTACCTTTGAACAAATCCACCAGTCATCAAAAAAGAATCTACTTACAGAGGTTCTGTGCAATCTTTGGATCTAAGACTTTTAGCTCCTTGATTCGTTTCTTAATGGATTTCCTCTCTTCAAAATCTTCCTCCTCTTTTTTAACTGTCAGAATAATGAAAATGCACACTTAGGGACCGTATTAAACACACCAAACATAATTCTTGAATGGAAAAACCTTCAAAGACAGATTGCAGACAAATTGCTCCGAGAATACAGGCATAACTGATTAATTTGATTGTGTTATTTCAGTATGTTACATGGGGTTAGATTTTCATCATGTTATCTTTACAGAACAAGTTATTTTCTAAAAAGTTTAAAACCTAGAAATTTTACAAAAGGTACTTGGATTCTTTCATTTCAGACCATGTATAATGTTGCCAACTTGTGTTGAATTTGAAAGTTTATCATACCTAAAATTGACAGAATATATAAAATATGTAAACACCTATAAGACCACGTAAAAGAGTAAACTAGGGGACAGAATCACAGAGTTGGAAGGCACCTTAGGCATCATCCAGCCCAAGGGTGGACAAAATATGGCCTGTGGGCTATGAGCAGCCCACCAACTCATTCTATCCAACTCATGGCTGGGCAGCACAGGTGATGGGTGGTTCCAGAGGATGCTGGGAGAGGAAGCAGCCCTGCCTACCTGCCTGGCACCACACATCAGGGTCTGGGCGAGCCATGCTCAGGCCCCAGAGGCTCCAGCTCTGGCCACTGCTGACACCCTAGAGAACACTAGGTGGAAGCATCCCCGCATGCCCACCTACCTGGCTCTATGCGACAGGCCCTGGGCAAGCTGTGCTCAAGCCCCAGTGCCCTCACTCAGACTGGGACAGCAGCATCTCTCCTCTCTGGGGCTCAGAGCTGGCTGGAACTGCCCTAGGAACTAGGACCTCGCAGGGGGCACTCTGCACCTGTGACTGGAGGCAATGAAGCTTTCCCAGCACCTCGTGGTAGGTGAAGCCTCAGTTCTGACCCAGTCCTGCCTTGCCCCATGCAGCACCACAAACCAGCCCAGCCACCTGCCACCTCCTGGCTACAACCAGCATGGTTTCCATCCCATCTGCCCAGATGGGACTGGCACTGGCACCCTGGTGCTCCTCCCAAGGGAACGGAGATTCCTGGGCTGTTGGTAGGCACAGCCTTCATGGCCCTGGAGGGGAGATGGGGCAGACTGGAGGGAGCTACTACACTTCCCCAGGCTTTGTGGACACAAGTGTCAATGGGAAGGGGTGGGAGGCAGGCAGGTTTGGGGTGCAGAAAGCTCTTAAGGGGAGCACGGGGGTGCAGGCTGAGGCAGGAATCCCCTTGTGATAGTGGCTGGGTAGTGGCAGGGCTGTGCTGGAGGTGGAGGCTTCCCCCCTTGGCCAAGTGTCCTACTGGCTGGTTTTGGTACCCTTGGGGGAGAGACTTTATTTTGAGCTATTATGTGATCACCTCTATGTACGTTACTCAAAAAACAAAATCAGGACAAAAAATAGTTTTTGAGATAAAATTAAAATAGTTTATAGTAGATTTTTGATTTCTAGCATATGATTTTTTTGGGGGGGGGTTTAAATCAATAATTTGTTAATTATCTTCACCCTTAATTTTGTGTGTACAGCCCTCAACAGCTCACCAAAACTCATTAAGTGGATCCCCAGCCAAAATAACTGCCCATCCCTAATCTAGTCCAATCAGCTGCACAAATACAGGGTTCTGTATTCCTATACCATTCCAGCCTCCTTCTGAAAATTTCCAGTGAAGATACTGCATCTTTGAAGATTATAAACTTAAATATTCCCATGCCAAACAAAATGTAAGTGGAACTGTGAATAGAGAGCATGTGTTCAGACACAGTAAAATACTGGAGACTATCAAATAAGCTGATAGCAAAAGAATTTGAAATGATTTGGGAGTATGGTTGGATGTAAGGATAAAGCTGAGTATGTTAAAATGCGTTTCTGAAGAAGTAAGAAAAATAGTAATATGTTGTGACATTACACAATAGCCTAACCATGTATGCTGTACAATGTTACCACATTTATGGTTGATGTTTCTTAGTATTTCTGAAGGTAACTTAATACAAAGCCATTAAAATTTTCTCCTTCCCTTCCTCCTAAGACAATTTTTTAAACTAGTATTCCCCACATATATCAAAAAAGAAAAGCCTACATTTTTCAACAGTTACAAATTCAGTGTTTTTACCAAAATATGACACAGCTGATAAGGAACCAGTCTAGCCTACTGTCCATCTAACATCTTCAAAAACAAAACATACATACTTAAAATCCAGTACGAACACAAGCCATTAATAAAAAGTTAATTTTATATTACTTTATAATATACAACCAAAATAGATAGGAGAGGATGTGGTATATCTTAATTACTTCACATCTGAAATTAAATGACTTTTTTTTAAGCAGAGGTCAGTTCAGATCAATACTGTTATACAGAATACCAATATTTGAGAACAAAAAATAAATTGTAAAAACAGCATACAGTGGTTACTACAAAGCACTATATGTAGACCACTATACATGTAGATCACTGTAGTAGGTAACTGTATGCAACTTCCATTAGCAAGAACAATAGGTGGTACACTGGACCTTATCTATAAAGGAGGAAAAGAAAACTGAAGACATTATAAGAGTTACCTCCTCCTTAGAGAGAACCCCACACCTTATAAGAGGGGTTTCTTATAAAAATCTACAAAGTATTTTCTATGCCAAACTATACCACCATATACTTGCATTATCTTTCAAATTCAGCATAGTGCACATCACTAGCATTTTTTTTTATATTAACCGCAACTCTCACACCTATCATGTGTTACTGCTGTCCCATGTCACCCACCTTGGCCATTTTCAAGGGGCCTAAGCCTACCTGCTGAAGTATAGAGCTAAAGTAAAAGGCCCCACAGCCTATTTCTGAATGTAAAATGAACATTTGCAGACATGATAATCAGCCTGGTCAACAAAGTAGAGGGAGCAATCAACGTGTCTAACTACACCATTAACACAATCCAATTAACCAGAACACAAGGCCCTAAATTAGAAGATCGAAATATACTATATGGTAGCTTCAGCTTATACCAATTAATAAAACAGAATCCAATACATTTGGTTACACTAAAACATATATATTTTTATATAAATTGTAAAATCAAAGCAGCCTTGTCAGAAAAGACCATAAACTAAGGTAAAAAAAAGAAACAGGACGGTGATGATCAGGGCTCCAGGTTTTCCATTTGCCATGGAAACAATGAAGTAAAACATGGGTTTTCTCATTTTAAAGAGAAAAACCTGGATTTTCTCTTTTTAAGGAGAAAAGCTTGGGAAATGTTGGGTTTCCCCTTGCAAGCTGGCAGAGCTCCAGCCAGCAAAGGGCTGGGGGAGCAGGAAAAAGGTGATCAGGCAAGGGGCACCATGTGCATGCGTGTACATACACATGCACATGGTAGCCAAACAGCAAGAAAGCAGCTCCCACTACTTCCCGCAGGCAAGTTGAAGGGAACAGGGGGGATTGAGGCCCCCATAGGGAGGGAAGAAGTTGAGCAGGGCTGGGGTTGGGGCTGCTGCCCAGCTGGAGTGGTGCATGGTGCTTGGGGCCTGAGGCCAGAATGTGCAGATGCAGGGCCCAGCTTCCCATCGCTGTGCATACTCCTGGGGGGCACTTGCCCCCCGGATATGTGCATGGGGTGGGGGCAGATGCAGGCTGGCAGCTACAGGCTCAGGACTCCTGTCCTGCTGCCCTCTCCCAGGGACCTCTGTGGCTCAGTAAGCGGGACCTGGTGCAGCACGGCAAAAGCAGAGCAGGGAGGCTTGATGCCATCCCCAAAAGCCCTGCACCACCATGGCGAGATACTCCCTGCCTGGCCGTAGTAGGGCGCACAACCCTGCACCACCAGCCTGGCTGTTGCCGGGTAGGCAGGAGGAGCCTTGCCACTACAGCATGGGGCTCCCAGAGGCAGCACATCAAGCCTCACTGTCCTGCTCTGTCCTGCCATGCCAGTTCCCACCTGTTGCACCGTGGAGGCCCCCTGCAGGGAGGGCAGCAGGGCAAGAAGCCCCGAAACCATAGCTGCCAGCCTGTATCTGCCCCTACCCTGCACACAAATATAGACAGACAGTGACAGACAGACTGACCACAAATTCATTTTAATTGCAAAAAAATGTGGATTTGGGCAGGTTTCAAAGCAGAGTATTTACTATTTTTGAACAGAGGTAAAACCAGGATGCCTGGTGGTGATCAGCATTCCTCAATCATGAAGAAAGCAGATAAGAAACCTGCCCTTTAACTTTCCCAAGGACATAAATCCAAACTACCATATTTGCTCAACTCCAAGATGAGATCCTCCCATTTAAAAAGGGGTACGGGGGCGACAGCTGCTACAGGTCCAGTTCTAGCTCCTACTCAGGCTTGGGCTCAGAGCCGCCACTGTTGCCAACCCTGCCTTCACCACCTCTGCCCTGTGCTGCCACCCGCACTTCTACTTACCCATCACAAACCCTGCTACATGGCAGGGCTGAGGCTGGGGCCACCACCTGCTCCATACCCTGAGCTGGAATGGAGCTGGAGCCAAGGCCCAGGTGAGGACAAGTACAGAGTTAAGTGGGGGAGGGTTTAGTACTGGGTCACCAGGTGGAGGGTGGGTGGACAGAGGACAGGAGGCAATTGTCATGGGCCACACCATGACTTCCTCACTGCCTGACCCCCCCAAATTGCCTGCCCCCCTACCACTGCTTGCCATGCAGCAAAAGGGTACTAAGAACTATATCATTATATTATATAAATGAAACCACTGTAAACTTACATGATACTTCTTCAGGAGAATTCAGCTCACATCCTTTAAAATTGCCAGCACAAGAAAGCAAAAAGATACATATTACTTTTATTTCACTTTACAATAAAAGTTCCTGATTCATCTCCCTGCCTTTCAGCACTTCAGCTAATGAGGGTATTATCTAACTGAAGAGCAAAATGAGAACATAAACATGTATTTAGAGCAAGATGAAGGAATTACAAAAAAAAACCCCAGACAGAACAAAGACATTAAAGGGCTGGTCAGGTTATGTGGACTTATGAGAAGACAGAGAGCAGAAGAAAATGAGTGTCTAGAACTAAGAAAAATCATGTGTGTGGTGGAATTTATAAGACAATTTGCCAAAGAGCAACCAACCAGTTTGCTTTTGTGTAACTTTCTTTTCTCTCATACTTAATTTGTTCTTTGTCACTTGACCTTATAAGCTCTTTGAATCTAGGAAATGTTTCATCCAAAGCACCTACCATAATTGAAGCATTATGTAAGTAAACAAAAAGTAAATAATACAAAGAGTGAGAAATCATTACACATCACTCGAACCCTCTGAAGCTAAGGAAGGCAAACTATTAAGCTAGTGAAGGAAGAAGATTCTTATATTGCTGCCATGTAGATGTCTAACTGATCAGGTCAGGAATAATCCTGGTAAGATGCATATGTCTTAAGTAATCAAGAGCAAGTAGAATTCCAGTCAAATGGTGGTATCTTAGCACAACTTAAAACTCCTCATTAAAATGAAAGAAAAGCCACTGAATAA
>NW_017729032.1:79370692-79378591 GCF_001723915.1 Gavialis gangeticus
TAATACAAAGAGTGAGAAATCATTACACATCACTCGAACCCTCTGAAGCTAAGGAAGGCAAACTATTAAGCTAGTGAAGGAAGAAGATTCTTATATTGCTGCCATGTAGATGTCTAACTGATCAGGTCAGGAATAATCCTGGTAAGATGCATATGTCTTAAGTAATCAAGAGCAAGTAGAATTCCAGTCAAATGGTGGTATCTTAGCACAACTTAAAACTCCTCATTAAAATGAAAGAAAAGCCACTGAATAAAAATAACCAAAGATCTGCCTCTGGAGGCATCCACGTTTCCCACAGAGCAAACTAGAACATATCCTGAGGAATGTACAGGTGGCATATCATCTCCTCACTCAAATAAGAGAACTAAATATCTACAGGGGTGAGGTAGGATGCCTCTCTGATCTGGACTGCATACATCAGGACTCGAACAGCATAACTGAGGACATCCAGTGGGTAAAACAGGATTTTAGCCACTCAGTTTTAGGCAATATACATATTCATGCATATCTTCTGCAGTCTAAAATATTCCCATTTTATTGTTTATTCCTACTCATAAGCTTAACAGCCACTTTGATCTGAGAAGGTTGGTTTGGATCACTGAATTGTCTAATGCAGAAATCAGCAATATCTGGCCTGCAAAACCTGAGGACCTTGCCTATGCCTACGTCCACGTTAAAGTTAGGTAGTGAGGAGGTGTGCCACAGCCAAGCAAACTCTAGTTGTGCCTTTGCCTTCACAACTTGTTCCTGCAACCCTGTAATCTCTCTCTGGCCAAGTCATGGGTGCCAAGGACAGGCAGCTGGGAGCTGAGTCTACACTGCCACTTCTCCTCAGTGCCAGGAGTGGGCAGCTAGAAGCTGAACCCAGGTTGCTGTCATTTCTCCTGCCATCCTCTCTCATTCCGATAAGTGAGCAGTGGCAGAGAGGAAAGTATCATCTGTGGCTTGATAAAGAAATCTGACTGTACTCCTCCTTCCTCCTTTTCCAAATTCACTACACCTTTCAAAAGCAGAGGTTAGATTAAAATTAAAAGTATTTTTCATAACTTAAAATATTTAGTTCTATCTTAGGAGTTAAAGACATTTTAGCTCTTCTGATGTTAACTGCCCTGACATTAAACAAGACAGACTGAATGCTATTTTTGTAACTGTTTATTTTATTCACTAATTAGCTCATGACCTAATATTTTTGTGACACAATTAAGAGAGCATTATGTCCTAATTCTATATAAATATTGCAAATGAAATCTTCAAACTAATTCCAGCTGTCACAGTCCTTATCCCCAATTTTAAAAAAAAACAAAACACTACTTGTCAGGATAACACACCTATCAACTAGATGGGACATCGGTATGCTCTTAAATAGATGGTTTAATGCTGTCGGGAATAAGGATGAAAGACAGTAAAGGCAGCTCCTGATAGTCACAGATGCTGTTTAGTACACATGGTATATTACAGAAGGTCTAGATCAGGGGCGGGCAATTATTTTTGGCAGAGGGCCGCTTACTGAGTTTTGGCAAGCCATCAAGGGCCACATGACAGGCAGCCAGGAGCAGATAAATATTAATTTTCTAAATGTCTTTAAGGGCCTTGTGAGCCGGTTAGAATGGTCTGGAGGGCCGCATCCGGCCCATGGACCTCATTTTGCCCACCCCTGGTCTAGATGATCTTATTTATCCGTCAGCTGTTATTCTAATTGTAAAAAAGGGATTCAACTGGATTATTTATGAAGGAAAAAAAAATACAAGACATGCCAACCCTTACCACAGTTTACACTTTGGACTTCCTGACAATTTAGAAGTAAATATTAACTTGTGGTCCTGGGTATAACCATAAATCGCATCCAACTGAAAGGCTTGATGGCAACAAGGTGGGGTAGCTTCTATAAAACACCACAGTGTTACAACCTTCAGAGTAAGGCGCCTCAAAACTCTAAGCCCCACTGCCTTGTTGGGTATTCCTTGGTTGGAAAAAGGCTAAGTGACATCAGCCTAACAGAAATGTGCCCTCGCTAAGGCATTAGGTAGTCAGCAACACATTTAATCTGTTTCTCTGTCGCAGAGAGAAACTATACTGGCCAAAATGATTAAGTGAGCTGCATACTGTGATGTTTGGACTCCTAACCCTGGGTTCAATTTGGATTCCGCTTTATGGAAAATACCACTACTAAGCTATGAACTGGTTAGACTCAGAACTGATGCTACTGCATTGTAAACAGGGATCCTAGTTTTCTCCAATTTAAAAAAAAAAAAAAACAACAACCAATTTTTGGATTTAAAAAAGTAGCCTCAAATCCACATTTTTCCATGATTAAAATGAAATGCCACTAATATATAAATAGATATATACTGGTGTTTCATTTTAATCATGGAAAAATGTGGATTTTGGGTTACTTTTTTTAATCCAGAAACTGCAGATTTTTTTAAATCAGAGAAAAAACTAGAACCCCAATTATCAGAAACTTGGCTCTCAGATACAGGTTCTATTAAAGAGAACGATTATACCATATTCTGGCATGGGAAGCTACTAGGAAAAAGGAGACAGCAGGGAGTAGGTTTCGCTATCAGAAACAGCCTATTATCTTTCTGTAAAAGTCCCACTGCTATATCTCATGATGCTCAGACCGCATACACAGAACAGCTTCATCATGTTGTTCTGTGCCTACCCCCACAGCTAACGAATAAGGTGATGAAGATAAGAACATTTTCAACTAACAACCTGAAGAAGAAATTGACAAAACTCACAGAAATGAGACCATTATAATACTTGGCAACTTCAATGCAAGAGTTGGATATAGTTTCAAGAATCGGCCCAGTATTTTGGGCAAACAGGGAATTGGTAATATGAACGAAAACAGCCAGCAAATGCTAGAACTTTGTGCAAGTCAAAATCTACGCCAGGGTGGCCAATTAGCTACTTAATGAGTTTTGGTGAGCTGTCAAGGGCTGCAAGGGCAGCCTCACCTCTTCCTGGTCACCATCTCGGGACCAGAAGTCCCCACCCCTGACCCCTCCAACCAGAAGTCCCTCCCCTTACCTCCCCCCACCTCCCAATACTCCTTTTGGGGTGGCTGGGGCTGCCATCTCAGAACCACAAAAAATCAAATCCTATACTTGAAGGCAAATAGCTACTGTAACATATTTTAGTTATATTACAAAAATATTTTTGTTATGGTTTGTGTTTGCATACTGTATATATAGGTGACTGCATAATAAGTCTTACTCTTATATGTTGTGTGTGGGGTATGGTTGTGGTGGGGGTGTGTGGGAATGTTTTGGGGGGGCTTGAGGGGGTGTGGCTGTGTCAGGGGGCAATAGGGTATGTTGGGGGTATATATGGGGAGGTTGTGGGGGCAGGGTGTGGATATGTGGCATTTGTGCGGTATGAGGGAGGATGGGGGGGTATGGGGATCCCTCCCCACACTCAGCATGGCACACAACCCCTGCCACTGGCAGCGGCAGCAGCAGGCACTCACAGCACTCATGGTCTGCACAAACACTTCCGCCTGGCAGCACGTGGCTTTTGTCAGTGCTCCATGTGACGGCGAGAAGCACAGCCAAACCCTACCCCCTACTTCCCAGAAGAGTCCCATGATCTGTATGACAGGGGGTGGGGAAGGCAGGTGGCTCTGTTGCGCAGGGCTTCCCCTGGTGGAACGCAAATGCCAGGAGCTACACATGCACCATGGGAACCCCACGCAACAGAGGTGGGCCAATCTGGCTATGCTCCTTGCTATCACGTGCAGTGCTGGTCAGAGCTGTGCACTGTCTGGCAGCAGCAGCTAAGCAGGCCACGAGCTCCCCGAGCACCCACTGCCTGTTGCTACTATGGGAGGGGGTGTCTGGGGGGTCCCCACACCCCTCCACCCTCCCACACATCCACACCCTGCAAACCCAAACTCCGTGCTCCTGTCACTCCCTTAGGCACCGGCTCCACACCGCCACCAACCCTAGCCCCACGCTCCATGCTCCCGTCCAGCTGCAGCTCCCACTCCCCCACCCCCCGCCACTTCTCTACCTGCTGCCTGCAGTGAGGTGGATGCCAGGGAAGCCAACCAGGTCCCCCTGAGACTGCAGCTGTGGCGGCAGCAGCCCAGCCTGGAAGCTGCGTGCTGGTTGGGATGGGCTAGGACCTTTAGCACACAAGGGTGGGAGTGGGTCATGCAGGCTGGGCAGGGTACAATTAGATGGCGGGCACCCACGGGCCCAATGAAATTGCCTGGCAGGCTGGATTCGGCTCATGGGCCATATTTTGCCCACCCATGACCTAGGCATTACCAACACCTACTTCACTGGGGAAATCACAAGACAGACATTGTGAAAACATACACGATCAGGGCATGGGCACCAATTAGATCTAGTACTTATCAGGTGTAACCACCTGAATGAAATCCTGCATATGAGTTCTTATCACAGTGCTTAGCCTGCTTCAAAGTCAGAATCAATGTCAAAAAGATCAACCGTAGCAAAACTACCAGTCATCCTCAAATAGACATCAGCCAAACCAAAGATATAGAAAAATGCAGACTATTCAACGAAGTTGTGAAATCAAGTGTACCCAACAACTCAGCCACCAAGGCTTGGGAAAGCTTAAAAGCTATCATGTATAATGCTGCTGTAACAGCGTTTTCTTGCAAAAATGCAAAAAACATGCAGACCAATTTGAAAAGCACTCTGAAGCCCTTGTACCACAGTTGAGAACAAAAAGACAGCACTAACCAACTACAAGGTATCACCCAAAACCTTATAAGCCTAGAAAATTTAAGAAAGGCTAGAAGATAAATGCAAAAGGAGACTAAGAAGTGTGCCCAAGATTTCTGTGAGAAACTCTGATGGTATTCAGAAAGCAGCTGACACAGGTGATAGCCATGGTAAGTATGAAGGCATCAAATGAGCAATTGGTCCAGTCAAGAAAAACAGCAGCTCTGCTGAAAGACCTAAACAGAAATGTCACTACTGATAAACAAAAACAACTCAAGTGTTGAAATGAACACTATGGAATTGTATACTCCAGTGAGACCGAAATTAAACACAAAGAGCTCGAAGGATTACCACAGTTTGAAGTCATGATGGATTTGGACAATGAGCCTACATTAGAAGATTTGCAGAAAGCTATTAAATCAATTACTGGGAACAAGGCATCTGGCAACAACTGTTTGCCTGCTGAAATCTATAAATGTGCCAATGATGAATTACTTAGAAAGCTTTGTGAAGTTATACTGCTCTACTGGAAAGAGGAAGGGATATTGCAAGATTACAAAGATGCTCTGTTTGTACCATTATACAAAAACAAAAAGGGTACAGAAGCAACTGTAACAACTATAGAGATATCTCCCTATTGAACACAGTTGGAAAAACTGTCTTTTGCATCATGCTCCCCAGGTTGCAATCTTTAAGTGAAAGAATCTATTCCTGAAAGCCAATGTGGTATTTGCTCAGGTCACTACACAATTGGTATGATATTTTCAATTAAGCAATGGCAAGAGAAGTGTAGAGAAAAATACCACTGTACATAGCCTTCATCAGTCTGACAAAGGCATTTGATGCAGTCAACAGACAGGGAGTTTTTGCTGTTCTAAAAAAACTGGGCTGTCCCCCCGAACTGCTGAACATCATTTGCTCGTTCCATCAACATATAAAGAGAACTGTAGTGTATGAAAACAAAGAATCAAACGCTTCTGACATCAATAACGGGGTGAAACAAGAGTACGTCTTAGCCCGAAGGCTTTTTAACATCTACTTTTCATTCCTGCTTCTTCATGCATTCAAGAACAGCAATGATGGCATTTGTCTTTGAACCTGACTAGGTGGCAGCTTGTTCAACATCGCATGGTTTAGAAAAAAAAAAACAACGTAAAAGAATGGTTCTGAGACTACCTATTTGCAGATGACACAGCCTTGGTTGCCCACAGTGAATCTTCCCTGCAAAATCCCTTGGACAGATTTTCTGAGTCATGCAAGAGCTCGGAGACAGCAATTAATCTCAAGACTGTGATCATGTACCAAGGAGTAGAAGACACCTGATATCGCTTTGAAGGATAAGTCGTTTGATGTTATTGATAGTTTTTGTTACTTGGGTTCTATGATCAGCAGGAACTTGACCTTCAGACTGAACTGACTAACAGAACCACTAAAGCAGCTGAGAATTTTGGGCTATTACAAAAAGTGCATTGAATAACAGCAAACTACCAAGTTAAGGTGAAGATGTGAATCAACGAGACTTGTGCGCTACCATCCCCGCTTTAGGGTTATGAAATGTAAATTACATATGCTAGGCACATCAAGAAACTAAATAGCTTCCACATGAGATGTGGAAAATAAAGTGGGAGAACAGAATTCCAGACACAGAGGTGCAGGGGCATGCAGACCTGACACACTTAGAAACCTCTGTCAAGAAGAAGAAGTTGCAATGGATCAGCCATGTCAGGAGAATGGGAGGAGACCGTATCTACAAGAAAATTTTGTAGAGCAAAATTTGAGACAGCTCTAGAAAACAGGACTGCCCTCTATGGCGGTACCACAATGTGTGCAAAAATTAGATGACATCATTCAACATCAATGTAGAAAGCTGGGAGGAGCGTGAAGAATCCTATCCAATCCAGAGGGAATACCTGGCACTGGGTACAGCTCAACATGAAGTGACTTTGAACCAGAGAATGGAAGCAAAGCAAGAAAAAAAAGGGCTGGACTTGACGATCTTCCAAGGTCCCTTCCAGCCCTATTGTCTATGAAACTGTCTATGAAAAAAAAGAAAGCAGCATACTGTAAACTTGGACTCCAACTCAGACAACATATGGACCTGTGAAACTTGTAACATGCTGTGTCACTCTCGAATTGGGCCTGTCAGCCACAAATGGATTCATCAGGCATCCGACTAGACCTCTTATGCATATACCATAATGCAGTACATTGACAGCTACCTATTATTAGTTTATCAAACATGTTTGATTTCAATCCATTTTAAAATTTTTTTTATGGTTTTGGCACATGGTAGGACAGGGTGACATCTTAGAGATTAATTCATATAGAGACATGAGCTTCTGTAGAGACAGCCTACTTTGTCAAGTACACTTCTAAAGGTGCCATACTGTTGTACCTTCTGCCTAACCTCAGACTAATAAAGCTAACCACCTCTATTTATTGGAGTGTCACAAACCTTTAGAAATCAGAAGCTGGGGCAGAGGTGATATCGTTTATTAGACCAACTAGATATCTGCAAAAAAAACCCTCTCTTTATTTGCAACCTTTAAACACTTTTCAGCAGACTCCAAAGTTTCAAGATTTGAACCAGGCTTGTTTCTCGAGTGTAACTCTGAAGGAAGGCTAGATTTACACTTCCCTAATATTAAAAAGTTTTCATTTATTATTAGTTCCCTAATATTTAAAGTTTTCACTTACTATTTTTTGCCCAGAAATCAAGTGACTGGAACACACAGCTGGGACGGGAGACCATACGCTTTACTGGGCACTATCAACATGGATTAAACATAAACACTAGCTTTATGATTTACAGTCTAACACCTACAATCTTTGGTCTTCCAAACATCTCAAAACACACCACAAGTAATAAATATCATTTTCCTTTCTAAATAGTCTTTTTCTCTTGCATAATAAGGCTATCTATTACAACTAACCTTGATTTGAAGCTATTCTTGATAATTTCTATTTGTTCCTAAGTTTACAGCCCTCCTCTAACTCCCTTAAGTGCCACTTTTCTTTTACACATGTAGTCAACATGCCATCATTTTAACAGGTAATTAGCTTAGGCTTTTGTTTCTCTCTCAGATCTGAAGAAGGGCACTTGTGCCTGAAAGCTCATCTAACATGTCTCCCAGCTATACCATTGACCTAGTAAAAAGTATCACCAAGGAAGAAAAAAAAAAAAAAAAAAAAAAAAAAA
>NW_017729032.1:79378716-79399229 GCF_001723915.1 Gavialis gangeticus
AAAAAACCTTTGCTTCTTGTATACTGCCTGGACTGTCATGGCGACAACACTCAAACCCTACTACTAAATTATCTCACAGACCAGCATTGGATACTTCTTGTGAAAATTCAAATTCCTTAGTACAAAGGAATCACAAACCATCTTTAATAAAAACAGCTTTTTTCATTAGACATTAGTTGAGGAAGTGGTGTTTTCTCTTTTCTTTCCTTTTTTAAGAACATCATCAGTGCTTAAGGGCAATTCAGTTAATCCAAATGCTTTTTCTCTGACTGTCCTCTTCAACTGACATGAGTGCAACTTCAAGAATGGTTTTACTAAGCATGTCTACTTCAGTAGGAAGCACTGCCAATGTGATTAATTTGCCTCCAGTAACATGTCTCAAACTTGCGTCCATGTTATGTTAAGGTATATACTGTACATGTTTTCTGTACATACTCATAAATGCTTTTGTGCACAGGCACTTTCATAGCTTGCTTACACTTCAGTATAAGCATATCAAAAGCTTAAAAATTATTTTAAGAAAGTTTGTAAAATATAAAAGTAAATTTACCTTGAAACTATTATTCATGTTTTTAAAACACATGCAGACACATATTAGTATTACTTTCAACCATTTTACAATGCTTGAGATTAATCAAACAGATCAAAGATTTGTGCTTTAGGTATAAACTTATTGTTTTTGGAAACACAAGAGCAAAGGTGCTGAGATTGTATTTTCCAATCTAATGCACTTCAAACAGTATAAACGTTACCTAATTTTCACTCTACTTTCTTCAACTGCTTACATAACTAATTAATTCAAAGACAAAAAATAATTGGAATACTTTTGTGAGAAACAACTTTTTGAGTTTCCAACCATATAATCAGAGTCTAGACCAAGGGTGTCAAGCATATGGGCCATGGAGCATCTAGCCCCTGGTGCTGCCCCTGGATCTGATCAGTCCCATATGGGACACAGTGAATGCCCATGGCTCAGGGCCAGTAAACAGTCCAGACTGCACCCATGGATCCCTTCCCCGTTCCTCTTCAGCTATCCCTCCCCCAGCATAACTGATCCAACAGCTGCTCCAGCCAGTCTGGTACCTCCATTGCAAGTACCAGAGTGGCCAGAATAGACACTACCTGGGGGGAATTCCAGAAGGAACAGCAGGCAGCCTGCATGTGGTGGTTGCCCTGGTTGGACTGCGTTGTACATGCTGCCTACTAGGTGTGCGAAGTGGGCCATATTCGATTGGGATTCAGCCCAAATCGGGTAGAGTGATATGATTTGTTAATTCAGATCACTGGCCCCTATTCGATTTAGCCGAATCTGAAGATTCGGTGCTGATTCAGAGAATCAGCAATTTGGCCACAGACAAAGTTTTAAACATTTTTTCTATATACCGTGACGAACCAGGGGGAGCTCATGAACACTGTGATGTTGGGGCAGATGGAGCATCCCACAAGAGCATTGTGGAGGGGAGGAGGTGGTAGGTGCTCAGCAGCAAACCCAGAAGTAGACTAGAAGTACTTCCAATCCACTTTCGGGTCCTCTGCCACATGCACTGGGCCCTCCCCACCGCAGGCCCCTGGGTCAGCAATTGGCAATGGGGGGGACACACCACGTGCCCCTCTAGACCCAGGGGACACCAGCTGCCAAGCTAGGAGGGCATGGGTGCCCCCCCCCCCCGACATGCTCCCCAGCAGACCCAGAAGTGCTTCTGGTCCACTTCCTGGTCTGCTGCAGTGTGCGCTGGGGAGTCCCCTATGCTCTTGTGGGATGCTCCATCCACCCCAGCATCTCAGCACCTCAGCATTCATGAGTCACTTGGTACCTTGAGGTATATAGAAAAGAAAAAAAAAACCCTTTGTCCAAATTGTCAAATCTTTCCGAAACAATTTGGAGAGATTAAAGGAACTCCTGATTTGATTCAGATTCAGAGATTCGGCCACTGAATTCAGCCACCGAAGCTTTGCACAGCCCTACTGCCTACCCTTGCAGCTCTGGAGAGCGCTGCTTGCAAAGCCTGCTCCATCCATTTCAGGACCCATTCTGCATGCGACACCCAAGAGTGTCACATGCAATGCGTGGAGTGGGTTGTTACTCATCCAGCTCATGGGGCTGTATGAGTTTGACACCATGGTACGACAGGAGTACACCAGTACAATGGGAGAAGTTGAGCACGAATCTCTAAAGCCAGTACTTTATGCCTAAACATTTTTAAAAAATGAGGGGCTACAGTGCAGTTTCCCAATTCACACAGAGATATCTAAACATGTGGCTTGTTATTCAAAAAGATGTAAATATATAGCTTGTTATTCAAAAGGGTCTTGCTAAAGTAAGGATTAATACAACCACTGGTCACTACATATACAAAACAAACAAAGGCCCTGCTAACAGCAGGAACCAGAGCAGGCCCAAGTGACTGCAAAACTAGGCATGCCATATATGGCTTACATAGATGTGCTGGAAAAGTAGCTCATTAGTTTTCAAGGCATCTCCAAGCAGAGTGTGAATTGATAAGACAAACACAGAACACCAAAACAAAGATCAAAGGAGTTTGGCAAACAGACATTTGTATCTGGGGGGATGACTGCAATAATTTATAATAAGTAGGATGTGTATGATGTCACCTAAAAACATTTTATCAACTGGTTAGAACTATGGTAGTTTTCATTCTGTGTATGAAAAGGAGCCTGGGAACCTTTAATACCTTGTACTGAGGCTTACGGGTTACATTCATGCTTATACCATGCCACCATATGATCTAGCTATTACCACATATCACTTGTCCATAGATGCTATTGTTTAGGTTGTTTGTGGATAGTAAACATGACTGAATTATTGTCATTAAGGACCAAAACGTGTGGTCTCTTTCTTGAAATAATGAGGTCATTAAGGCCATGGCATCACAGATAGCATTCTGACAGTGCACTCACAGACTGAAGGAGCCTGACATATGTGGTAACTCATAACCCCAAACAACACTTACAGTGGCAGATAACATCACCAATGGAGTCCTATACTGGATTCAATCCAACAGCTCCCATTGACTTGACAAGTAGAAAAGGTATTTTGACATGGTCTTTTTGAATAATTCTGATATACACCAAGTAAGTAGCAACTGCTTGTTCTCAGCACTACTGTAAAAATCAAGCTACTTATTTAGCTGCACATAGATCTTAAAAACTTAAGCTCAGATAGCTATTTTGACCCTTTGGTAAGATTTTTTATTTTGTAACAAAATATCCACCTACTAAATGTGGTATTTGCTATATTGTCATAACCCATTATATATGTTGAAATTTTAAAAGATAAACTTAAGAATTTTGTTTACAGTCAAAATTGTTTAAAGTTTTAAAGATGGTGTATTACTTAATTTAATATGTAGATTTTTTTTTTAAAGCTGCCATATTCTTTTAAGATTTCTCTCTCTATAGAAGCACGGCATCCATTATTTCAACATATCCTAGCTATTAACAGCCTTGGGAACCTAATCAGTTTATTTCATTTCATCATCATTTCCTATGTAATTTCATGTTAAATGAAGAAATAGGAAATGACTATTCATAAAACTAAATGACTTCAACATACATATCTACTGAAGTGACTGGATCATGATCATGTAACATTTATTACACTATGAAAACTTTATATTCATGATTTCTATTTGTATTTCTACCAGCTTCTTCCTAGATTCAGATTTACTAATAATCATATTTATACACATTCTATAGCGTGTAAATGTATACAAACACTGCATCTGTTCATCTACTGCTGGACTTGCTACTACTTTTAAAAATGTAAGGATCAGAGTACCAGTTGTGTTTGTGCAGCCTAGCCTTCACTCTATGATATCCCTGAATGTATTACATATCCTTTTCAAGGTCCCAAAGGTCTAAAGAAGCAAAAGGAAAAGGAACATCAGCAACTAGCACTGTAAATATAACATTATAATAAGCATTTGGGGACCATATTAAGTTTGGACAGGCAATGCTGATTCTCACAGGTCCAACTCACAGGCAGTAAAGAAGGAACTACCTTTTTTTTTTCTTGAGAGGAGGGGAAGAGTGCTTTTTTTTCTTTAAATTAAAACCATAGCATCTTTAAGGAAGGGAAGGAGGATCCAGGGAACTACAAAACAACCAGCCTCACTTCAGTCCCTGGAAAAACCATGGAGCAGAACCTCGAGGAATCTATTTCTAAGCACTTGGAGAAGGTGATTAGGAACATGGATGAATTCACCAAGAATAAGTCATGCCTGGCCAACTTGATTGCCTTATATGATGAGATGACTGGCTCTCAGGACTTGGGAAGAGCAGTGGATGCGACATACCTTTACTTAAGCAAGGCTTTTCATAGCCACAACGTTCTTGCAAGCAAGCTCAGGAAGTATGGATTGGATTAATATATTGTAACATGGACAGAAAACTGGCTGAGATCATTGGGCTCAAAGGGTAGTAAGTCTCAATAGCTAGCTGGCAGCCAGCATCAAGTGGAGTGCCCCAGGGGTCAGTTTTGTTCAATATATTCATCCTTTATTTCCCTGTTAATGTTACCAAGAGTGCAAGAATATCAAAAGAGCATTTCTAATAAATCACTGGATTCCAAAGTAGTTGGTGTCCTTAAGCTTTTGGTTCCTATTGGCATACACCACACACGAGCCCCACCTGAAACCTAATGCCAGTAAAGTCATAACAAACCTTTGAATGTCTCTCTAATTATTGACCACAAATGCTTCTCTCCTGGGACTGGTTCTACTATTGTATCTTCTGAATAGATTCGCAGAAGATTGTTTCATTTTTTTAAATCAGTCAGACATTCTACCATTTTCTAAATTAGTCAGCCGTTTTCTGATATACCTTGACTTAAGCAAGGTTTTTGATATGGTCTCCCAAAACATTCTTACAAGCAAGCTAAGGAAGTATGGGTTGGATGAATGGACAAGAACATGGACAGAAAACTGGCTGCATCTTTGAGCTCAAATAGTAATCATCAGTGGTTCCATGTCTAGCTGACAGCCAGCATCAAATGGAGTGCCCCGCTCTCTCAGTCCTGGGGCCAGTTTTGTTCAATATCTTCATCAACAAACTGGAAGGTGGGATGGAGGCTTGCAGATGACACCAAACAGGGGTGGGAATAGTAGATATGCTGGAGGGTAGGGCCGGGATTCAGAGAGACCCCAAGAAATTGGAGAATTGAACCAAAAAAATATCATGAGTTTCAGTAAGTGCAAAGTCCTGCACTTAAGACATAGCTATTTCCTACATGCTAGGGACTGACTGGCTAAGCAGAAGCTCTGTAGAAAATGACTTGGGGGTTACAATGGACAATAAGATGAGTATAAGCTAACAAAGTGCTCTTTTTGTGAAAACTAACGGTATACTGGACTGCATTAGTAGGACTGCTGCCAGCAGATTGAGAGATGTGATTCTGGAGTACTGTGTCCAGTTCTGGGCCACTCACTGCAGACAGGATGTAGACAAATTGGACAGAATCAGTGGAGGGCAACAAAAATAGGTAAGGGCACATGACTTTTGAGGAAATGCTGAAGGAAGGGAGCTGGGCTTAATTAGTCTGGAAAGAAGATGACAGCAGGGGAATTTAATAGTAGCCTTCAGCTACTTGAAGGGTGGTTCCCAAGAGGATGGAGCTATACTGTTCTTAGTGGTGGCAGATGACAGAACAAGATGCAATTGTTTCTAGTTGAAGCAAGGGAAGTTTAGGTTGGATATTAGGAGAAACTCTTACCAGGAAGGTTGTAAAGCACTGGAACAAGCTACCCAGAGAGGTTGTTCAAGGTTTTTAAGACCCAGCTACACCAAGCCTTGGCTGGGATCTAGCTGGGATGGTACTACTTTGAGCAGGGGGTTGAACTAGATGACCTTCTGAGATCCATTTCCACCTGAATTTTCTATGATTATATGATTTTATTAATAGATTATCATACAAAACTGGATATCAACAGTTCTGGGCTTTTCCTCCAAGGTTATTTAAAACTGAGTAAATTATGTGTATTAGTGTTTGCAATATCAGGGCCAAAACTTTCTCTCCGTTTTAAATATGGTGTTATAATTTTATGCTTTTTCTATTAAGTTTATCCATGTGTCAAGGCAGAAATGGATCCTGAAGTTGATGTAGGTTGTGGCCTATTGATGAGTTGAGAGTTTTTCATAAATGATGGCATAGAAAATCCTAACATAATATTTTTGAAGAAACTGTTCTAATTTATATTTTAAATGTATAATATATAGATACATATGAACACTAAACGGAAAATATATAAGAAAATTAAACTGATTGAAGTAAAAGGAAAGTATTTTTTCTTAAAAGGTTCAGTAAATTCTGATGATTTCACAATGCCTTTATTTCTATACAGAAGAAAAATGATAAAACCAAGGCCACTCTGTCGTTGACTTTTCTCGTTCATTGCTTAAAACAGTTGGGGCCAACCTTTCTGGTAGGTGTGCAACAAATTAAGTCCTAAGCCCTCCCAAAGTGCTGCTCTGATTCCCTTCCCCTGCCCAATTTATTTCTCTCTCTCTCTGCTCCCTGCCCTGTGTTGCCTCCCTGATCTTCTGCTCTTCTTACTGCTTCCTATGCTATCTATCACTGTATCCCTTTCACCTTCCCCAGTATGCCATGTGCCACACAGAGGCTGGCCATTCCACTTGGGGCAGGCATGCTGCAAGTCAGTCTCCCCTGGTTTAAAACCATGAGTTCATACAGCGATAGAGGAAATCTCTTCTGGGTCATTCAGGCTAGTATTACTATAGCAAGTAACTGCATAATATGAAGTTTTTCCAGTCTCTTGCCATTTGCAAAACAATAATTTTCTGAGTGTTTTAAGAAAAAGATCACATTCTTCTGTTACTCTGCAAAATACTTAATATGCTTTTTGGCCATTAGTTTAAAGAAGCCAGCTCATAAACTTTGTGTCCTAAAGAAGATAAGTAATTTGGAGTTAAGTCATAACAATAAAACTCATTTTTAAAAACAAATCTGTGTTCACTTTAAATAACAGATGCTTCCTGGTACAGTTTTTTTGTTTGGTTGGTTGTTTCGTTTTTTTACTAATGTTGGATATACTGATAATATCAAGTATCTTTAAGAAACACATTTTAGAGGGTTGTTCACACATCATCAAGTAGATTCATAGTGCAAAGCTCTGTAGTACATTTAGCACATTTCTTGACTGCTAGGCTTCTCTCATTACTAGATTAGTCCTTTTACACATTGTCTGAAAGGAACATGCCTTTCTGCCTCAAAGGCAACTATATTTTTTTCTAAAAGCATTAAAGAAACCCACATTCTGTTAAGGGTTGGGGGTAGGAAAAAGGGAGAGCAACTGCCCCCTGACAGCTTGCTCACTTTCAGAAAGCTGTTAAAAAACCCTGATGGGACCCTGCTGTTCCCACTGAGGGCCAGCAAGACCTACTCTTCTTGCAGCAAGGACAGCATCACCACCACAGAAACACAGGGAAGAGTCCCTGGTCCAGTGGCAGCTCCTTCTGCTGCTGTGGGAGCATGTGGAAGAGCCCGTGGTCCTGCAGAGGCTGTGGCAGCTCTTTTGACTACCACAGCCCCCAAGGAAGAGCTGGTTTGCCTATATGGTCCCTCTCCCCAGTAGGTAGGTGAAAGCTGTGTTGGACAGCCTTGGTTGCTGTCTTTAGACTCAGATTGATCCTGGGGTAGCAACCATGGATGCAAGCACAGCTCCTCATCCTCCCACAAGGGAAGGAGGGTACTGCTCGCAGCTGGAGATACATCTTGACACCACCTCTGCCCTGGGAGTCGGAGGGAAAAACAACGGAGCAGCCTCCTATGGCCCCTTGGCCAAAAAGTGGGCATTTGAGGCACCTTTGCAGCTCTCCAGTGGGGCAGGAGACACCTGTATACCTCATTTTTGTAATGCTGAAAAGTGCTGAGATGCTTTGTAGCATTACAAATGGACTCTTTTCCTTAGTTCCTAAGTATTATATACCTGTTCATCCCTGGGAATTCTGAAATGATAAATTATAGGGTTAAAACACGGAGAAAAGCTGCTAATAAATGATAACATTAGGGATGTATAGAATACACGTGATCACAATTTCTCTTATCAACCAGTAAAAGGATTGTCTTAAAAGATTGCTTAAAGGCAGAAATTGCTTTTATAGAGCTATTTTATGTTTTAGACTCAGTTCTGTCATATCTTTGACAAACTTGAATTACAAATGTTTTGTGAGAGCAATATTCAGTGATCTTCTGTTTACATTTTTGTCTTCCATTTGCTTTTCCTATATTCCCCAAAAGCAGTTAGATAAGAAGTTGTATGATACAACTACTGTGTGCCTGTTTTAATTTGTAAACTTCAATTCTTCCTGTGCAATGTGTGTCTGAAAACTTCTGAGAAGCTTTTGATAGATTTTTTTTCTCCTGTACACATACCTATGGAATGATAAGCTTATGAAAAGTATTTTACCTAATTGATTTAAACATTCAGCTTATTACTCTTTGCCATACAGTTCAGGGGCCTACAATCAGGAATATTTTGTTACAATTATACTGAAAATGTCACAAATAAAAAGGTAATTGAAAAAAAAAAAATGATGAAGGTTCTTTTAATGCCATTAAATTTATATTTTATTGATAAAGATATTGAAGCAAAATCAAATAAAATCATTAGAAATGCTGTAGTTATTAAGCAGATTTTGATATACAGCTATGTGATTTTTGCTTTGTGTTTGTGGTTTTTACTTCAGTCTATGGTATTCTGTCAGGTTTCCTCCCAATGCCTCAACCTTATTCGTGTATGATGTCCACATAACTCTAATTTTCCTGATCAAGAAGCTCTGAAATACATTGATGAAAAAGTCTATCATTTGTTTATTAAGGAATTTCCCTGTACACTAGGAAATATTCTCACTAGGACTGGAACGACAACACTGAGCACAATCTTCTTGTCCCAACTAAATTCTGATCTGCTGAATTCTTGTTGATTTTATGCATGAAAAAACTCATTTATTACTTTCACATGACTGTGTTTGTGTTTCATTCTTGGAATACAAGTTCAATAGTTTTTGAATAATTTAGGTAGCTGTATCAATTAGTTAACAGAATCATAGAAAATTAGGGTTGGAGCAGGACCATCCCGAACTGTACCATCCCAGCTAAGGCTTTGTCTAGCCTGGTCATAAATACCTCCAGGGATGAAGACTCCACACCCTCTCCCCATAATCTGTTCCAGTATTTTACTACCCGCTCAGTGAGAAAAAAATTCCTAGCATCTAACCTAAACCTCCCTTGCTTCAACTTGAAACGATTGCACCTTGTTCTGTCATCTGCCACCACTGAAAACAGTCTAGCTCCATCCTCTTTGGAACCAGTCTTCAAATACCTGAAGGCAGCTATTAAACTCCCCTGCCATCTTCTCTTCTCCATACTAAATAAGCCCAGCTCCCTTCTCTCAGCCTCACCTCAGAAGTCATGTGTCCCAATCCCCCATTTTTGTTGCCCTCCACTGGATTCTCTCAAATTTGTCCACATGCTTTCTGCAGTTGGAGGGGGGGTGCAAAACTGAACAGCGCTCCAGATGTGGCCTCACCAGTGCCAAATAGAAGGGAAGAATCACTTCCCTTGATCTCCTGGCAACGTTTCTACTAATGCAGCCCAGTATATCATTAACCTTCACAAGGACACATTGTTGATGCATACTCATCTTACTGTCCACTGTAACCCCCAAGTCACCTTCTACAGATCTTCAGTTTAGCCAGTCAGTCCTCAGCGTGCAGTGGTACCAGGGATTACTCCATCCTAAGTGCAGGACTTTGCACTTCTTCTTACTGAACCTCATGAGATTCCCTTTGGCCCAATCCTTCAATTTGTCTAAGTTACTCTGAATCCTCACCCCACCTTCCAGCATATCTACTATACCCCAAAGCTGGTGTCATCTGCAGACTTCCTGAGGGTGCACTCTATGCCATCTTCCAGGTTGTTGATGAAGATTTTAACAAAACCAGCCCCAAGACCAACCCCTGGGGCACTCCACTTGATATTGGCCACAGAGTCAAGACCTTACCTCTTTCTAAAAGTGCAAAGATTCAAGAAGTTAAATAAATAAAGGATATCAGACAACAATATGCACTTTTTGCAGAAAACAATGATTAAATTGAAGCTTCCTGACCAGTGATTTAAATCAAATCCACCATGATCAGTGTATGCAAGTAGGAATCAAAACTTTAAGGACATCAATTACTTTGGAATCCAGTGATTTATTAGAAATCCTGTTTTGATATTCTCTTATATCTAGAGTGTTTTTAAATGCTATTTATGGGCACTCTTGGTAATACTTACAGAAAAAAAAAGAAAAAATAGTTACAAATCAGCCACCTAGTATTCCACCAGAATCTAAACTTTACTATCCCTTTTGTTTGTTTTTTACATTTGTGAAGAAGAAAAACAAAAACCTTTTTAACTTTATTAGTGGATCTCACTTTAAACCTAATTACTTGATGGGCATGTTGAACCTAATGACAATAGAATAGATGTAGACTTAGCCCTGAAATATCTTTGCAAGAAATAAAGTATCATTTATAGTTAACCCTCCCACCCAATTAAAAACATGTCTCTAATTTAAATAGCTTATCAAAAAGTCAGACAAAACAAGTTATGCTCAGTAGACTTAGACCAACAAAATTGTGGAGAACAGGAAATTAAAAATACAAAACAGACCAATCTGTTAAACTAATACTTTATTTATTACATCTTTTTACTGTACGACTGTAATTGAACACATAGAAAAAGGTGTTCTGTACTCTTTCCTTATAGAAATATTAACATTTAGAACTCATTTTAACAACCTATTTTTACTATTATTAGTCTAATAGTTAAAATAGGCATCAAAACACTGTGGAACTACAACAATTCTGAAGATAGATTTCTCACAAAAATACTATCCTGGAAACATCGTTATTTTTTTGACAAATACGCTTTATCATTTCTGACTTGGCAAGTTTAAGATATGAGCTGTTCAGACCTTTCCCAACACCATGCCATCAAAAATATTCAAAGTGTTTTACTACTTGTCTTGAAGGACATTGATAATTCAAGCCACAATCCTGAAAATAATTTGTGATAGTTAATGTGTTCAGTCATCCCATCACAGTCTAAGTTGTAAAGGAGAAGTTTTACAACATGCCTTGAAATTCCCTCCCTCTCTCCACTTAGACAGACACATACACACACACACTCTGTTAGCAAAGAAGGAGTAAAATAGAACATATAAAAATGCTGACAAAATTTGCAAAGTAAATGAAGTGAAAAAGAAAAATTTGGTAATTTTCATTTAGGCATTACTATTTGCCATTTTACGAGGTATACCATTGTCAGAAAGAAGTGTAATTACAAGTTTGTATCCTCTTGCAGCATGAATCAAGACAACAGATACTACTTCTGTTCTATGTGCAGAATACTGCCTCTATCTATCACTTAACTTGTATATATATACATACACACACACTATATATACACACATATACATTGCATTTATTTGAACATAAGGTCAGGGCTTTTTCCCTCCAATCAGCATGGGGGCGGGGGGGAAGCCCCTCATTTTATATTCACAAACAAGAAAGTCTCATTAATGATAGACAGTGTATTCAAACTGTTGCCAGAAACACCATGTGATCAGTAACGGACACCAAGTATGAAGCTGACTGAATGCAGCCCAGATTGCAGCATGCCTGTAAAAATGTGGGCCATATTGGGCAAACATACTGATGGGAACTGAAGATTTCCTTAAAGAATTACAGGTAAACCTTACCCTGTTACAGAAAAGCAGACAGGCCTATTTAAGGGAAGGGTTTGGTGAACCAGACAAAGTCATCAGCAAGGCGAAGGTTAATAAGCAGTCTTGTGGACAGGTCAGCTGAGAGGGCACATGACCAGAAGCAGGTAGGGCTCTGGGCATATAAACCCTAGCCAGAGCCAGAGCAAACAGCCTGTCTTTGGGAGCGGAAGGGAAAAGCCCTGCAAGCAGGCTACCTGCTGAAGACAGACTGAGTGTGCTGCACCTGGAAATGGCATATGAGCCCGGGGCTAAACTAAGCCAGAAAGACCACAGGGGGGCACGAGGCTGACCCCAGAACTGCTCTCGGGACTGCCAACACCATGTGCCTTCAGAAAGCATACAACCCCGGGTAAGGGGAAGTCCTGTCGCAAAGCAGCAGGCTATAACTTAGTTTTCACTGGTGTTTGTGGAAAGGACTAAGGTGTGGTGTGGAGGTCTCATTAGTGCCCAAGGGGCATGTTACTACCTTAACTCATGCCACAGGTCAGGCTCAAGGCACAGCCTGGAGCCAGAGGGCCCAGCACCCAGAGCAAGGTCAATCACCCAACAAGGGTGGAGACAGGGGCCAGGGCCCAGAAAAAGGTGAAGCAAACTCAGAGCCCAAGAGGGGCTGAGACAGGGCCAGGGGCCTGAAGCCCAAGGAAGACAGAATCAGTGCCTGAGATGGGTAAGAACTGGAGCCAGGGGTCTGAAGCCTAAGAAAGGCTAAGTCAGAGCCCAACAGGGCAAGACTAGGGCCGAAGCACAAAAGCCAAGTCCAGAACAGTAGGCCTTGGCTATGGGACCAGCTAGAGTAGAGTAAAGGGACAGGAGCAAGTAAGGCTGAAGCCCCAACAAGAGAGAAAAGGTCTGAGGTTGCCTGGTGGTTTTGAGGGACAAGTGTCCCGGCTGATTGATGGTACAGTGACATCTGTGACACATGGATGTGTTGTAAAGGGGCAGTTGGTGCCATGTAATAAATCCCTAAGGCAATGGGTGCAGGTGCCTTCAGGCATATACAGGCCAAGAAGGCCCGAGTACGGACAGACCCAGTTCAGGTTAGTGTAGTGAGAGAGGGAATTTTCAGAGAAGAAAGGACAAGGACTAATTCTAAAACTAACAGGCTTTCATAATTTAAACCTTGACATAATTCCATTTTATAATTTAACAACTAAATCAAGGCATGGCAGGAAAGAGCAGAGTGGAGGGTATCTAGAATCAGAGTGTGGCACTGGCCATAGGACCCCCAGAAAGCAGCACAGTCACAGCAGGGTCCTGGTCCTGCTACAGGAACCTACCATAGATTAGTGAAGCGCACCTGAGTAAGATACAGCTGCCATTGTGCTCAGCTCACCTTCAGCATAGATTTTATTTCAACTGATGGTAACTTACTGAGAACATGCTGCTTTTAGCAGCAATTCAAGGATAGATAATATATTCAATGAAGTTATCCTTGTACACAAATGTAAGACAAGGGACTGTTTCACCTGATCGTGATTTAGGGAATAAGGAGGGAAGGGGTTCATCTTGTATCTGAATAACTATGGTAGTACTCCAAATCAGGTCTCACAACAAGTTATTTACACTTAACAACTTAACTAAAAATTGGGTTATACAACAAATACAATATTTCAGGTTTTAAAGAGGCAACTATAATAATCCTCCCCCCCTTATAAAACTTACGTCAAATTGTAAAATCAGAAGCGTCTAATATGTTGTAGGGCTGTATAGACGAGAGAGTAGGCAGAAAAAGGGAGGTGTTGTTCTCTACGTAAAGAAGCAATATACATCTTCCATAATCAAGATGGGACCAGAAAAGGGGCAAATTGAGGTATTGTAGGTCAGAATGCAAGGGGGTCAGGGGTAAAGGGAATTGCTAGTGGGGGTCTACTACAGGCCACCACATCAGGAGGAAGAGTTAGACCTGGAATTCTCCAGACAGCTTTCAGTGGCCATACAGTCAAGGTACATGGTTGTCATGGGTGACCTAAACTACCCAGACATCTGCTGGGAGGAGCAGGCAGCTAGATCCACCCATTCACGTAGATTTTTAACCTACATACAGGACCTTCAGCTAACACAAGAGGTATACGGCCCCACTAGAGGAAACGCCTTACTGGACTTGGTCCTGGCTACATAGGATGATTTGGTGGGGGATCTACTGACACAAGGTAAGCCAAGAGACAGTGACCATCACTTGACTGAATTTACTATCCGGTGTAGGGTGGGAAAGATAACCAGTAGGGCAGAAGTGCTAGACTTCAGAAAGGCTAACTTCAGTGTGCTCAAGAGATTAGTTAGCAAGGCACTCAAAACCAGGAGAATTGGTGAAATAAGAGTCCAGGAAGGGGGTCGTTCCTAAAGGGAGCAATCCTACGGGTTCTGGAGACAATCCCTTTGTGAAGGAAATGGGGCAAAGGGGCCAAGAAACCCTCTTGGCTGAACAAGGAAGTCCAGGAAAACCTAGAGGCAAAAAAAGAGGCATACAGGCTGTGGAAGCAGGGGGTAGCTACCAAGCCAGAGTATACCTATTTGGCCTGAACTTGCAGGGAGACAGTCAGAAAGGCCAAAGCAGAAATGGAACTTAGGCTGGCAACAAAAATTAAAAACAACAAAAAGTCCTTCTTCAGGACTTTTGGAGTAAAAGTATGAGCAAAAGTATGGAGCAAAAAGAAGGTGCAGGGTAGCATAGGCCCCCTACAAGACAAACTAGGGCAATTAGTGACAGATAGGGGGGATAAAGCTGAGCTCTTCAATGAGTTTTTTGCCTCTGTATCCCTGAACTCTGATCAGGACAATTCTCCCAACTGGCTCATAGACAGGCATAAAGGGGAAACCAGCCCACCAACTATTAGCACCGACTTAGTGAAGAGACACTTGGAGGGGTTGGAAGTGTTTAAGTCAGCAGGCCCAGATGATCTTCATCCTAGGGTGCTGAAGGAATTGGCCAGTGTTACAGCAGAGCCACTGACGCAGCTGTTTGAACACTCTTGGTGCTCAGGTTAGGTCCCAGAGGACTAGAAAAGGGCCAATGTGGTCCCTATTTTCAAGAAGGGGAGGAAGGAGGATCCACGTAATTACAGACCAGTTAGTCTCACCAGTATCCTCGGGAAAACTTTTGAGGATCACATTTGCAGGAGTCCAGCAGCAAAAGCAATGCTAAAGGGCAACCGGCACAGATTCATAGCAAGTAGATCATGCCTGACTAGCCTTGTTTCTTTTTAACACAGAATGCTTAAATGCAAGAATCGAGGTGGATGTCATCTACTTAGTTTTTAAGAAGATCTTTAATATGGTATTTCATTATATTCTTATAGATAAACTGAGCAACTGTGACGTACATGATTACAGTCTGGTGGGTAACAAATTGGCTTAGGGGTCGCACCCAGAGAGTGGTGGTGGATGGGTTGGTATTGACCTGGAAAGATGCGGGCAGTGGAGTCCCACATGGCTCTGTCCTTGGATCAGTGCTGTTCAATGTCTTCATTAGTGACTTGGATGAGGGTGTGGAAAGCACACTATCCAAATTTGAGGTAAAAGTTAACACACCAGAGGGTAGGGAACGAATCCAGGCAGATGTGGACAGGTTGGAAAAATGGGCAAAACAGAGTAGGATGCAGTTTAATAAGAACAAATGCAAGGTGCTGCACCTAGAAAGAAGGAATCACCAGAACACTTACAGGCTGGGTAAGGACCTTCTCAGCGGCACAGCAGCAGAAGTGCTTGGACTCCAAGATGCTGACTGTTGACTCCAAGATGAACATGAGTCAATGTGACAAAGCAATCAATAAAGCTAACCGCACTTTATCATGTATTAGCAGGTCCATAACAAACAGGTCCAAGGAGGTGATACTTCCCCTTTATAAGACATTGGTCAGGCCACAGTTGAAGTACTGCGTCCAGTTATGGGCACCACACTTCAAGAGAGATTTGGACAACCTTGAGAGGGTTCAGAGGAGGGCCACACATATGGTTAGGGACCTGCAGGCAAAGCCCTACAAGGAGAGATTGAGGACCCTGGATCTCTTCAGCCTCCTCAAGAGAAGGCTAAGAGGTGATCTTGTGGCCACTTACAAATTCATCAGGGGGACAGCAAGGGATAAGAGATGCTTTGTTTACCACCCATTAGAGTAACTACGAACAATGGCCACAAACTGACAGACAGCAGATTTAGATTAGGCATCAGAAAAAACTTCTTTACAGTAAGAGTTACCAAAATCAGGAATGGGCTTCCAAAGGAAGTAGTGCTCTCCACCTTGGGGATCTTCAAGAGGCGGCTAGAAATGCACCTGGCTGGGGTCATCTGACTGCAGCGCTCTTTCCTGCCCAGGGCAGGGTATCGGACTTGGTGATCTGCTAAGGTCCCTTCCAACCCAAACATCTATCAATCTGTGAATCAATGTAAGACCAATCTTACTCTTATGTGTCCTCCACAGCAAGTGCTTATTCTTTTTGCTTTTAGAGAAAAACAGACTTCCCATTTGTTTATTACATCATAAACAACAGAGGCAGGACATGTCACTGAGACCAAAGAAAAAGTGGCAAATTGGACTATTTTAGATTATTACTTCCAAGATATAGTAAAAGAAGATTCATGAAAGGATAGAAAAGGATACTCGGTCCTCACACCATACTACACATTCATACCAGGCTAAGTCATTTACCAAACTCACCTGGAAGGAAAGACATTTACATATAGTTTTTCTCATTTAAAACTCGGCATCTCTGAAACCATGGAAAACAAAACAGAAGTACCAAGAACTTCTTTCTACTGTTCCTTTAATCTTCAGAAAATAACACTTCCCATTTTTGGTCTATGAAAAAATAAGAAATCTGCACTATCAAGAGGCATTAAGAGTAGAGAAAGAAACAGCCCAAGACATTCCATGCAGTCAGTCACTAAAAGAAAGGGCAGCAAACCCAGATCTGTCTGTATCAAATACAACCCATAAACAGCCATCAGTGTACCTATTTCTCAGTGAGCCATAACCCTTGGATACGATACCAAGGACAGGAGTGAACACACAAATCTGTAATATTATTTGCCAAAAGAAGAAACCAGCAACAAAGTCCTATTTCCTCTTCCTTTCAAAGGGCAAATCACAAGATCAACACCAACAAGATTGCATGTATAAAACCTGTCTTTCCCATAAACATTACATCTGGCTTTAAATCATGTAGAAACTAAGTATGATGCTTTTTGGCCCATCACATTGACAAATATATTTAGGTAATCACAGCTGTGCCTCTTTCATATCTACCAGGGCTGTACAAAATGGCTGTGTTTCGATTTGGTTTTGGATTCAGCCCTTTCAGAGGACAGTGATTTGTTTCAGTGTTTTGGATCACTGTCCTGTTTCGTTTCAGCCAGATCTGTTTCAGAGATTTGGCTCTGCTGAATCTCCTCTGAATCTGTTTTGAATAGCCTGCAAGCTTTGCACAGCTCTACTGCCCAGCTGGGAGGGGCTCGGGGCCAGGGGCTGCAGGGCCCCAGCAGGTAGCAGGACGGGGCCATGGGTGGCTTGTCTAAGAGAGGGCCACTGCCCCCTGTTCAAGTGAGGAGACCCCCATGCAAATCTCTGATCCCTGTCACACCAAGTCAAGGGACAAGGAAGCAGTACAGAGCAGCGAGCAAGCCTGCTGGTCCTTGCCGCACGACTTGGCTCTGCAGGTAGCAGAGATCTGCACTGGGGGTCTCCTCACTGCCACCGCCCACCCTGTCACTGGGGCAGCATGCATCGGGCAACAGTGGCAAGGAGACCCCCGGCGCAGATCTCTATCCCTGCAGAGCAGAGTCACGTGGCAGGGCAACAGTGTACAGCTGTTTCCCTTCAAGCCCGGCTCCGAAACTCCAAATTTTCTGAAATGTTTTGGATGCCTTGTTTCATTTCAGAGCCTTCTGTTTCAATTCAGATTCAGTGCTTCAGGTGCCAAAACAGCCCTAAACACTTCCAAAACAAAACAGCTGGCAAAATTTTGCACAGCCCTAGTATCTCCCATATGTACATGTCCTTCATGTAGGATGATTTCCTTAGAGAATTACAGGATTATTTTCCCAGCCCCAAATACTCATCTGACAAGAAATTCATCAAGGATGAATGTACGGTAAGGTGGATAGAAAACTGGCTGGAGCACCGGGCTTAGAGAGTAATAATCAATGGCTCAATGTGTAGTGGCTCAAGGGTTGGTCCTAGCCAGTTTTGTTCCATGTCTTCATTAACCATCTGGAAGATGGCATAGAGTGCACCCTCAGAAAGTTTGTAGATGACACCAAGCTGGGGGGAGCAGTAGATATAATGGAGGTTGGGGCTAGGATTCACAGTGACCTAGACAAATATAAAGAAGGGCCAGAAGAAATCTCATGAGGTTCAACAAGGACAAGTGCAAAGTCTTGCACTTATGATGGAACAATTCCATGCACAAGTACTGGCTGGGGACTGACTGGCTGGGAAGCAGCTCTCCAGGAAAGGACCTGGAAGTTACAGTGGACAATAAGCTGAATGTGAACCAGCAGTGTGCCCTTGTTGCCAAGAAGGCTAACAGCATACTAGGATGCATTGGTAGGTATGTTACTAGTAAGTCAAGGAACGTGATTCTTCCCCTCTATTCAGCACTTGTGAGGCCACATCTGGAGTACTGTGTTCAGTTTTGGGCCCTCCACTACAGAAAGGATGTGGACAAATTGGAGGGAGTCCAGCAGAGTAAATTGGATGCTTATGTTGCTGGGATCCTATGGCCCCAGCTGACTTCCTGCCCTTCCGGCGGGGGGGCTGGACTTGATCTTCTGAGGTCCCTTCCAGCCCTAATGTCTATGAAATCTATGAAGGGCAACAAAAATGGTGAGGGGGATGGGAGATATGACTTATGAGGAAAGACTGGGGAAACTGGGTTTATTTAGTCTACAGAAAAGAAGACAGAGGGGGGATTTAATAGCACCTTTCAACTACCTGGAAGGGGGGGGGGTCGTTAAATGAGCAGACGTAGTAAACTGTTCCCAGTGATAGCAGATGACAGTACGAGATATAACCATCTCTTACTGTCTCAAGATAAAGCAAGGGAAGTTTAGGTTAAATATTAGGAAGAATTTACTCACTAGGAGGGGAGAAAATACTGGAACAAGTTACTCAGACAGGTGGTGAAAGCTGGATTCTCAGAGGTTTTCAAAAGCTGGCTAGATAACGCTTTGGCTGTTATGATCTAATTGGGGCTGGTCCTGCTTTGAGCAGGAGGTTGGACTAGATGACCACCTGAATTCCCTTCCAACCCTAATTTTCTATAATTCTGTGATTCTGACCAGAATGTGAGGGCTACTGGGTACTGAGTTTCTTCCCTGTTATGCACTCTCTCATATTAAAAGTATTTTAAAAAAAAATACACTGCTCCTTGCTTCCTTTCATGTTATTTACATAATAGAAATGCTTCCAACAAAAGATATCCAATATCAGAAACCCTAAAACAATGCACAATCAAAACTGAATTTTCCTTTTACACATACAAATCAGACTGGTCAAATTCAAACCGACTGTTTTTTACTATTTATTCAGTCATCCTTAAAACTCCATTGTTCAACAACATGACTCTCTACCCAAATACTCTGTAAAAACAATGATTAGTAACATCTTATGTGCTGTATTTTAATACAATCTTATAGAAAACTTAAATTTCAGTTCTTCCTTCACCTCTCCCAAACAGCAAAATACAAGCACAACTGTGGATATTCCAGCTATTCCTTAACCAAAATAAGAATACTGCACCAGATAACTATAAAAATCATATATAGTATGTAACATACTCATGACAGAAAATTGAAGCCAAGAATAAATAACTGAAATAAAATAATATTGCACCTGTAACTCATCTAAACCCAAGGTCAACAGAACTAACTCTATCAGCATACACAACCCAATTATTTATCTGAAACAAAAAACATAGCTTTAGCCCACATGTTTTCACTGCTAAATCAAGAGCTGTCAATCAAAGCCATTTATTTGTGTGCTCTCATTAGAGCACAGTGCTTCAATCTGAACATGCCTAGTAAAGAATGCAGAGAGCATATCTGTATCTACTTAACCTTCATCAACTAACATTCATGCACTCTCATTAATTTTTTCATCTCACTTTCAAGCATGACATGGCTCATACCGGAACAATAACTTGCCGATAATTGCTCAAGACAACAGCTGGACAGGCACAGTGCAGAGGTGAAATCTCTCATAGATTACAGGGTGCGTCAATGCATTACAATTAGTTTAAAAAGTCATCTGCCCTATTCAACAGCTTTGAAAAGAAAGAAATTTCATTAGCAGCTAAAGCAATCTTATCATGTTTTCAGCTTTAATGACCCATTGCATTATATTCTCTCACTTTACGAGACCAGATGACTAACAGGCATACACTTGATCTCAAATCTCTGTACAAGGTGCAATATTTTTGAAGTGGTATCATCTGATATAAACTACGCAAAGATCAGCGTTGCCATTCAAGAACATCTCATTTAGAGACTCCTAAATGAACAAGAGCATTGCGTACACCTTCCAAGTTATAATTCATCTTCAGAGAACTTCTTAATAATATCATTGCTGAGCTTCCTTTGAAAGAAATTCAGTGTCATGTTTAAATGGAACACCCAGTATGGGAATTCAAATAATCAGTATGTATGCTGAAGTGTACTAGAATAAAAAAAAAAAAAAAAAAAAAAAAAAAAAAAAAAAAAAAAAAAAAAAA
>NW_017729032.1:79399254-79399968 GCF_001723915.1 Gavialis gangeticus
AAAAAAAAAAAAAAAAAAAAAAAAAAAAAAAAAAAAAAAAAAAGATACTGCATAAATACATAGGGGGCAAAAAGAAGTGTCCTGCAGGGGCCCCATGTTACCCGGAACCGCTAGGAAATTTGGTCGTCACACCAGACGACAAAGCCAACATATTTAACGATTTCTTTGCCTCCATTTTCCTGAGCAGAGAACGGAACAGTCACACGCCCTCTGGACCCCCTGCAAACCCCGGGGGAGGCGCACCTAGGCTAAGGGTTAGTGAGGAACTAGCTAGGGAACTTCTGGAGGGACTGGATGTATTCAAATCAGCTGGTCTGGACTATCTCCACCCTAGAGTACTGAGGGAATTAGCCGAGATCATTGTGGGACCCCTGGCACGGCTTTACGAGCACTCGTGGTGCTCTGGTGTGGTGCCAGAGGACTGGAAGAGGGCCAACATGGTTCCCATCTTCAAAAAGGGGAGGAAGGAGGACCCAGGAAAGACAGAAAAATAATAAAAAATTTAGAGCTACCCTTGCTTATAGTAGAGTTACTACCAAGAGGGGGCCCCACATTCTGTTTGTGGATGTTACTGTTCTTACTGTTAATACTAAAAAGAGGAAAATTTAAACAAGCTTTCGGGCACAAACCTGAAGAACGGCATTTTTTGCCCAGAAGCTTGTCTAACACGTTTCCCAACTATAAAGTCAGTCCAACAAAAAAAAAAAAAAAAAA
>NW_017729032.1:79400076-79415974 GCF_001723915.1 Gavialis gangeticus
AAAAAAAAAAAAAAAAAAAATATTACCCCACCTCACACATCTTTCTTCTCATATATTCCCTGGATTATCATGGCTATAATATTACTTATATAAAAGAAAGGAAATTGAGTGTTATAGTCTGCATTTTGATAATATACAATAAATTATAGAAATATTTCTAGATTACTGCTTTCATTAGTGAAAAAAGGACTTAGTTATGCTGTGCAACAATTTACTATTAACTAGACAGTAACTGGGATGTTCCCACGAGTATGAAAATTATTCCTATTTGACATAAACAAAATATAGAAGTTAATGCTTTCAACTTAAAGGGAAATATTTCATAATCGAGTAGACACACATTAACACAACTTCAAAATCATCTAAATAAAAACTACTGCAGCACATACTCTATCTGCAAGTAACTGCTTTATAAAGTATACACTGAAATGCAAATGTGAGTTTATAAGCTACTGAAATAGAACAAGTGCTGTTCAACCTCTAAACTGCTTAAACACTTCTGGTAATTTGTTGCTATTTAGCATAGACCAAAACAGGTTGGTTACACAAGGCTACTGAAGGCTACACCTTTGTATTTGCCTGTAGATATTCAAAACTATTATTGCCTAATTTGTGAACATGATATTGTGTCAATTATAGAATGGACAATTATTTCTGAACTAGCCATTCTAAAACTCTATCTGAGAGATTTATGGGGAAAAATATCATTTCAAATGTTACAATTATTCATAAGATATTCCATAAAAAAATCTGTTCTTAGGACTACTATTACAAAAATACACTTAGACTGAGTTATAGGTTTATGAAATGTTGCTTAGTAACACGATTTATTATCTAGTACTCTTCGTAGCTTTGTACAGGTAATATTTAACATCGTAAGTTATCTACAGACCTATAATCTTATTTAACAATCAAAGTAAAGGTTTAAGGGAATACAATATTGCTACATGAGATCACTATTACTTCTGACATACTAACCACTAGCTAAAGCTAGAAGCATAGGAGAGGGGAAAGAGATAAAGTTGAACTGATGCTGCTTAACTAACAGGAATGAAAATATTTCAGTGGTTTTGTAATACAAATAGCACAACATGCCTGATATTTCCCCACCACCATGAAGTTTCTATTGGCAAACTGTAAAAAAAAAAACCCTTAAAACATTCAGGCAGGTGTAAAAAAAAAAAAAAAAAAAAAATCAATCTCTAATGAAGAATGTAATACGAGCATGTATTAACAGAAAGGGAAACTACAACAAAAAATATTAGGCACAGAAGGCTGAATAAATGTACTAACCTCTGGTTGCTATGGAGAAGGTTGATGTGAGCAGGAGGCCAATATGGCAAGCATAAATGGTGAAAGAAAGATTAGTCTTCCATGTTACAGAACAAAAAACACACACACACACACTTCACAGAATTTCTTTAACATGAGAGCATTCAGAGGTAAGTATTTAATCCAAAATTAACTAAAAATAATTGAAAATATAGAGACTTGTGTAGACATAACTACATTAGAGAGCTGCCGGGCCGACCTTTTTAGCAAACATGCTACTAATTAGCCCCACACCCTCCCCAAGAGCCACTCTCATCCCTTTCCCTTATCTGAGCTGCTGCTTTGCTTTCTGCCTCCTGCTGTGTGCTCCCTGCCTAATATGATGCTCTTCTTTCTGCACCCTGCCCTATTTACCACTGTGCTGCTTGTTCCCTCCCCGAACTGCCACCTGCCACACACATAATGGCTGCCTATGCCACCATGGCACTCATGAAGCAGATTGGCCACCCCTGCTTCAAGGATCTTTTGAAGTACAGTAGACATTTAACTTACCATAAATGTTTGCATTGAGATGCACCAATAGTTTAATATACTCCAAACCTCATTTTCATTGATTTTTGGTGGGTAAACCATCTTACTGATTTGCTACATGGATGTTTATACCCAATCATAAATTATATATTATATTAAGCAATATTCTTAATGCACTCTCCATTTGTATAATTTTGGTGTTCTAATAATTTAAAGTGTTAAAAACTAGTTCAGTGTCTCCCTCTGAATTTAGCTTAGAAGAACACTGCAAATATCATATGACCAAGCAGAACAGATAAAGTGAAGCTCCGCATGGCATACACATGCAAAGGCCTAAGTATTACCTATTACCATAGGGCACTTGAGATAAAGTAAAAGAAAAGTATAAAGTAGATCAAATTTTGATCCTATGAATTCTGATTCACCTGCTCTTTATCATGAGTATAATATAATAAATTAATATTTTTTATGTGTTTATTATATTATGAGTTTATAATATTATGATTTATTATTATATTATGAGTATATCATAGAATCATAGAAGTAGGGTCGGAAGGGACCTTATAGATCTTCAAGTCCGACGCCCTGCCAGGGCACGAGAAAAAAAAACTGGGCTCAAATGATCCCAGCTAGGTAGGCATCAAGCCTCCTCTTAAAGACCCGCAGGGTAGGAGCCAGCACCACTTCCCTTGGAAGTTGGTTCCAGATCCTAGCCGCCCTAACTGTAAAGTAGCTCTTATGGATGTCTAATCTAAACCTACTCTCCAACAACTTGTGGCCATTATTCCTTGTTATGCCAGGGGGCGCTAGGGGAAACAAGGTCTCTCCCAAACCCTTCTGGTCCCCCTAGTGAGTTCATAGACTGTCACCAGATCCCCCCTCAGCCTTCTCTTGTGAAGGCTGAACAGGTTCAGGTCTCGCAGTCTCTCACTGTAGGGTCTGCTCTGTAGTCCCTGGATCATGCGGGTGGCCCTCCTCTGGACCATCTCAATGTTGTCCACATCCCTCCTGAAGTGGGATGCACAGAACTAGACGCAGTACTCCAGCTGTGGCCTGACCAGCGTCACAGAGGGGGAAGATCACCTCCCTGGCTCTACTTGAGATGCACCTGTGGATGCACGACAAGGTCCGGTTAGCCCTGCCAACCATGACCTCACATTGTCGGCCCATGTTCCTCCTGGAGTCAATAATGACTCCAAGATCCCTTTCTGCCTCCGTGCTCTCAAGAAGGGACTTTCCCATCTTATAAGTGTGCTGCTGGTTACTACTGCCCAAGTGCAGCACCCTGCACTTGTCAGTGTTGAAGCGCATCCTGTTTTTGCTAGCCCACCCCTGTAACCTATCCAAGTTTTGCTGCAGTCTTTCCCTCCCTACCAGTGTGCTCACCTCACCCCAAATTTTGATATCATCAGCGAATTTAAACAGGGTGCTTTTCACCCCATTGTCCAAATCACTGATAAAGAGATTGAACAGCGCAGGCCGAAGGACTGAGCCGTGGGGGACTCCGTTATCCACTTCTCCCCAGGTTGAATATGACCCATCCACCACAACCCTCTGAGTGCGACCCTTCAGCCATTATTATATCATGAATATAATAAATTTTCTCCCATGCAGAGAAAAGGTAACAAAAGTGCTAGGAAGCCCTCTTGGCTAAACAGGGAAACCACAGTCCTTTTAATAAAGAAGAAAAAGGCTTATAAACAATGGAAGCTTGGGATGGGCCCCAAGGGGGACTATTCCATGATGGCCTGCATTTGCAGGGAACAGATAAAACAGGCTAAAGCAGCAACCGAACTTAGATTAGCAATGGGAATCAAGGACAACAAGTCCTTCTTTATGTATATAGGGAACAGGAGGAAAACAAATGGGAATGTGGGGCCACTGCTCAACAACTTAGGAGAGCTAGTTACTGGCACCCAAGAAAAAGCTGAACTCCTGAATGACTATTTCACCTCGGTCTTTCAACGGACAAAGGGAAAAACCACGCCAGGTAGAGTGGAAGATGAGCATGGTAGGAATAATCACCTTCCTACTATTGCCACAGAACTGGTGTATGACCAAGTAATAAAATTAGATGTATACAAGTCAGTGGGACCGGATAATCTTCATTCGAAAGTCCTGAAGGAGCTGGCCAAAGTCATTGTGGTACCCCTGGCAAAACTTTTCCGCAACTCGTGGTGCTCTGGAGAAGTCTCTGGGGACAGGAAGAGGGCAAATATTGTGCCCATCCACCCAGGAGGATCTGGGTAATTATAAGCCAGATCAACCTAACTTCCATCCTAGGGAAAATCCTAGAAAAGTTCATCAAGGAGTCTATCTGTGATAAATTTGCAGAAGGTAAGGTTCTGAATGACAGCCAGCATGGCATCATCATCTCCTTCTATGACCAGGTAACTTGCCACCTGAACACAAGACAGCAGGTTGACATTGTATACCTAGACTTCCAAAAGGCCTCTGATCTAGTATCTCACCATGTCCTCACAAGAAAATTGAAGGATTGTGGGATTAACTCTGAGACAGTCAGGTGGGTGAGAAACTGGCTGCAGGATAGGACCCAAAGAGTTGTAGTGAATGGATCTGTGTCGTTCTGACAAGAAGTGGGTAGCAGTGTCCCACAGGGGTCAGTGCTCAGTCCAATACTTTTCAACATCTTTATTAACGATTTGGATGTGGGCATGAAGAGCTCACACGCCAAGTTCACGGACAACAGCAAGTTATGAGGAAGCGTGGTCAGTCTTAAAAGGCAAGTCATGTGAGGAAAGCCTGAGGGATCTGGGACTCTTCAGCCTGAGGAAAAGAAGGCTGGAGAGAGGACCTGGTAACAGCTTACCACTACAATAGGGGAGTACATCAAGGGCTTGGTGAGCAGTGTACCCAAGGGCAAAACCAAGAGTAATGGCCACAAGCTCCTGGAAGATTGATTCAGGGTCAACATTCGGAAAAACTTCTTCACAGTCAGGGTGTCCAGACTGTGGAATAAGCTCCCTCCAGAGGTGGTGCAATCACCTACCCTGGAAACCTTCAAGAAGAGACTAGACAGTCACCTTGCTGAGGTCACATGACCCCCAGTTATCTTTCATGCTTGGTGGAGGGGGCTGGATCTGATGATCTTCCAAGGTCTCTTCCAGCCTTGCAATCTATGAATCTATTAAATATGTTTCAGAACGAAAGATTACTAATTAAAATTACGTTTACAAACAGTGAAATAAGTATGCCAGCTGGAAAAGTATAAATACAACACAGATATGGTTCCACAATACCAAATTAAGGTGAAGCAACGGAACCCTATTATTGCTTTTTCCTTTTAGTGAATTCCCAGAAAAGAAGGATAAGAAAGAGAGAAAGTAAAAGGATGCATGCACAACAAATTGAAAAATAAGGAAAGCAAATTACTAGTTTTAGATCAATAGGAGCATATGTATATTTTAGGTGTCTACTTCCCTGAAAGAAGCAATAGTCTTTTATACATAAAAAAACAATTTAACTAGAGAAAATAATAGACTGGTTAGTCTGGCAGCCTGAGGTTACAACTTTACCCTTAACTATGTGTATGAGAAAGAACCACAGAAGAATATAACACTTGTAACAGCTTATATCAATAACCTTTTATAAGTACAATGCAAGTGTTATTTCTCCATTATTCTGTAGCTATACAAGTGTAGCAAAACTGCTCCAACTTAACCCTGATTCTTTCAGAGTCAAAGTTAGGGCAATTTAACTACCTTGTATCACTACAGGAACATTCAGACATAACAGTTACAGCAGAACAGCTGCTCAGACTCCAGAGCAGCAGCTCTCCTTCCTTTTTGGAAGTAGTTACCTTATGTTTGTCCATAATGAACAGAGGGGAGGAGGAGAAAGAATATTTCACTTACAAAAATCATTGTGGGGAATTCACTCCTATAGGCCAACAATATAAACAAAGGGTAAACAAACACACAAAAATGTTTCTTATAAAACCTATTGATTCTCTAGAGTTTTAGACAGATAAGCTACTATCTTCAATCTCACTTTGTATAAAAATATTTAATTAATTCATCTTTCAAACTCTAAATAAGCGACTAAAAAGGACCAGGAATTAATTACATTTAAAAGATAAATTGGAACTTCACTTTCTAACTAAATCTAAAGTGTGAGATGATTATGTAAATATAGGTCCATACATCAGTAAAACCAGCGTCCGCTAAGAATGCAAGGACACAAAACACACAAGATTATCGTCACACTTCCTGAATGAATCCAGACACCATTATAAAAGTTTCTGCTATTTTTTTTTTTGGTGGTAACTCAGCTATCAATATAAACCCTATTAGTTTATAATATTGAGAAATTACAGAGGTCAAGGGGGTCCCAAATATAACTAGAAAGGAGTAAATACAGTGCCCATCTTCTTTCAATGTGTGTGTGTTTATAATAAATGCATAAATAATATGTTTATAATAAATGCATAAATAATGTATTTATAATAAATATTTATTTAAACAAGATGGCCACTATATTTGCTCCTTTCCAGTTCCACAGAGAAAGAGAGAGAGAGAATTCTAATATAATAAGACCCTCAGTCAGTCTGTCTGTCCATAACGTTTTATGAGCACAATGCTGACTGAAACAACTGATTAGAGTGCTCTGCACAGACAGACACACAGCTTCGTCCCCACTGTCATGACAGTGCTCCATCCCTGGCAGAGGGGGACACAGGGGATGGACTGGCACGGTGAAGCACCTCCATGATGGAGGGGACAGAGGGGAGGGGGGGGTCAAAGCCAACGCCACACAACCAGCACCCCACTCCAAGGAGCAGGGCCAGGGTGGGCACCAGGCCACCCCTTGGGATGTAGCACGGGGTGCTGGCAATGGGGCAAACTCACCACCCCCAGCTCCTGGCAGGCAGCAGCAGTGCAGGATGATGAGTAGTGGCACTCCATCCCTGCCCTCCTCTCCCCAGCAGGGAGGGGGAAGCAGCAGGGAACAGGGGAGGAAGGGAGGGAGAAGGGAGCAGGACAGGGAATGGGGGGCTTCCCATGGCAGCCATGGCCCAGGCCCAACAACACCCAGCAGAGAGGGGGAGGTGGTAGGGAGAGAGGGAGAAGAGGGTGGGGAGGCAGGAAGGGAGGAAAATGTTGTGTGGGGCCAGAGGTGGACCAGTGGCAGCCCAGGGCACTGGGTGTCAGCAGCCGCCACTGCATGCAAGCTCTCCTCCCCCCCGTTCTGGGGAGCTGGCAGCAGTGCAGGGTGGAGCAGAAGGGTGTGGGGGGGGGGGCACATGGGACCACACCAGGAGCAATGGGGGGGGGGCATGGAGCTAAACACAGGGGGTGATGGGCTGGACACAAGGGCCGAATGTGGGGGACTCTGTCCCTGACTGCCCCCCTCCCACTATTCATAACTGGCAATTTGCTAGTAAATAAGTAAACAGAGATAGCGAGGGAGAGGGAAACGTTATATACAGACCCAGGGAATTACAAGGACCAGTCAGTATAGCCATGATACTGGAGCATACCATAAAGGAATCTAATTCTAAGTATCCAAAAGCTGATAAGTTAAGTCACTGCTAATAATACAGACCTTTGCCAGTACCAGGAGCCTGATCTATACAAGTCAGAATTGGGCAAGGGACAGACAGGATCCGAAAGGGCAGGTGTGAGGGGGAAGGGCTGTTGCCTGTCCTTGGATGGCTAAAGATAGCCTGGCCAGGTGGTAGGGGTAGGAAAAAAAGTGCAGCCCTGGGGCTGGGGTGAGCACCTGGGCTTTCCCAGCCCCATGGCTACATTGCAAACACGTACACATTCTCAGGACCCAATCTACAAGGCTCATTTTCAGCCACATGACTGTAGATCAGGTCCTACATGTGCATGTTATCTGGTACTGGAAGTTGTGCCGCAAACATGATTTAAGCACGTTGCAGGGGAGCGGGGGAAAGGGACAACTAGCAAGTTCACAGGGGACAGGTCGTCTCTCCGAGTGATGGTTCTTAGGTAAATTAAAGTTAGAGATCAGGCTGGCCATTTTTGGCTATATCAAATCATTCTAAACTTATGATTGGCACTTAAATAGACCTAACTTCTATGTAAGTGTAAGGTCTGAACATGGATGAACTAAGTTACATCAGGCAGCCTTTTTTGCCCAGTCTAAATTCACCAAACCTATGTAATTTAGCACTTAGATCAACCTAACCCTAGTTAAGTTGATCTAAGTTTAACATCTGTATGTACCTATAGTCTCTCACTTATTCTCTCAACTGGTAAGATGCATCAGTCTTTGATTGGGCTTCTTCCCAGCTAACTCTTCTCCTTTTCAAGTATAAACCACCATTGTTTGGGACTGGCCTCAGCTCACCACCAGGCTCTCCTAGCTGACCAAATTCATAACCGTTTCAAATGGAAATGCTCAGTGATTACTCCCCTGGATGTGTGAAAAGTATTGTCTAGAGCAGTGATTCTCAACCTTTTTTCTACCAGGACCTATTTGTAAACATTGATGGCCAGTCCCAACCCAGTAAATAGTTTAAGTAGAAAACAGCCCCCTGGGCCCATCGGTGTCCCTTACTCCTGACCTGCTGAAGTGTGTGGGGCAGGGGGTTGGTGTGTGTTTGGCGCAGCAGAGGTGTGTGGGGGGCAGGGAGGGACCCCCAAGCAGCCCCTTGCAGGCTGGAACTCTGTCAACCTGCAAGGGAAAAGTCATTGTTTCCCACATTTTTCTCCTTTAAAGGCAAATCCATTTTTAAAAGTTTGTTGATCCATTGTTTAAGTTTTTCACAAGCCTTTCATATTTTCTTGTGACCCCCACCCCCTTTTGGGTCGCAACCCACAGGTTGAGAAACGCTGGTCTGGAGAGAAACACTTAAGGTAAGCATTTATAATATATAGAATTGGGCAATGTTGACACTGTCAGCAGAGCAGGCCTATTTGCAGTCCTAGGAAAGACAGGATGCCCACCAATCCTGTTAAGTCTTATAAGTTCCTTCCATAACAACATGAAAGCAACTGTTGAATCTGATGGGTCCTCTTTGGACATCTTCAAGATGAAAAGCAGAGTGAAGCAAAGATGTCTTCTTGCCCCTGCACTCTTTGTAATCTTCTTCTTGGTAGTCCTGAACTGTGCATTTAAAAAGACACAGAAGGTAGAATGTACCTCCACACAAGATCAGACGGGCAACTCTTTAACATATTGAAACTTAAGGCAGACTAAAAAGTTAGGTGCTCATCAGGGAACTTCTATTTATTGATGATGCTGCCCTTACAACCCACAGCTAAGATCTATTACAAAACCGCATGGATGGCCTATCAAGAACTTTTCAAGTATTTGCTCTCACTATCAGCATGAAGAAAAAAGTTGTACTAGGGACAGGGAGTTTCACAAGATCCATCCATCACCCTTAATGAGAACCAGCTAGAAATAGTCCATAAGTTCAGCAACCTACATTCTACAGTGACCATCAACCTTTCACTAGATGAAGAACTTAATTTTCACATCAGAAAGACTGCCACCACCTTCAGCAGACTAACTGAAAGAGCATGGAACAACTCAAAGCTGACCATCAAGACCAAAACGCTAGCGTACAAAGCTTGCGTACTCAGCACTCTCATATATGGTAGGGAAACATAGGCAACTTATGCACACCAAGAGAAAAGGTTAAACAGCTTCCACTTGCACTGCTTACGCCACATACTCAACATCAAACGGCAAGATAAAGTTACCAATGCAGAGGTTCTTCAAAGGGCAAATCTACCCAGTTTGACAGTCCTACTCAGACAGAAGACTGTGCTGGCTAGGCCATCTGAACAGATTGGAAGATGGATGCATATCCAAGGACATGCTATACGGGGAACTATGGGAGTGAACAAAAACAACAGGACGCCCCAAGCTTCACTATAAAAAGACACATACAAGCAAGATATGAAGGCATATGGAACTGATCCTAGCCAATGGGAAACCTTGCGATCAGAACAAATAGTGTCAGTCTCAAATACTGCTCAGAACAAATAGTGTCAGGTCTCCACCAGGGCACTGAAGTCAATGACAGGAATTGGCTCTAACAGCTTGAAGAGAAAGAGTCTGTAGGAAACAAGCAGCCCCTGAACCACTGAATCATGACACATACATTTGCAACCACCGCCACAGATCATGCAAATCTCAGATTGGACTATTCAGCCACATAAGACACTGCAAACCATCTACATCATAGGCTGCAATATCCACCATCTCTTGCTGATGGAAGGATGGCAATAAAAAAAAAAAGGATTGGCAACATTAAAATACAAAAATATATTCACCTAAAATACTGAAGTTTGTACAAACAAAAATGATAAGACTGAGCATAGTTTAACATTAGCTACAAGAGAGAGATCAAACACTATGTTAGTAAATCTAATTCAGGAAATATCTATGCATGAGACTACAAGCACCTTAGAACATGTTTCTGGCCTGGGTTCATAAGCCAGTCTACACACAGCAGTTCAATGTCTTCTTTAATCATTTGGAAGATGGAAAGGAGTGTACGCTTAAACTTGAAGATAACATCCAGCTGGGTGGGACAGCAAATACTCCAGAGAATTGGATCAAGATTCAAAATTACACTGATACTTTAAAGAAACGGTCTGAAATAACTCGCATGAAATCCAATATAGTCAAATACAAAGTAAAGTACTTGGGACTAAAACACTCAAGTGAAGAAATATAAACTGGGAAATGACTGGCAAGGCTGCACTACTAGAGAAAAAGACTGGGAGTTATAGCAGGTTGCAAGATCAATATGAATCAACAGCATGCTATTGTTACTACAAGCCAAATACCATACCAGGATGCATTAAAAGGAGTGTCATGCAAATCATGGAAAGTGATTCTTCCAATCTATTCAGCACTTGAGGCCTCATTTGGATAACTGAAGCCAGGACTAGCTAAGATGTGTACAAATTAGAAAGTGTCCAGAAGAGAGTGGTACACTATATAAAGAAAGGGTGGAAGAACTGGGATTGTTTAGTCTAAAGAAGAGAAGACAAAAGGGAATTGGATAAATAATCTCAGGTAAATGACAGGTTCTAATAAAGAGAATAGCAGAAGACATCTCTCTATGCCCAGAGAGGACAGGACAAGAAAAAGGTCATCTTAAAAAGTGCAAAAAAGGAAATTTACGTTAGTTATTAGGAAAAATGTTTGAGTATGAAGGTGGTTATGCATTCAATAGGCTGCCTTAAAGAAGGTGTAGATTTTTTTTTAAAGCAGCCTAAAAGACAAAACACTTGCCTGGGACAGTTTCAACAGGGATAAGCCTGTTAGCAGAAAGACATTAGACAGCTGCCTAAGGACCTATTTTTCCTATGATGTATACCTTGTCCAAGGGATGAGGTATTTCTTGATTTCTCCTGTTTAAACTATTCAATTGTGCATAAGTATTTAAATATTCATTTGGCCAGAGAGACTGAAAACTAATCTATAGACATTGGGACACATCTGGCAGCTGGGATATCTGACTCACATCCCTGTTCCAATGATTGTTTAAAGAACTTTATAAGAAGCTTCAACAAGCGAGACAGAGCACAAATATCTACTTGAAGCAAGGGGAAGCTGCTGCTGCTGCTGTTTTGGGATGTCAAGCAGCTGTTATGTTGTAATTCCTGTGTGTGCATGGAACTATTACCATTCCAACTTTAGCTGTACTTCATCCAGAGTTAAAGCTGCAGTGATTTAGCTCACTTGTATCACTACAGACTCAGGCACACATAGCACCTACAGAGTAACAGCTGTTGCACATGCTCATCAGGAACACTACCTCCCCTTTAAAAACTGCTCCAAGTGAATGTATGCCCATGCTCACAGATATCCATCACAGAGTTTGCTACATCTAGCTGGGGCATTTCTATACACAAACACACTTTTAGTTGATAAGGGGCAAAATCAACCATGCCTTCTAATAGTCTTCAGACTAACAAGGCTAGCCATGTCTCTCCCCCAGCATGCCAGGTCAGTAACTTAATCTTTGAGCACTGAGGAATGCAGGAAAATACCTAAAATGAAAACAAAATCACTTTATTCAAACCTAAATGAGCTGTTTTCATTCTTGTTGTTGGTTTTTATTTCTGTTTGATTCCCAGATGATACTTTTAATAAAAAAATAGGGGGAAAAAACATTTCAGATCAGTCCAAATGGACTGCGTGTATGGCCAAACTGGCAAAACTAATTATTCATGAGCACCTACTTCCATTACATAAAACCAAGCCTCCTCCAAAAAAAATCCATGATCTGGAAAGTCGGATTAATTTTGCAAAAGCAATGAAGTAACTTAGAATCCCAGGTCTCATTAACAAAACTGGGGGGGAGTGGAAAAGGAGGCAGGGGAATATCGATGGGACTTTCAATCCTAAATGCCTAAGAATTTAAAACATGTAATCTAAGTGAATTGTATGCTTCATTTGCCTTCAGTGGCCATCCTTATTATGGCTAGGAAGCACCTAGAAAAACATGCTTTAGGCATTTCTGAAGCCTTGAACAGTAAACTCTCAAATTCAGAAAATACAACCGATTTCAAAATATTTTGTTTAAATTGTGCTGGGAGATGTGTGGGGGAATAAAAGTCTATGTTAAAATATCTTCAAGGAAGAAAAATTAATATACAACTTTTTCACCCCCTTAAACATACTGACTTTTGGTTAGGCAGCCTAACAGATCTATAGCTGATTATGATGAAATGTCAAATGAAGTGTGGGAAAATTTCTCTTGGATGTATTTTAAAATATTTTAGAATTTACCAATTTTTGTCTTAATACATGTTTCTTTTAAATTAGAGTTTACATCAAATTATGCAGCTTTTATCAGAGTGAATACATCTAAAGGTTGATTAGCCTATTAACAGTGGTTAAAAGAGGCATTAGAAGTATTTAATGAGGTTTTAGAAGTTTCAATACATTATGTGCTAAAAAGGATTATGCTGTTATAGGATGCTTTGTCCAAATGAATGATACTGTTATGAATTACGCTGAATTAATCTGTTATGAATCCCTATGCTCATCACATTAAATGCTAAACTTGTAGGCTCCAGCCATAAAGAGGATGGCAACTGAAGGCAAATGAAGCATACTTTCATTTAGATTATATGATTTAAAATACTTGGTAATAAGCCACTTACTCAAGGCTCTTCAGAAAACATATAAGGAATCTGTCTGTTTATATTTGGAAGGAAATCAAAATTTATAAAACAAATTCATTTAAAATTATTTGAAAAAATAATTCCACCTCAGGCAGAGACGTAAGTCCCTGTTCTTGGCCAGGACAGCCAATCTTCTTGTTAGGGCTTTAAACTAAGATTGGTGGGGAATGGGAAAACACTGACTGAAGCATGTCTGCAGACCAACATACAAGGAAGCTCTGTAGATAGGGACACCAGGAGGGCCACTCTCATGGGGGCTGAAGGAATAGATCTCCTTCAGCGTGACAGGAAGTCGAGGGCCTCAGTAGGAGGACTCAGGTGCCTGGACACTAATGCCAGGAGCATGGGGAACAAGCAGGAGGAACTAGCCCTCCTGCAGCCATTACCATCTAGTAGGGCTTATGGAGACCCGATGGGACTCCTCACACAGGAGGAGCACACCCATAAAAGGGACTGAGTAGGGAAAAAACGTGGAGGTGTAGCTCTCCATGTAAAGAAGCAGTGCACCTCCTTGGAGGCTGACATCAGCTCCAAAGATGAACAGCTTGAAACCCTCTGGATCAAGCTGCAGACAGGGGGTGGGGCGTGGCAAGAATGATCTAACTGTAAGTGTATACTACAGACCACCAAACCAGGTCAAGGAATGTGATCTAGAGTTCCCCCAAGAACTAACAGAGGCTGCATAGGCACAGGACATGGTCTCCATGGGTGACTTCAGTTATCCAAATATAGTTTCATAGTTGGTAGGGTCGGAAGAGACCTGAGCAGATCATCAAGTCCGACCCCCTGCCATGGCAGGAAAGAGTACTGGGGTCAAACGACCCCGGCAAGATGTTCATCCAGCCTCCTCTTAAAGACCCCCAGGGTAGGAGCCAGCACCACTTCTCTTGGAAGCTGGTTCCAGATCCTAGCCACCCTAACAGTGAAGTAGCGCCTCCTGATGTCTAGCCTGAGTCTACCCTCTGCCAGCTTGTGATCATTATTTCTTGTCACTACTAGGAGTGCTTGGGGAAACAGGGACTCCCCCAATGTCTGCTGGTCCCTTCTGACTAGTTTTGTAAACAGCCACTAGGTCCCCCCTCAGCCTTCTCTCGTGGAGGCTGAACAGGTTCAGGTCCCTTAACCTATCCTCATAGGGCCTGCCCTGCTGCCCCATGATCATGCAGGTGGCCCTCCTCTGGACCCTCTCCATGTTGTCGACATCCCTCTTGAAGTGCAGCACCCAGAACTGGACGCAGTACTCCAACTGTGCCCTGACCAATGTCATATAGAGAGGAAGGATCATCTCCTTGGACCTGCTTGAGATGCATCTGTGGATGCATGACAAGGTACGGCTGGCCTTCCTGACCACATCCTCACACTGTTGGCCCATGTTCATTTTGGCATCAATGACGCCAAGATCCTTTCTTGCCTCTGCAATGACAAGAGGGGAGTTCCCCAGCCTGTAGGTATGCTGCTGGTTCTTCCTTCCCACGTGCAGCACCTTGCGCTTGTCAGTGTTGAAACCCATCCTGTTCTCATCCACCCACCCCTGTAGCCCATCTAGGTCCGATTGCAGTTGATTCCTCCCTTCCGGCGTGCCCACTTCTCCCCACATCTTAGTGTCATCTGCAAATGCTTTTTACCCCCTCGTCCAAGTCACTGATGAAGATGTTGAACAGTGCGGGCCTGAGGACCGAGCCCTGCAGAACCCAGCTGCCCACACCCCTCCAAATCGAAAATGACCCATCCACCACCACTCTCTGGGTGCGGCCCTCCAGCCAACTAGTGACCCATTTGACTGTGTAGGTGTCAACGCCACAGTCCCCTAGTTTTTTAACGAGAATGGGGTGAGAGACAGTGTCAAAGGCCTTCCTGAAGTCCAGAAAGACTACATCCACTGCTATACCTGCATCTAAGGATTTTGTGACCTGGACATATCTCTTAAGAGAAACACTCGGCCAAGTCAGATTGGTCACTTTGCTTCCTGACCTGCATCAAAGAGCCTTTTCTGACTCAGGAGGTACACGGGCCAACTAGAGGTAATGCTCTTCTAGACTGGGTCCCAGCCAAAGCATATGACCTGCTGAGCAACTTAAACACAGGAGGGCAGCCTGGGCAATAGTGACCATGAAACCATTATGTTCACAGTACGTCACAAGGCAGACAAATTGGATAGGAGGCTTGAAGTTTTGGACTTCAAAAATGCAAACTTCAACAAGCTCAGGTCACTAATAGGGAATGCTCTGAGGGACCAGGGACCAAAAGCAAAAGGACTGCATGAAGAGTGGTTGTTCCTCAAGGTCACAAACCTTGAAGCACAATGGAAGTCCATTCCCATGAGGAAGAAATGTAGAAAAGGGCTAGGAAGCCCTCTTGGTTAAACAGGGAAACTATGGTCCTCTTAAGAAAGAAGAGTCAACTCAATGGAAGCTAGAGACAGCCCCCGAGGACTATATAGCAATGACCCGCACTGTAGGGATCAGGTCAGAAAAGCAGTGACTGAACTAAAATTAGCAATGGGAATCAAGAACAAGTCCTTTAGGTATGTAGCGAAGGGGAGAAAAGCGATTGCGACTGTGGGGCCTTTGCTCAACAACTCAGTACTGCTAGTCACCAGCACTCAGCAGAAAATTGAACTCCTGAATGACTACTCTGCTTCAGTCTTTCACTGGGCCAAAGGGAAAATCATGCCACCTGGAGTACAGAATGAGCAAGGTTCAAATGACCACCTTTCTACTATTGCTGTAGAACTGGTGTGTGATCAGTTAAAGAAACTGGACGTATATAAGTCAGCAGGACCAGATGAACTTCATCTAACAGTGCTGAAGGAGCTGCCCAAAGTCATCAAAGAACCCCTGGTGAAGCTCTTCTAAAACTCACAGTGCTCTGGGGACTGGAAGAGGGCCAAAGTTGTACCCATATTCAAGAAGGGGAGGAGGGAGAACCCAGGCAACTATAGGCCAATTAAG
>NW_017729032.1:79420974-79423688 GCF_001723915.1 Gavialis gangeticus
TCTGTGGATGCATGACAAGGTACGGCTGGCCTTCCTGACCACATCCTCACACTGTTGGCCCATGTTCATTTTGGCATCAATGACGCCAAGATCCTTTCTTGCCTCTGCAATGACAAGAGGGGAGTTCCCCAGCCTGTAGGTATGCTGCTGGTTCTTCCTTCCCACGTGCAGCACCTTGCGCTTGTCAGTGTTGAAACCCATCCTGTTCTCATCCACCCACCCCTGTAGCCCATCTAGGTCCGATTGCAGTTGATTCCTCCCTTCCGGCGTGCCCACTTCTCCCCACATCTTAGTGTCATCTGCAAATGCTTTTTACCCCCTCGTCCAAGTCACTGATGAAGATGTTGAACAGTGCGGGCCTGAGGACCGAGCCCTGCAGAACCCAGCTGCCCACACCCCTCCAAATCGAAAATGACCCATCCACCACCACTCTCTGGGTGCGGCCCTCCAGCCAACTAGTGACCCATTTGACTGTGTAGGTGTCAACGCCACAGTCCCCTAGTTTTTTAACGAGAATGGGGTGAGAGACAGTGTCAAAGGCCTTCCTGAAGTCCAGAAAGACTACATCCACTGCTATACCTGCATCTAAGGATTTTGTGACCTGGACATATCTCTTAAGAGAAACACTCGGCCAAGTCAGATTGGTCACTTTGCTTCCTGACCTGCATCAAAGAGCCTTTTCTGACTCAGGAGGTACACGGGCCAACTAGAGGTAATGCTCTTCTAGACTGGGTCCCAGCCAAAGCATATGACCTGCTGAGCAACTTAAACACAGGAGGGCAGCCTGGGCAATAGTGACCATGAAACCATTATGTTCACAGTACGTCACAAGGCAGACAAATTGGATAGGAGGCTTGAAGTTTTGGACTTCAAAAATGCAAACTTCAACAAGCTCAGGTCACTAATAGGGAATGCTCTGAGGGACCAGGGACCAAAAGCAAAAGGACTGCATGAAGAGTGGTTGTTCCTCAAGGTCACAAACCTTGAAGCACAATGGAAGTCCATTCCCATGAGGAAGAAATGTAGAAAAGGGCTAGGAAGCCCTCTTGGTTAAACAGGGAAACTATGGTCCTCTTAAGAAAGAAGAGTCAACTCAATGGAAGCTAGAGACAGCCCCCGAGGACTATATAGCAATGACCCGCACTGTAGGGATCAGGTCAGAAAAGCAGTGACTGAACTAAAATTAGCAACGGGAATCAAGAACAAGTCCTTTAGGTATGTAGCGAAGGGGAGAAAAGCGATTGCGACTGTGGGGCCTTTGCTCAACAACTCAGTACTGCTAGTCACCAGCACTCAGCAGAAAATTGAACTCCTGAATGACTACTCTGCTTCAGTCTTTCACTGGGCCAAAGGGAAAATCATGCCACCTGGAGTACAGAATGAGCAAGGTTCAAATGACCACCTTTCTACTATTGCTGTAGAACTGGTGTGTGATCAGTTAAAGAAACTGGACGTATATAAGTCAGCAGGACCAGATGAACTTCATCTAACAGTGCTGAAGGAGCTGCCCAAAGTCATCAAAGAACCCCTGGTGAAGCTCTTCTAAAACTCACAGTGCTCTGGGGACTGGAAGAGGGCCAAAGTTGTACCCATATTCAAGAAGGGGAGGAGGGAGAACCCAGGCAACTATAGGCCAATTAAGCTAACTTCTATCCCAGGGAAAATCCTGGAAAAATTCATCAAGGAGTCTATGTGCAATAGGCTTGCAGAAGATAGGATTCTGAATGACAGCCAAAATGGCTTCGTCATGGACAGGTCTCATCTTACCAACCTCATCTCCTTTTACAATCAGGTGACTCACCACCTGGATAAGAGAGAGGAGGTTGACATTCTATACCTCGACTTCCAAAAAGCTTTCCATCATCTGGTCTCCCACAAGGGATGAACGGATCTGTGTCTTCTTGGCAGGAAGTGGCCAGTGGTGACCCACAGGGGTTGGTGCTTGGTCCAGTGATATTCAACATCTTCATCAAAGATTTGGATGTGGGAGTGAAGACCTCACTGGCCAAGTTCACAGACGATACCAAGTTATGAGGAAGTGTGGTCACACTTGAAGATAGGCTGCCGGTACAGGCTGACCTAGACAGGCTTGCAAGTTGGGTGGACTGGAAGCAGATGAAGTTCAACATCAAGAAATGTAAAGTGCTCCACTTGGGGACAAACAATCACCTGCACACGTATAGGCTTGGAAATGGCAACCTGACCAGCACTATGAATGAAAGGGACCAGGGGGTAACAACAAACCACAGTATAAACATGAGCCGGCAGTGCAACACTGTAGCCAGCAGAACTAACAATACCCTGGCATACATCAATCAGCGCATCTCCAGCAAAACCAAAGTGATTCTCCCACTCTTCTCAGCATTGGTGAGGCCATAGCTGGAGTACTGTAACCAGTCCTGGGCACCGCACTTTAACAAGGACAGAGTCCAAAGAAGGGCCACCTGTATTATCAGAGACTTACATAGCAAGCCATACAAGGAAAGGCTGAGGGATCTGGGGCACTTCAGCCTGAAAAAAAAGATAGAAGGGACTTGCTAGTAGTGTATCACTACATTAGAAGTGTACATCAGGGCTTGGTGAACAACTGTTCATCATGGCACCCTTGGAGAAGAGTAGAAGTACTGGTCACAACATCCTGGAAGACCATTTCAGGCTCAACATTACAAAAAACTGCTTCACAACTAGGTGTCCAGACTGTGAAATAAGCCACC
>NW_017729032.1:79428688-79436619 GCF_001723915.1 Gavialis gangeticus
TCAGGTCACTAATAGGGAATGCTCTGAGGGACCAGGGACCAAAAGCAAAAGGACTGCATGAAGAGTGGTTGTTCCTCAAGGTCACAAACCTTGAAGCACAATGGAAGTCCATTCCCATGAGGAAGAAATGTAGAAAAGGGCTAGGAAGCCCTCTTGGTTAAACAGGGAAACTATGGTCCTCTTAAGAAAGAAGAGTCAACTCAATGGAAGCTAGAGACAGCCCCCGAGGACTATATAGCAATGACCCGCACTGTAGGGATCAGGTCAGAAAAGCAGTGACTGAACTAAAATTAGCAATGGGAATCAAGAACAAGTCCTTTAGGTATGTAGCGAAGGGGAGAAAAGCGATTGCGACTGTGGGGCCTTTGCTCAACAACTCAGTACTGCTAGTCACCAGCACTCAGCAGAAAATTGAACTCCTGAATGACTACTCTGCTTCAGTCTTTCACTGGGCCAAAGGGAAAATCATGCCACCTGGAGTACAGAATGAGCAAGGTTCAAATGACCACCTTTCTACTATTGCTGTAGAACTGGTGTGTGATCAGTTAAAGAAACTGGACGTATATAAGTCAGCAGGACCAGATGAACTTCATCTAACAGTGCTGAAGGAGCTGCCCAAAGTCATCAAAGAACCCCTGGTGAAGCTCTTCTAAAACTCACAGTGCTCTGGGGACTGGAAGAGGGCCAAAGTTGTACCCATATTCAAGAAGGGGAGGAGGGAGAACCCAGGCAACTATAGGCCAATTAAGCTAACTTCTATCCCAGGGAAAATCCTGGAAAAATTCATCAAGGAGTCTATGTGCAATAGGCTTGCAGAAGATAGGATTCTGAATGACAGCCAAAATGGCTTCGTCATGGACAGGTCTCATCTTACCAACCTCATCTCCTTTTACAATCAGGTGACTCACCACCTGGATAAGAGAGAGGAGGTTGACATTCTATACCTCGACTTCCAAAAAGCTTTCCATCATCTGGTCTCCCACAAGGGATGAACGGATCTGTGTCTTCTTGGCAGGAAGTGGCCAGTGGTGACCCACAGGGGTTGGTGCTTGGTCCAGTGATATTCAACATCTTCATCAAAGATTTGGATGTGGGAGTGAAGACCTCACTGGCCAAGTTCACAGACGATACCAAGTTATGAGGAAGTGTGGTCACACTTGAAGATAGGCTGCCGGTACAGGCTGACCTAGACAGGCTTGCAAGTTGGGTGGACTGGAAGCAGATGAAGTTCAACATCAAGAAATGTAAAGTGCTCCACTTGGGGACAAACAATCACCTGCACACGTATAGGCTTGGAAATGGCAACCTGACCAGCACTATGAATGAAAGGGACCAGGGGGTAACAACAAACCACAGTATAAACATGAGCCGGCAGTGCAACACTGTAGCCAGCAGAACTAACAATACCCTGGCATACATCAATCAGCGCATCTCCAGCAAAACCAAAGTGATTCTCCCACTCTTCTCAGCATTGGTGAGGCCATAGCTGGAGTACTGTAACCAGTCCTGGGCACCGCACTTTAACAAGGACAGAGTCCAAAGAAGGGCCACCTGTATTATCAGAGACTTACATAGCAAGCCATACAAGGAAAGGCTGAGGGATCTGGGGCACTTCAGCCTGAAAAAAAAGATAGAAGGGACTTGCTAGTAGTGTATCACTACATTAGAAGTGTACATCAGGGCTTGGTGAACAACTGTTCATCATGGCACCCTTGGAGAAGAGTAGAAGTACTGGTCACAACATCCTGGAAGACCATTTCAGGCTCAACATTACAAAAAACTGCTTCACAACTAGGTGTCCAGACTGTGAAATAAGCCACCTCCAGAGGTGGTACAATCACCTACCCTGGAAATCTTCAAGAGGAGACTGGACAGTCACCTTGCTGGGATCACCTGACCCCAGTTGTCTTTTCTGCTTGGTACAGGGGGCTGGACCCAATGATCTTCTGAGGTCCCTACCAGCCTTACTATCTATGAATAAAGTCTGTTTTAGCAACTCTTAACTTCAAGAAAAAAAAATAGGATTTCTGAAATAAAGTTCCATTATCAAAGTCATCATAATTAATTATATCAAATAGTCAATAATATCACAGAATTTCAGTTTTTGGAAAATTAGAAAACAGATGCCTCTGTTGCAGTGATCCTCAACATTTTTAGACTCAGAGCACCTCTCAGCAACTTTTCTGAATGTAGTAGAACCCCATTTCAAAAGTTAATTTCCTTATTATAGAGCTTATCTCCTTGCATACCATAGCACATTTAAAAGGATCTCATGGCACCCCAGGATACCAGAACACCACACTTGAGAACGACTTTTCATTTCAATGTTACTACTTTTTAAAGATAGTTATTAGCTTGCTGAATGCTAAACAGAAGTAATTCCCACAAGTATAGTTCCCCCTACTTTCCCCATATATTTCCATTTGTTAGTTCATGGAGGTTTTTGCCTCATAAATACTTATGGAGCACTGTAATCTTTTGTGATGTCAACATTGTCTCCCAAATTAACTTTTCAAATCAGAGTGCAATTAAATGTTCTGCTTTCCCTGAAAATCAGTTGTGTTCAGTTGCCTATGAAGACCTCTTCACTGGCATTATTTTAATAGTAAAAGTGTGGTGATGGTAATAGTAGTAATCATAGTAAATAGTCACCCTGATTGCTGAAAAGTGACTGTGTTCATATGCTTTCTGTAGATCCTAGCCAGAGCCTCAGCTGTGCTAAACTCAGCTGGAGTTTAGGTAAGCGCAGCTGAGAAAGAATGAGTTAGAGAAAGTATCTTCCAGCTATCTTTGTGCGCTATAGATTCACGTGGGCTGCTTTTGCCCATGAGACAACCATAGAAAATTAGGGTTGGAAGGGACCTCAGGAGGTCTCATCCAACATCCTGCTCAAAGCAGGATCATCTCCAACTATATCATCCCATCCAAGGTTTTGTCTAGCCATCTCTGTGCTAAGCCAGTTGCCATTTAATTTTGGGGGGCTCATTTACAAATTTGAAGTCTCTTGGATACGGGTAAGTATGGTAGGTCTGTTTCCCAGTGGAAAACTTATCAGTGCAGAGAGTATCGGTGAGTTCTAAAGCAGTATAATTTGCTTTACTATACCAGTCACAATATACTCCAGATGACATGTAGTTGAACAGCATGTATGCAATCCTCTTGCATATAATCCCTGGCCCACAACAATACCCTCTTCATAGAGAAAACTACCCCTCTGATCAGAAACAAAAGCAGAAAAGGATGGCCATACTGTTTGCTTTTCTCCCTGTCTAGAAACTGCTTCTACATCCCAAAATCTTGTGCATATTTTTTCATGGTATGAATTATCTGAACTGCACAAGGAAAAAAAATAGAAACTCCTATACATATGGACACCTGTTACAGCAGCATTAATAAGAATTCTCCAGTGCAACCAGTGGAGAATACCACCAGATTCTGATTATGGATTTCTCTCTATTGCTAATCATCTGCACAACTTTCAAAACTGGCATTTAAATTGAATGTCAAACTCAGAACTGCAAACCTGTATTATAAAATATTTTTAGAAAAATATATTAGCTATTTTTAATGCATGCAAGGTATTTGTATTTCTAACTTTTACTGTGTCCTCTCTTTTAATAAATGTTCCCCATTTTTTGGTAACTACATTTCACACTTAATTTTGGTTTTAAAATGGGTGTATAGCCAAACGTGAGTGGGAGAACAAGATTTTCTACAAAAACAAGAAATAAGTAACATAACTAGTCACAACACAGTACCATAGTTACTGCTTTTAAAAACTGTACAACTGGATACTTATTTGTTCACCTTTTTCCGATTGGACTCAGTTTTTATTCAAATGATTCAACAACATGATTAAAATTACAAAGTGAGCCTTCTGCTTACACACATAAGGAGAGGAATACAATGGAAAATGTAATGGGACATGAGCAATTCCCTATCCAAAAACCTTAGGTCCAAAATGCAGCTCCCTTTCAGCTTTTCCTTCCAATAAGATTTCTGTATTTTGCACAAAATAGTAATTGGATAAAATGGAGAAATAAGCACTGGAAGCAGAACAGGAGTCAGAACCAAGGGTAACCTACTTTCCAGGGTAATGCATATGTCACTGAGCCAGAAAGCTATGCTGTCTCTGACTTACTCCTTTGTCCTGGGCCTTCTCCTCTTCTGACTACCTGGGCTAGGCTAATGTCTAAAGGATGTCTAATGACTGCAAATGTGATACATAAATCAATAAAGCGTTTACCTGATCATTTGCATGCATAGTACGAACAAACAAGTATAGTTCTTTGAAGAGAGTCAAAATCAGTAATATAATTCCTACTGAAGTAGATCAGTATACAGGTCTTAAAGCAGTATAAACACCTAATTACATAAATTCTGAGAACACTGAGACGTGAGCAATGACCGAGGCAAAAACTACTTTACTGCGTAGTCAAATAATTCATTTGTAAACCAGTGAAACCTCATAATTTATTATACCCTGATTGTTCAATTGGTATAGGATTTTCTAAATGAAAATAAAGTTCTTATTGATCTATGGTATTTACTACTAGCAATAAAAGTTTTAAAGATAGTCAAATATATAATAAATATATAAAATTGCAATATTTGGCCTACTTGGTTAGCATTAACAAGTGCTATCATTTTAAGATTAGAGATGAATATTCCACAGGACAGAGTCTGTAAGATTAAACTAATAGGTAAAAATGACCGATTACTGTAGTACATTAAAAATTAAGACAGATTAGAACACTTTTCATGTATGGGAAGCCATTAGAGCTTTTCATGTTCTGGAAGCCACTATTTGAATTTATTGAACACATGACCCTATAGTAAGTATTAATTTTAATTTCCTATTAAGAAAAATATATTATTTATCTAAAGCAAATCACTGCATTTTCCATTAAAGAGGTTATATTATTTTAAGAATATTACAAAAAGTACTACAAATTTTATTTTTTAAATTAGATTCCATTCCTTATCTTACACCAAAGCAGCATAGATTATTTCCTGTGCTATGGGACACTCTTGTGGTATACTGAGGAACAAAGCATTTGGGCAATAGCAAAAATAGTTCAAAGCAAGTCAGGATCTATTCTAAACATAAAATGTTTAAAAATGCAGAATGTTTTAAGATATTATTTATTAAAAAACAACGAGAAGAAGTTTATATTGTGCATCCTAACTACGTACATGTCATATTTAGGTTGTGAACTTACTCTTAAGGAGAACACCAACAAATCCTGCAGATTTTTAAATAATTTTCAGACATACCCAATAACTAAAGGAGAGTTGCCACTTCACTTACAGCATCTCTGCAAATCTAAGTTTCTTGTTTTGACAAAAGGGTAATGGTCATTCTAATATAAGCAGCCAGTCACATAAGAACAGCATTGAAAATGTAATTCTGGATTACATATTAAAAGAATCATTCTTCAACTGGCATACATTTTATAAACTATCCAGAAATAAGACACTTTCCTACCTCCAGCAATTTCTACACATTACGTTTCTGTTCTGCACGTTATACTGCAATTAAGGTTTCTTGGTCACCCGTACATCAAAATCCTTATTAAAAACTCACTTTTGAGCTTAAAACTGATGTGGAAACTATTCTAGAGTTTTAAAACTAACAAAATAGAGCTATTCTACAGAACACAGATTAAGCTTTTTACATGAAAAACACAAGTACCAAAGATTATGCACAACTGATACAAAAGAGATGGCAAAAAGTGCCCAGAGACAGGCAATGGAATATTATTAGAGCTATAAAAATATTCTTGTATGAAAAGAAGGATTAAAGTAAAAGTGACTAACTGGATGAAGGCCCCTAGCTGACAAAAAACAAAGTTGAGCATGTCCCCCTTCGGTGCCTTAAAACCAGGGAATCATTGGCTACAAAGATGCCATATTTAAGATAGCCAAATATACTCTAAAACTGTCATTTTATATATTTTAAACCATTTTCTCAGGACAAAGTGCAGTCATTTAGACTTCCATGTCCATTGTCCCGAGATAAATCCTAAAAAAGGTTCATGAGTTAAAGAGTACTAACAGTTCATCCCAAGATGTGTCTGAATGGTTCTCTTATGATTGCATCACTGAAGTAATAGCAGAAAAGTATCAGTGCAATCAGCCACCCACCAGACCTTAATTAGAAGGGCAATGTGTACACACCAATCCCAAGATGCTTCTGTTTCAGGATGAACACAGGCAGAACTTGTCAAGGAACACATGTGACATCTGCTCCTAGTCCTAGTGAGTGCCTGGGTTTTAAAAAAAATCAAGTAAAGAACCAAAAAAGCATTAGATGTCACTCACCTGCAGAGAAGGAACAGCAGGTATGTTCCTCCCCTGCCCTGGCACTTGAGACAGGAATTCTGGAACCATAATTTTCCTGAAGACTTATGGATAAGCCATGTACAATTTTCTTAAAAACAACCTGTGGAACTTACTACAAGGTATCAATAAATCTAAATTTAATAGGATGAAGAAAACCTATCCAAGTCTTATATAGAAAAGATATAAACATCAGTTATACTAGCCAGGATAAAAACAAAGAAGATACAAACCCTCACAAATAAGCCACCTATTAGCTCCATGCAGTCAGGAAGAAATTCCCCTATAGATAAATGTTAGTTCATACTTCTCATACTCACGGATTCTTGCACATTCCTACAAAATTCATAACCAACATCAGTGAAGATCCTGGACTAGATAGCCTATAGTCGAACCTGGAAAGCCAATTCTTATGCTTTATGTATTATACCACCTTATATTGCATTTCATTTTCCATTCCTACATTTATATTGCCATGTGTTACATATATTTTTCTTAATTTTACTTTAGAAAATTATTTGTACTAAATACCCTTCCATCAAACAGCTTTCATTGGCAAAACCAATACTGTTTTATGACTTTTATGTGAACAAGTACATACACAGATTTTCATTCACAGTAAAGTCTAGTGGTCATGCAAGCTTCTTTAAATCTTGAAATGATACAGAAAGTGATACAAATAGAAATTATTTACATTTGAATCCTTTTTGTATCCTTTACTTCAAGAGAACCAAACATACAGTCCATACGACTTCACATGGATGGGATGACACTTCCACAGGCTGGATCTGACTCATGGAAGATGCAACTGCAGCACCTAGAACCCAGGGAGTTTAAATGGTGCCACTCTTGACTACTGGACTGCCTCCAGTGAATTCAGTGATGGTGATTACAGCGCAAGGTGGCAAAGGCCTACAGCAAGACAGCAGTCCTAGATTTCAGGAGAGCGGACTTCAGTGAGCTAAGGAGAATAGTCGGGGAAGCACTGAGGTCCCGGAGGAGAGGGGAGCCAGGTGTCCAAGAAGAGTAGTCCCTCCTTAAGGAGACGATTCTCCAAGCCCAAAGGGAGGTAATCCCAACACGGATCAAGGGAGCAGGAGGGCACATAAGCCCCCATGGCTCACTAAAAGCTTCCGGGAACGTCTCCTAGCTAAAAAGGAGTCGTACACCCAAAGGAAGGGAGGGGCTATCACCAGGGAGGATTATACTGCGGTTGCTCAGGGATGCAGGGGGGCAGTCAGGAAGGCCAAGGCGGAGATGGAACTGGGACTAGCTTCCCGGATCAAGAACAACAAGTCCTTTTTTAAATACATAGGGGACAAAAAGAAGATTCCGGGTCATGTGGGGCCCCTGCAGGACACACTAGGAAATTTGGTCCTCACACCAGACAACAAAGCCAACATATTTAACAATTTCTTTGCCTCCATCTTCCTGAGCAGGGACTGAAACAGTCACCACCCCGCCCGCCTCCCCCTTACATCCCAAGGGAGGCGCACATAAGCCAAGGCTAGTGAGGAACTAGTTAGGGAACTTCTGGAGGGACTGGATGTATTCAAATCAGCTGGTCTGGATGATCTCCACCCTAGAAT
>NW_017729032.1:79437361-79447093 GCF_001723915.1 Gavialis gangeticus
AACCAACTTCCAAGAGAAGTGGTGCTGGCTCCTACCCTGGGGGTCTTTAAGAGGAGGTTAGATGTACACCTTGCTGGGGTCGTTTGACCCCAGTACTCTTTCCTGCCATGGCAGGGGGTATGACTCAATGATCTGCTCAGGTCCCTGCCTACCCTAGAAACTATGAAACTATGATTGAAGTCAACACCAGGGAAAAAGAGGGTGGGAGGGGCAGCAAACGGCAGCTATGTTAACATCCTTGGGTGCCTATACATGTGCAGCAAGGCTGCACCGATGCAGTGTAATTAGAACATGTCAGAGCAGATTCGATTAATCGAGTCTGCTGGAATGTGGTTATCACCGTACTGCAGCAGACTCCAGTGTTTTTTGTATTAGCATCCCAGCACTGAAAACTTTTTCAGCATGGGGATGCTGATATATGATACTCCAGGTACTTTAATTAGAATAGCTCTCAGAGTTGCTGTAATTAAAGTCCTTCCCCCACCCCCCTGAGCACGCATATAAACACTCCAGGTTATAAAACTACGCCAATACAGTGGCTCTGACAGCCATGAGTATTTTCACTCTTGCCATCATTACCATCCATACATCATACAGTCTGTGAGAAGCCCCATGGTCTGGATCCAGTCTGTGGAACGAAACAACTTCAACATCACCACTTTAATTTTAATCTCCATCCATGCTGGGAAATAAGATATACCATGTTTTATCACTCATCACACACCATTGAATAAAACAAACAGTCTCCCTGTTTTAGGAAGGCAGAACACAGAAAAAGATTCAGAGTAATGGCCAGCTGTGTGACAAACTACATACTTCTCGAAACAGATTGGCCAGGTTGCGTGGCATCCCAGGATGCAGACTTGGTGGGGCAGGACAGCAACAAAGCTAGGTCACAGACCTTTGTAAAGGCAGCAGCAAGACTGTTGTTTCTTTACTGTAAATAGTTCTTTATATAAAGTTCCCTGTAAATAATATAGAGTTGCTTCCACACCAAAAGATTCATCAAGACACCACAGGCTGCATATGCCACAGATCTTTCACCCTCAACCAGCAAAAAGGCTCCTCTGCCAACAACTACTGCCTTACCTGTGGCTGAGAGGATTAAACATGCAAATCCACCCATGCTCTTTGCAGCCACAGGGAGAAGTAGCAGTCATCTTGGCAACTAGGAGTCAGAGATATACACTCCAATTCTGGAGGGCTGATTTTTTGGGAAAAGTTGCATGTGGTATGCAAGTAAATATGGTATCTTCATTAGGCAAATCTTAGTGACCTCCGGTAGAATTAGTTTGGTCTCATATACATAACTTGGTTTTCATTAAGTTTGCATGTGAAAAGCAAAGAGCACATTCAGCTATTCATACAAATGGATTAGACATTAGCACAAACAACAGTACATGTAGATGTTATGGCAGCAGCAATGTGATCCAAGTACTAGTAAACCAACTCAATCCTACGTACTAAGTGCAAATTTCCAAATCAATGTTAAAATAGTTCCACCTGAAAATATTTACACATAAATCCAAAGGCTGTTTTCATAAGAACGAAAATGTCTCTCCCAATGACTCTTTTTATTCAGATATAAACAATTATATAGAAGACCTATTACACCCTAACATAAGCAGGCACATGCTAACCTGATTTTTTTTTTTTTTTAATATCATGCAGCGGCACGTACCTGTCAATCAACAGTGAATGTATAGTCTAGTAAGTTATTATTTCAAGATATGCTACAATGTCCACCATAAGTATTATTTTATATTAGTGAGTATTTTTTAAACCGTGAAAATTAAAACAGAAAGGTAATATATTTCTTTACTTCTGTGGCTCCTGCCACTACAGTATTTTTTTTATTTAAATTATTCAACTCACACTAATGTAACCCAAACTGATACCTAAATGGAATTCTGCCAAATATCAACACTGTATAGAAAACACATGAAAAAGATATTTTCTTACCAGCTTTCAATTAAAAAAATACAACCAAAAGCAAACAAACAAAATTTCATGTTTATTTGTATATTTAACCAGGGTAAGAAAACACATATTTTTAATTCTCTTGAATTCCAGTTCTCTTCTACTGTAAATAAAAGATTTTGTATTAACTGTATTAGATACTGTTTATGACCATGAGGACAAGCTTTTAATTTGTGGGTGTTATTTTCAGTGTTGTTGAATGTACATGAGCTCTGGGAATAAAGTCTGCAAGGGGTTTCAACTCAAAGGGTTTCTCAATTCCCTGAAGTATTTTGCAACACCTCTGCCTGCCCACTTTGCTCCTCTCAGAGAGATTGAATGCCAAGTTGCTTTTGAGAGATTTAATAGCCAGTTGCTTTTATATTTGTGAAGTGCTTTTACACTTGTGAACAAATGACATTTTATAGATGAAAATGTCACTTTACAATGAAACACATTTTTGCACAAGTTCTCAAATACAAATGCCTGCAGAGTCAACAGCAGTGTCATATTAGAAGGTTAACAAAAAAATCAGACACCCCTTGTATTAAACTGTACAGTACATATTTAACTTATAATAGTACATTAATTGTGTCACCTTCCTTTTACCACCTCATTTTATGTCTCTTTACGTAACTCGTGAGTGTGTTCCCAAGGTTTAAGTTAATGTTTTTACAAAGTTTTGAACAAAGCTCTTTAAAACGACTAAGTTTATTTTCACAATGTATTGCTATCTCATTTTTGTTATGCTATATACATTTACCAATTCACTGTTACAACTTATACTACATTTCTAATTCTTCTTCTCATTTACTAGAGGCTCAGAGTAAATGCTAAGCGTATACTAAACAGTTTAACAAATATTCAGATCAGAACAGAATAAAATTAGCATGCTTTAACAGCCAAGTCAAGGAGGCTCAAGTTAAAAAGACTTTCTTTTTGTCCTTAGCCACATACAGGCATCCTATTTGTGCAGACACCCAAGAGATACCTTGGGCAAGAAAACTGGCAAAATTTAACACCCATACAAACCCTGTAATTTCACACTAGCCAGAACAGAAAAAACAAAAGTTATCTTTTTACTTTCAAAACTCCAGGTTCTGTCGATGAATTTCTGCCCCCAGCAAATTAATAGTCATGCCACACTGTTGTCAAGTGAGGTAGGCACTAGACATTATACAGGTAGGCCATGTGAAACAGCTTTTTTGATCTCGGCTAAGCTTGCTACATTCTCAAGTTTCCTTCTCAAATAAGTCATCTGCAAACTGCTCTCAAAAAATCCTGGAATAATGGCAGAAATACCTGGGGGAGGAAGGAAGGGAAAGACAAAAAAAACCTCTTATTTCTTTAAACAGGTACAACAGGTAGGGCAGTTAGTGAAGCACTCAGCTGCCTGTGGTTGGGATGTGCAAGAGAGACTCAAGTAGTTGCTGTGGTACACCCACTTGGACAAGTTTTTATTCCACACTTGCCTGAGAATTTATAATTAAATTTACTACCAGTTACAAACCATAAATCTCTGACTCCACTTTTTATTTATTTTCAATTAGTTTCAAATTAATAACTTAATTTAGCATAATTTTATTTTTCTAGTTTGTGACTGTTTATTCATTTAAACACTTGTCTGAGATGCAGGAAGAATGTTGATTACTGCAGCCCAGAAAAATAAGAAAGAAAAAGGAAAAGCTTGCTCTGTTCCAGCAAGCAGTTGTGTTGAAATACCATCAAAGCTAAAAGACAGCCCTGTTAAGCCTTCTTTAGGGAATAAACATAGGTAAGCAGAAAGGACTAAGATTATGAGAGATTAACAGACTTTTGAGTCAAAGTACTTCAGCAAAAAGTAATTGTGGTAGCCACTACTTCTGCAAGAAGTACACTGAAAACAGAGGAAAGTAACACATCCCAAGTAACCCTTAACAGGGAACTAATCAACAGAAACTAGCTATTTAATTTGGTGATGGCAGAATTGCCCAGCAATCATCTTTAAAAACTGGCAAAAATAAGACAGATCTTAGAGCAAATACCAAGTAAATATGAGAACAACAATTATTTTAAATGGGTTTGGCATATTTATAGTACTGCAACATGATGCTAAATAGTACTCAGGGTTTTGTAAATATTTTATGAAGGAGAAAAACCCACAATTATTTTAAACGTTGAATTATGAAAGTATAGCCAGAAAAAACAATTCAACTAACAGACTATATGTATTGCTGTACTCCAACTAATATTTATCTGTACAATAGCTAAAGCTTTCTCTCCATGGAAGTGCATTACAGTATCTAAGAATTTAATCTGTCTCTGCAGAATACAAATCAAGGAATCCCTTCCAGCACACTAAATTACCCTCAAACCTATTTACAAGATGCCTTGTAGCAAGTTGTTTTCCTTTGCAGTCCTATCAGACAAAGGTACAGTTCATTACTGATAAGCCAGAACTGTAGACCACAAGTCTTCTATATTTACATTAATATAACAATGCCACAGTTATCCAATTAGTAGTTAACATTATTAGCTCATCCTAAGAAATTCTCACTTACATACAGAAAATAAGGGAAATCCCGTTTTATACGATGATTATAATAATTTTTATGTTCCTGAAGGAAAAGTTGCATGGGACCACCTACTGCCCTTGTCAGGAGTTGTGAATGGACATCAGCTATGTTTTCTAAAAATAAAATCTAACATTAGGTAAAAGGATATAGTCATATACATGTATTTTACATATGGGTTTGGCATATGGGGGGTAGACTGAGGAGACAGGCAGGGAGGGAAGGTCAAGGGATTTTGTGTATGCCTGAAATCATGTTACTGATAAGGAAGTTCTAGCTGGTTTGCAGATCAGATGACATAAGCTGGGTTTGGTGGATGTGGTCAACATGTTATATGTAACACAATATGTAAATCCCAGTGCTAAACAAGATGAGATGAGACCTATCCTCATAAACCTTGAGAGAACAAGTTAGTGAAAATAGGGAGGAAAAAAATTCTAATTATGAGCAGGGATCCTGGTTTTCTCTGATAAAAAAATCCAATTTTTTAATTCAAAAAGTTAGCCACAATCTACATTATTCTGTTAATAAATGAAACTCCACTAATATGTAGATATATACACAGTAGTGATTCATTTTAATCATGGGAAAATGTGAATTTTGAGTTCCTTTTTTTAAACCTGAAAATCGGAGAGGTTTTTTTTTTTAATCAGACAAAACCAGGATCCCTGATTATGAGGGACCAATAGCAACAGCTAGGGCACCACTTCAGAGCAAAACACAAAGCCCTTAAGTTAGGTAACACTGTTGAACTGACTCCTCTGGCACATCTACTACAACAGGTATACTATCAACTGCCAATTTAAAAATGTAATGATGGGATCCAAAAAAGAGCGAAGTGGTTGCAGATAGTAAATGTTTAAAGGCTTGTAATTAGGTTTAAAGTCTAAGCCAATATAGCCAAAGTCCACAAAAAGAGTTAACAGAAGGGAAAAAAAAAAAAAAAAAATCACTCTGCTCTATCAGATGGAAAAAAGAACACATGGTAATATGCAATGACTTTGGCAGCTCAAACCAGCAAGCAAACATGCTGCTAAAGTTTTCCACTAGAAGAACACTTCTTGAAATCTTGGTAAGACAGAAATGACAATAATCAAGTATTATGGCTCACCACAACGTATCTACCGAGTCGTGTTCACATCATAAATAAGGATTCAGACATGGAAAACTTAAGAAGATTTTCTTGCACCCATTATACAGACATATCTAGAATAACAATGCTTAAAGCTTTATTTTTAAGCAGGGTTTTTAGTTCATGCATCTCCATTTCATTTTATGGAAACAGATTTGTGCTAAATTAAACCCCAAGGGATTGCCATGAGTTTACTACGTTGGATTTATTTGGTTTTAAGGACTTTAGCCATTTTGGGTCATAAACCCGTCTCTCTCTGCTCTAAGTTGGTCATTTTATCACATTCCCACAACATGTAGTAGGCCTGGCTCCTAGTTGTACACATTTAACTATGTGAAATTGTTTTAATTTTCAGTGCATGCCAATGCTGTATTATTAGCAGCAGCTATTAACCTCTCTCACCTCCAAGTATCAAGAGTATAAATGCAGGAGTCTTGGTATTTTGACTAGTATGAGGGTACAGAGCTTCTAAAATTTACTGCACAGCAAAACTATCCTAACACAAATACCTTACTCCTCATATGAGGAACATATAGATGACGGGGAATAATCCTGCTAACCCAGACTATTTTTATACCTCATTAAGAGGTATACTTCTAGCTCATTATTAGTGGTGGTCCTTTCAGCACAGCCTTGCTTGATACCACAAAGTTATTCATGTTTCTTCCAGAACAGTACAACCAGATCAGAACCTTTCTGTGCCAAGAGGCTTTACAGAAATAAATTACAGTATTTTATCATGTACACATCAAAGCAGTGTATAAGTAGACCCCATATTTCCAAGCATCAAAGTTAGGATTTCTGTAGATCCAGTGTATAAGTTCCGCCTCGCCAGAGACACCTACAGGGCAGGCATCAGGCACTTAAACTCAGCTGTTGCCTCCTCCCAGAACCTTATAAACGCGGGTGACCACAGCAGCAGCAGCTGCCGCCAGAGCCTGCCAGCCACAGCCGCAGCCAGGAGGGCAACAGCAGAGTTCAGCATGGGGGGGCTACGAGTGGTTCCTGCCCAGCAAGCACCTCTCGCTGCTCCACCCCACTGGCCAAGATCTACCTGTGGGGCAGCCACTAGGCCATTGGTAAGTATTCCCCAGGCCAGACTCGATGGGCACGGGGTTTAGGTGCCCAGCCTGGCTCTGGGGTGTTAGGTCAGGGTGGGGGGAAGGGAGGGGAGGGAGGCAGGAGCCTGGCCTAGCCTCATTCAGCACCAGGGAAGCCCTTAGCACCCTTAGCATGCTGCCTCCCTGTGGGCTGAACGCAGTAGGGCACCAGCATAGGGTTCAGCTGAAGATGAACAAACTTTGAAACAAGATTTTTTTTTTTTTCAAAGTATTAATACAGTGTATAAGTTGAGGTGGAAATTTAAGGGTAAATATTTTGGCTTCAAACTTTGACTTGTGCACCATGAAACATGGTAAAGATTGTAAAAAAAAAGTTATGTGCAACAAAAATTATATTTTCCAAAAACTGAAGACAGATTAACTCCAAAAAATATAGCTAGCAACAAAATCAAAGCACCACATCAAAGCCAACACCAAGTTTTCTGATACAACAATTATACTGTATATAAGCAGGTTGACATCTAATGATTATTAAAAAATTATTTCACTAAGAAGATTTGCTTAGTTTAAAAATGGAAGAAAACTGAACAGATGCTTCAAGAAACCTCCTTGAGTTTCTTTTGTCTAATATGGAGGAAAGGAATCATGGCTCACAATTGTATCTACCTATAAAATAAAAAGGGTGAAGCGGAGGGTACAATACTTTCATGTTTATTTTAAAAGGGAGAAAAGGGTAGGCTTATGAAAATAAATGCACATAGCAATTTAAATAATGCTCATGTTTTACTTCGTAATCATTTTAACAAGAATACACTGAAGGAGGAATTAAAACCTTTTAACTTATAACTACCCATGGTTACCAACAGAAAGGAAGCTGCACATCACTTTCCATCTTATTGATTTTATCTTCACTGATGTTAAGTTTGATTTTTTTGCCTTCCTTAAAGTTTTCAGCAATACTTTATATTGTGAGCAAAATCAATTAGCATGTCCAAAACTCAGTACTGATAATTTTGCAATGAACATGCCAGTTTTCCATAGCTAGATTACAGTCCTGAGTACAAGATGTTGTTTATTTTGTCTCTGCTACATTTTGCTTTATTTATTCTAATTGCCTTTTTAAGTTGTCCTGCTTCTCTTGCTCTAAGCTGCCCCAAGACTTTTTTGGGAAGGGCAGCGTGTAAATTGCATAAATAAATAAAAATAAAGTTATGAAAACCCTTGCCTTAATCCTGTACAACAAACTTCATTTAGGCACTGATCAGGTAACTGTATAGCTCAATGTGCATCCTTATTGTTTACATTTTAAGGAACATTAATTAAGTTTATAAATCACTTAAGTAAATTACTTAACTCTTTGGCCCCACAATCTACTTTGGAACTTAACTAAGTTAACTGAATAATCCACTAGGAGCCAATCTTGAGGAGTCCTAAAGTGAGTAGGTCCTGTTCATTCCAAAGCTGCTGTCAGAAGCATAAAGTGCCCTAAGAAACAAAGTACGGTGTTTTAATGATGCATGAAAAACTTAATGAAGGTTAATCCTGTAATTAATGAGTATTGGTTACACTAAGCTGGGCAAGCACATATTCCAGGTAAGGGCAAAGCCCTTTCCAGTCATAAGGCTATGTGCTTAAATGAAGTATACCAGGGATGTTAAAGATATGGCATGTAGGCCAGATTCAGCCCACAGACCCTTATCATCTAGCTCCCAGTGCTGCCTGTGAGTCTCTGGCCAGCACACTGCATGCAATGGCTATGGCCCTATATGCTACATGTGGCACTTCTACTCTATCAGTCCTGCAAGATGGATCCTGGGCCAGTCCACAAACCAGCCTCCTGCACCACATTTGGCAGGCAGGTTCTATTTGGCAAGGGCACTACATGCAGTGCATACCCCAGACTAGCCCTGTGCACCACATGGCATGCAGGGCTGGAGCCAATACACATTACACAGAGTACAAAGGGCTAGTCTGTGTTATGCACTATATGTACTGGGCATCACAACCCATCCCTGCATACTGTCCGTAATGCATGCCAAAAACTGCCCCACATAGCACACATGGGGCCAGGGCAGGCATGTGCTCCATGCAGCGTGCAGGGCCAAAGCCAGCTAAAAGCAGCATGTTCAGACACAGAGATATAGCAAGTACACAGGTATTTTCCAAGAAGCACTCCCTTGCACTGTCCGATACAATGGAGACAAGTCTTAAGAGCTAGGCCAGGAGTATTTTTGCTGCCAACAGTCTCCAAAGCTGGACAGGTCAAAGGATAGGGACAAAAATAAGGTACATATTACTGGTTGACAATCTGTAGAAAAATAATAATAATAATTTGGTGTTTCAGATTTCTCATACCAGCTCTCAGTTCAAAGACAAAATACCCTATATTGGTGAAAGTCTTGCTTTTCCAATTTTCAGGTATCAGGCTACTGAAAAGGTTTAGTATTCCTGAAGTTTTATAAATAAGCTAACATTAATTAAATTGCTTCATTCCTCAGCTGAAGTGCACAAATAAGTATGTGTATGGAAAAATTGGTTTAGAAGTAAAGACCAAAATTAGGATTTCATGTACAGTGATACAAAGCTCCACTTCCACCTTATACTATATATATTTGATTCCAAGCTGAGGTTTTCCCCAATAGGCATTGGGGAGGGGGGGTAAGCCCCTCATCTTATAATCACATAAAGAAAGTCTCACTAAATACACTGTCTACCAATAAACTGCTGCCAAAAGCAGCACGTGCTCAGTAATGGAAACCAGCTATGACTATAAAACCCGTAGCCCACATTAGGCAAACATGCTAATGAGAACTTGTATATTTTTGGATGGCATCCTATGTATAAGCCCCAGACCCAGAAGCCTTGGAGTTTGGATACCCCCTAGCAGCTAGGAGAAAAGTACAAAAGCAGTCCCCCATTACCACATAATTGATGAGAACCGTGCAACCCATCTGAATAAGACCCAGCTGAGTAATAGCAGTGCCCTCACTGCCAACTTTTTTCCAAATTATAGTGAGCCACAACATTT
>NW_017729032.1:79452093-79453926 GCF_001723915.1 Gavialis gangeticus
AAAAAAAAAAAAAAAAGCTAACATGCATCAGTTCTGGAAGAAATAAATCTCTGGGTACCATATGCAAATTACTACAGCCATGTTTAATTTTGAGGTTATTGTTTTCAAATTTGATCCTCATTTCCATTTGTTCAGGAAGAGCAGGGTCTGATAGTGAAGGGAAGAGGAAGAGGCTGCCAGGGGAAAAAGTTGGGGGGAAGCAAAGAGCTACCTGAGCCCTCAGATTTATTTTCCCTGCTGTAGCAGTCAGAAGGGAACAAACTCAAGGCAAACCTCTAACACTTGGAAAATGGTGAGAAATTTATAAATTTTCCATATATGAAATCTAATTATTGAGGGGGTCATCTTATATTCAAGGTCATCTTCTGTTTGAATAAATAGTGTATATCCACACATGTGCCTTTATCTGAACTTTTCAAAACTGAAACGCAATAAAAGGGTTTGGACAAAAAAAATTTAAATCTTAAATAATAAGTGAAAACAAAGGACATAAATTAACTACATAGGACTTTTCTCTTTTGCTTATTCAAGAGAATTGGGAAAGAGCGCCGTGTCTGAAAGCCACAAGTATTCATATATTTTTCTCATCTGTCACGTTTTGCCTTTTGAAATTATACATTTATTTAAAATATATATTTAGTATGTCACATGCAATTTCCAAAAGAAAGCAAATAATTTAAATTATTTGCATTTCAATGCAATTTATGAACATGTTGATGTAACTAGCCCACCTACTGCTTTAGATGAAGACATTTCACCTGCTGTAGCAATATTTCTGTTTGCAGGGAAACACCGTTTATGAGACTTAATAAATTTAAAACTGGTAAACAGAAAAATAGTTATTATACAATGATCAAAAGTGTAATCATTAAACCCCATAAGACAGACCACAGTTCTTCATTTATCTGTTAAACATATTTGGTTTGAGGTGTAAAAAGAAAAGCTGTTTTAATAGTCTCCCAGTAAGAAATTAATACAATTCTACATAAAATGACTTAAAACATTTATGAACTTTGCCAAAGTAAAATTCTAACTTTAAGATAGTTATAGAGGAAATATTGAGGGAAATATAGCATGCAGAGGATAAATGAACTGAGAAACAATCCTAACGTACTTAGGAAATGCAAATTACACTAGCTCAGTGTTTTCAAACTGGCTTTGGCTGGATTCCCTTTTAATTGCAAAGTATTGCTGCTCATACCATCTATCCCAAGGTATATCTTCACGTTCATTCCCTAAGAAGAGTGTCAAGGCAGACATCAACATGTGGTAATGCCATTAGTCACTGCATGCTGACCAGAAGCTCCACCATCATTAGTGACATCTAGGCACATACTCCTTGGCAAATCACTACCTGACTCTGGGGGTACACATACCCTAGCTTGACAATCATTGGACTAGACCAATTCACCTAATCTGTGACTTCCTGGGAGTCACAACCTCCATCTCTTTCTTCTGAGATGTTTAAGTAATAAAAAAAATTAAGAGTGCCAAATACCTACAGTTTCAAACTACCTAAAAACGCAAGGAAAATGTTAATTTGTATAGGATGATAAACACTAGTTAAAGCCAGAAGCAGTAGCATTAGGAAGTGTCAATCACCTCATTAATCTAAGTTATGGACCCTGTAAATAGTTTTGTCTCTCCCACCACTACAGTTATCAAGTCTTCAAAACAATTTGCTGTACTACAGAAGTTTCTTACAAAAGAGAATTCAACACAACTCAGCAACTTAACCGTTACAACTAATGTAGACCCAATTTAAGTTAATCAAGTGAGGAATTCCTTATCTTTCACCACTAACCAAAATGGAAAAAAAAAAAAAAAAAAAAA
>NW_017729032.1:79454064-79457222 GCF_001723915.1 Gavialis gangeticus
AAAAAGGAAAAAAAAAAAAAAAAAAAAAGTATATTCAGGTTGACTCTGGCTGCATATATACGTTGAAATGGTCTGGGAGAATTCTTCCAGGTTTGCCCTCCCAGTAGAAAAACTTAACTAGAGAGCCCTGTATAGACATCTGAGCTGTGCAGCAAAGACCCTATAGTACTGACACTGGTCTGCCAAGAGGCCCTAGGGCACCTAAGGCTTTAGTTCAGGGCAGGGGGCATGGGTTCTGCTAAGTCAGTGAAGTGAGGTGAGGAGGTTGCCATGTCAATGACAGCCGGTACTGCCAGGTCAGTGACATGGGGCAGAGGTTGCTCCTGGGTCAGCAACAGGGATGGGGGTTGGCTATAGCTGAAAAAGCTGAGAACAGAATATGCTGCCTTAAGTGCTTTGGCACTGTGCTTTTCCAGACTGAAGTACTCAGGAGGGTGCTCTACTCCTTGCTTGACTGAGATTGACACACTCTCTCCATGGTTCCTGTGGGGGAATGTGGCAGGGAAAGAAGAGGTAGCAAAGCTTGCTGGAGGACTGCACTGCAGCTCCTCTAAGACAGGTACCAGTAGTACGGATGTTCAGTCTCCTGAAAGATATTCTCCCAGAAACCATTTCATTCAGGTTGTTCCCAAGTTATTTTTCTCCCAAAGTAGCCACTTTTACTCTGGTATTAAAATCATGCATATCTATATATTTCTGGTTTCTCTTGATAGAGCAGTGACTCAGGAGAAACTGAACATCTGTATATAACATGAAAATATATTTGACCAAGTATGGAAAAACTTTTTAAAATATCTACCACGCTTAAGTCTGGTTTGCAGCACCAGGGCAAATCAAAGTGGACTTAATGGACCTGAAAACCAATTACAACAGTTCAATAAAATAGGTTAAACATGTGGATGCTCATTAAAGTTCCAAAAACAAATCTTAAATCTTTCTCATATCTTCAATTCTGAACATCAAGGGCACCTATATGCATGCATCGAGACTACTCCAATGCACTGCAATTAAATCTGGCAATCCAGCATCACATGCATCAGCATCCCCATGCTGAAAAACAGCAGCAAGGGCGCTTTAACCAAAACTCATACTCCAAGCTTTAAAGTGCACCTACCGCCATTTTTCAGTGCACAGACACTGATACACATGAAACACTGGTGCTTTAGAGTGGCATTTGTATAAACACCCCAAGTGGTTAAATAAAACCAGACTGAAGTTACCAATTTAACTGTTATGATTAATATATGGAAGAACGGTTAGGACTAGGATCAAAAGGACTAGGACTAGGAAGTTTGGTCATATTACTATGGAAAAGCATAAGAAAATTTGCATACAAGAAGGAAGTTTGGAAGGCCAAGGCATGATTTGAAATGCAATAAAATAAAAAAGTGACGCTCTGGACAATCTCTATATGATAGAATGAATTATCATGGCTCTGACATCAACTGCAGAAAGACATGGAAACCTGTGGCACACCTTTAACCTCCCGGGACACTTCACTGCTGACTTGAGAGGGGCTGTTCTTAGACATCAAACTCGTAAAATGTGGTTTGAACAACAAATCATCCAGACTGGACTGTGTTAAGTGTCACTTAAGCACAGAGTGTTAGTCCTTATCCCATTGCCTGGATTAGTTGGTGACCCCTTTGTTCCTGTGGGTTTGCTGCTAGTTTACTTGTCTCTGCCAGCACTGTCCACTTCCCCATTTTCCCCACCCACCCTTGTTTTTTCTATTCTAATTGCTCTCTCCTCCTCATATTATGATTTCTGGGCATCCTTTCAAAGCACCTGATGAAGTGACTTTCAGCCCATGAAAGCTTGTGCTATATATGGACTGAAATATACATATATATTTCAGCCCATATATAGCACAAGTAGAGAACAGGATAGATTATGTACATTGCAGACTAACCAGCATGTGCATGTATATGTGCATATGTGTGTATCCTTTCAGCCTATATCTATCTCAAATCTAGGCTGAAAGGATACACACACATGCACACGCACACACTGGTTAGTCTACAATTGCATATCTACCCTGCTTTCTGCTCGACTTCAGACTATAGTATCTAATTATGTGTCTGTTCACAACTATAATCAGGTAACAGATGATGAGCATTGTTGGCAGCAAAGACAGTGAAGACAACAAATATTGTAGAGTAGTAGAAGAAGTTAGGAATTACTTGGAGAAGCTAAAAGCTTTCAAGTCAGCAGGGCTGGATGAGATGTATCCTAGAGGACTAAAACTGGCTGAGGTAATTTCAGAGCCATTGTCTATCCTTCTTGAGAACTCATGGAACTGGGTGAGATTCCAGATGATTGGAAAACGGCAATATAGTGTCCATCTTTAAGTAAGGGAAGAAAGAGGATCCAAGAAATACAGACTAGTCGGCTTGGTCTTGATACCTGAAAAGATCACAAAGTAGGTCCTCAAGAAATCTATTGTGAAGCACCTGGAGAACAAAGTGATCAGAAAGAGATGTCATGGACTTCCCAAAAACACCAAGTTCAGTGGTGTTGCATACACTCTGGAAGGCATGGCTAGGATCCAGAATGATCTGGATAAATTGGGAATATGGTCCAAAAATCAACCAGATGAAATTCAACAAAGACAAATGAGAAGTCCTGCATTTGGGACAGAAGAACTACATGAACAAATGCACACCGGGGGATAACTGGTTAAGCAGCAGTACTGCAAAAAAGAAACTTGAGAACCTAACCATAATATTAGCCACCAACAATGTGTTCTTACCGCAAAAAAGTCAACAACATCCTAGGATAAATTTACAGGAATATCACTTGCAAATCAAGGAAAGAAGTGATGTTGGCAGAGCTGGCAGCAGCATTGATCCTCTCCACCCTGCTCCACCCTCCTGCACCAGGTCCCACCCACTGGACCACAGAGGCCCCCTGGGGGACGGCAGCAAGGCAGGGAGCCCTGAGATCGCAGCCCACATCCTCCCTTGCCCCCTACAGGTTCTGCTCTGCTCCAGCCATGCCACCCACAAAGTGGGGAGGGAGCAGGCTCTGTGCTCTGCTATGGCCACAGCAGCTGCCAGATCTTGTATCCCTGGCAGCTGGGACCCCCCCCCCCCAGGCAGGGCTGGGGGGTCAGGGAGTTGCGGGTCAGGAATGAGTGACACCGGCAGGGCTAGGGT
>NW_017729032.1:79462222-79463004 GCF_001723915.1 Gavialis gangeticus
GGGGCCCCCCCCCCCCCAGGCAGGGCTGGGGGGTCAGGGAGTTGCGGGTCAGGAATGAGTGACACCGGCAGGGCTAGGGTGGCTGTGGTTTGGGAGAAGAGGAGATAGCATGAGCAGGGACAAGGCACTGGCATATCAGGGCTGCTCCATGCTGCAAAGCAGCTGGAGAGTGAAGGGGGTCAGCCGCAGCTGGCCCCACACCCTGGTTTCATACACATTAGGGCTAGAAGGGACCTCAGAAGCTCATACAGTCCAGCCCCCCGCCCAAAGGGCAGGAAGTCAGCTGGGGTCACAGGATCCCAGCAAGATAAGCATCCAATTTACTCTTGAAGGTGTTCAATGTAGGTGCTTGAACCACCTCTGATGGCAGGCTGCTCCAGACCTTGGGGGCTCGGACAGTAAAGAAATTCTTCCTTATGTCCAGCCTGAAACGGTCTTGCAGTAGTTCATGACCGTTCAACCTCGTCATCCCTTGGAGCACTCTGGTGAACAAACATTCCCCAGATACTGGTGGTCACCCCTGATAAACTTATAGGTGGCCATCAGATCACCCCTGAGCCTCCTCTTTTCCAGGCTAAAGAGTCCCACGGCTCTCAGCCTGTCGTCATAAGGTCTGTTTTCCTGACCTCTGATCATGCGCGTGGCTCTTCTCTGGACTCTCTCAAGCTTCTCCACATCCTTTTTGAATTGTAGAGCCCCAAAATGGACACAGTACTCCAGCTGCGGCCTCATGAAGGCCAAGTACAAGGGGAAAATGACGTCCCAGGATTTGCTTGAGAAGC
>NW_017729032.1:79463484-79465822 GCF_001723915.1 Gavialis gangeticus
GGGATAGAAGTCAGGCTGATGGGCCTACAGTTCGCTAGATCCACTTTCCTCCCTTTCTTGAAGATAGGCACCACATTGGCCTTCTTCCAGTCTTCGGGCACTACAGCAGAGCGAAAATGGAGCAAAGGGAGCAGGGGAAGCTCTGATTTATTATCTGATAGGTATTTAGAATTTATTCTGTTATAATGATTGAGGCTCTGGTAGGCTTCCAAATTGCTTGAAAACTGTAAATATATCAATAAAACACTGTGCTCAACTGAGACAGACATAGGAGTAGTGTTTCATTTTAAATCACAGATGTGGGGGATTTTAAGAAAAGATTTTTTTTTTTTTTTTAAATCAGAGAATTTGTGATTTTTTAAACAGAGAAAACCAGGACCCCTGGTTATAAGTAGTATCAGGGTGCTGGAGAGGTCATCAGGGAGCTGCAGCCATTTCTTAACCACTGCTGCCGTCAGACATCCAAAAAGAAGCTCTGTACCCTAAATTTTAGCAATGGTCCCTGCCTCTGCTCACCCTGCCCTCAAATTCTTGGCCCCTCCTGGGGCCACATGGGTGAGATGGCACTGGCTCCATGGGCTGGATCCAAACTGCAGGCACCATAAATTAAATTAACTATATCAGTTTAAAAAAAAAAAAAAAAAGACCTGGGCATCACTTTAAACAGTTTAATATAATGCTTGGAGCAAAGACCAGAAATAGTCAGAAAAACTCAAAAGATTTTAGGACATTTAACTGTATATTCCAGACATACATACATAAAATCTTTTGCGTTTCTTTTTTACTATATCTACATATATCTATCGGTATCAATATACGTATATTGAATGTGTACATTTATATGTACATAATATGGCTTTACATGAATGTATATTGTGGAAACACCTGAAACATTTTGCAGAATATTGCTCAACCCATCTCAAAAAGAAAAATGCAAAACAGGATTCTGCGAAGAGTGACTAAAATGATTTTCACATGAAGAGAGTGACAAGTTCAGGATGTTTTTTACCATAGAGGGAAGACCAATCGAAATGCCTGTAGCAAAGTATAAATGTGAATATATGTGAGAAAGACATGAGAAAATGAAGTATGGTGTATCTTATAACACAATAATGAGGGGACATTCCATTAATTTAAAATAGTGACAATTCAAAATTGACACAAAGAAACACTTTTTCATACAATGGGTGGAAAAATATGAAAATAAACCAATGAAAACAAAAACAACAGATTCACAAAGGAATTAGATAATTATATATAGATATCTGGAATATCCAAGTTATAAAACATAACTGGGTTTTTAAAGGGATATTAGACTCTCTCTCAGGCTGAAAGGTAATCTTTCAGAGCTAGAATTATGTAGTTGGGAGGTGAACAGACTGTCCATCATTTTGCATCTGATGCTAGTTGCCATCAGAGGTAGGATACAGAACTAGATCTACCTTGGGTTTTACCCAGTATGACTGTCCCTGTGTCCCAGTCCAGGACATAGTAGCAACTGTGCAACAACCTCGCCTCTAAACTAGTTCAGGTTAATTTAACTAAACAGACTTTATTTTGAATAGAGTAGGATAGAGTGCAGCTCACTCCCTAGATTTGCAGTGCCAAAAGGAATAAAAAAATGTATTAAAATACAACCAATTATTTTAGTCTCAAATTACAGTTATTAACTGAATACGTACACACACGTCAATTTAAATCTGGTTGCTCTCCAGATTAGGATTACAACCCATTGGTCAACTGATATGTGGAGTTTACCCTGAGAATTTAATTTTCAACTGGTGCTCACAGAACATGAAGAGAAAAGACACATTTCAGGAAAAAAAGGGATGTTAGCTGGCCTAAATAAGGGTCTTTAGGATAAGAGGCAAAAAGAATCTTCATGAAGTTTTGTTAAATGCCAGTTTTATGCATGTCTTAAACAGTTTCCGCTACACACTACAGAACCTTACAAAAGAGTGGGCTCTACAGAGATTTCATTCCCCTTTGTCTTCACCTTGTATTTCTGCTGTTCTTCAGTTTCCCCAAATGATTTTTCCCTTTGTTAATAAAGAAAAAAAAGAATCACAAAACTAAATTCATTTGCACATGGATAACCAAAAGACATTTAATCGCCAACACATCTCAGAGTAAAAACTAAACTTCCTATATGGCCTATATGTTTACATGTGTAATGAGGCCCCTTTCCCATTACCAGACAGCATGGATGTCTGAGGCAGCCCTCTGGTCTCCCCAGGGTTTGGCATGCTTTCCTCTTCTGTCCTTCCTCCACCTCTTTCTTGTTCTGTGGCTACCCTAGCTCTGTCTTAAGCTTGTTCTCTCCCCAATCCCTTCACAC
>NW_017729032.1:79470822-79479280 GCF_001723915.1 Gavialis gangeticus
ACTTTAACTCCCTCCACTTCTACTTTCTTACCTTAACCTTTCCCATTACCAGACAGCATGGATGTCTGAGGCAGCCCTCTGGTCTCCCCAGGGTTTGGCATGCTTTCCTCTTCTGTCCTTCCTCCACCTCTTTCTTGTTCTGTGGCTACCCTAGCTCTGTCTTAAGCTTGTTCTCTCCCCAATCCCTTCACACACATGCTAGGTACCATATCCAAACAGTACAATGGTGACTATGGTCTTCCACAGATCCCTTCTTTGAAGCATATAGAATTTCCACTGTCAATACATTCATCCATTTAAATAAACTCTTGACACAAGTCAACTGCTGTCTTCCATGATCTCTCCTTCCTTCCATCTTTCCAGTTATGACCAGACTTTCAATTTCCTCTTTCCTCATTACATGTCCAAGAAACTCTAACCGTCTCCTGCTGATGTTACACACATGCACCTGTTCTTAACAGACGAAGGGGCAGGCAGCAGGTGCTGGGGCCTGGAGGCCAGGGGCCTGGGGGGCTTGGGGCCAGGGGCTCCAGGACACTGCTCCACTCCCCCACTTCGCCTTGGGGAGTGAGGAAGCACCTGGAGTCAGGGCTGGGTAGTGGAGCACTTCCCCGGAGCCAGTGGAACCCACAGTGGAGCTCCCCAGAGCCAGCAGAGCCTGACTTGGGGCAGGCTCCTCTATGAGGTGAGGCAAGGCAGGGATGGAGGCTGGGGCTGGCGCAGGCTCTGCTGGCACTGGGGAACTGCTCTGCAGGCTCCGCCGGCTCCAGGAAAATGCTCCATTCCCCTGCCCTGATGCCACATGCCTTCTCAATCCCCGAGGTGAACCGAAGGAGCGGAGTAGTTCTCTGGAGCCAATGGAGCCCACGCCAAGCTCCTACCCCCACCTCAGGGAGGAGCTTACCTTCTGTAAGTGTCCCATGCTGCAGCCCAGCTCATATCCCGACGGGTCCACAGCCTAAGAGTTTGTGCATGGCCAAACTTTTACTTGTGCGCGACTATGCACGCACACACCTTAGAGGGAACCTTGACTGGAAGGTGGCTGAAGGAGCAGAGGTGACCACTAAAAGAGGGGCAAGGGCAGTACCTTGAAACCCCAGTGCTAATGAGGAATGGTGCATAGAGATGGGGAGGTATGCTCAGTGCAGCAGACAAGAAACTAGTGTTCACTGATGGGAGTGAAGGCAATCAGATACTGACTGTGGGCCAGACCTAGAAGGGCCAGCAGAGGCATAAAGGGAACGACCTAACTCCAGGTTGCCAATCCTGCACTAAGAGCACGTCTTCCTGTGAAAAGAGCCTGTGGTCCTGAACAGTGGGCCCCACCCTAACCAGTGCAACTAGAGCAAACTAGGCCAGGACCTGGGTGACCCCGACCAGACACAGACCAGGTGTCCAGCAACTCAGATGCCCTATGAGGCCGAGCTTGTGCCAGTTTAGCCTGTCAAGGTATGGTGGGGGAGCCACTGATATGCAGCTCAGAAGAGAGACGCAAGCCAGGAGAAGCTCCAGAAAACAAGTACACCCAACCTCTTCTAAAGGAGCATACATGTTATTCCATACCTACCAATATATGAACAATTATCAGTGAAAAGATAACTTTGCTTTTTCCAGTGGCAAATTTAATTCAGTTATTACCAAGACAGAGTAATGAATATGACAATGACAGCATTAGTTCTGTTTTGCTCCCTTGCTCTCTTTACTCCCTATACATTTTTACAAGGTAACAAATTTCATTTTCATCAAATTCTTTGGGACATTTCTAATACATGTGGGAACTTTTGGGTGGTGAAAAAAGCAGAGTCAAGATTAAATTTGAGGGAAAATAAGTTTACAGAGACAAGATAATACTGGTTTTACTGGTCAGCAAAAAGCAATTGTTTATAGATGTAAAATACTGCAACTTTAATTACTTCCCAAGTACCTTCACAGTTACTGAGTTTATACTTGTCAGAGCAATGTCTGGTAAGAATAACGTAATTAAGCATAAAGGATTAATACAGAGAAATTAAAAAGAAAAGTTTGTCAGGTTTTGACAGTGCTTTTCTGAAAAAAGCAATCCTACTTAGCTAGAAAGGTGTTTTATCAATTTAAAACATGAATGCACATTTGTCCCTGCATCAGCCTATCATGCATTCATCATTTTAGCTCCAACAAATCTAGCAGAGTTTTAGGAATAAAGATATATACGGTTATTCTTTCAACAGCTATTGGTGCTTTATTCAATTGTGTTGTCCTCACAAACATCTTTGTCTACATGTGCCATTTGTATGTAAGACTGGATGCTTTGGAAGAGCAACTTTCATTGAAGCAATGCATGCACCACCCCACCACCTCTATGCTTCCCTAGAAGAGTTTCATTTGGAAACACACACACACTATGCAGTTCCTTTATTTTAAGCATTCCAAATCAGGAGGCGCTACTTCACTGTCAGGGTGGCTAGGATCTGGAACCAACTTCCAAGCAAAGTCGTGCTGGCTCCTATCCTAGGGGTCTTTAAGAGGAAGCTAGACGAACACCTTGCTGGAGTCATCTGACCCCAGTACTGTTTCCTGCCAAGGCAGCTGGTCAGACTTGATGATCTGCTCATGTCTCTTCCGACCCTACCAGCTATGAAACTATGAAATGTAAGGACTCCAATAAGTGAGCACAGATGAAAGGACACAGAATCCATGGAGACAGCATATGCTGAAACACCCCGTGATATCCTGCAGTAAGTATTAATGCACATCTTCATTTTTCATTTTTTTTACATTTCAATACTTCTGAAATAATCTCTACTACTGAACAAATAAACTTTCAAGTATGCTAGAAAAAGAAAAAGTCTAGCCTCTTTATGCAGCCAAGCAATCTGCCTCCACTATTGAGGTAGAAAAGAAGCACCCACAGTTCAGACTGTCAGACATTGAGATGACTTAAGAATATTAATGTTCCTGTGCAGGAAAGAAGCAAAGCAGACAATCTCTGAAGGGTAAATTCTTTCATTCCACGTTTCCAGAAACAATAAGGAAAGGAAAAGGGGAATCAGGACCTATTCAAGGGACTGGCCTTAAAATGGACTGCTTAAGGCTAAATCAGGAATAGACTGAAAAAGATATGAGGAAAGTGTTATAACAGCTAACATTGGAGTAAATTTGTAGCCAGGATGGTCCAAGACACCAACTGCTATTAAAAAAAATAAACAAACTTGGAGAGGACTCCAAACCAAATCTTTTCCAGGCCAGCTTCAGGAGAAAAAAAAAAAAAAATACACTTTCACTAAATCCCCCCCCCCAGGAATAATGTGAATCTTTGGTAAAATATAAAAATAAGGAAGCTCTAGCAGACCCATTATATCCAACTGCCATTCCCTCACTAGAAAGCTATCAGGATTCACAGAAATTACTCTAAAAGAACTTGTCACTCAAATAGCAGGTTTTCTACATGACACAGACTTCCCCAGTAACAGCCAGAACATTTGACCACTGCACTGAGAAGCCTTACTTGCACCAGTACATTAATATCCTACACCATGTAGGTACAGCTGCCTGCCTGAAGCACCTACTAGGATTACACTCAGATTTGCAGCCACAAAAGAAATCACACAAATCATCACTGTCACCCCAAAAAACTTTACTTTCAAGAACTGACACTTCCTCCAAACTCTGGGCACAGCAATAGGCACAAAGACGGCTCTCCAATATGCCAACCTCTTCATAAGACCCCTGGAAGAAGAATTTTTAGAGAAATGCATTACGAAAACTGCACTATACCTGTGTTACATGAATATTTTCACCTGAACCAAGAACCTTGGCACTTGGTTATTGATTTCCACCACACATTCAATCATCAGCATCCTTCTCTTAGGAATATAGCTACACTAACATCAATTTCAGACATCATGACCCACAATTCAGGATGGCACCCTACAAACCACTACATATAAAACAGCCATGGCACCATCATGTCCAAAAACAGAAATCATCCCAGACACCAAGCACTGTAATCTATGATCAGGCTCTCAGATATTACTGCATATCCTCTGAAGAGAATACTTGCATCACTGGCATCACCAACCTGAAAACTGCCTTTTCTCAGTAAGGAAACCCCTGCAGAGAAATAGGCTGCATCTTTGAAAAAGCCAAGTAAATACCTGGTATTAACCCACTGTAAGAAAAAAAAGAAGAGAAGGAGAAGGGAGAAGAAGATATAGGAAAAAAACTCCACCACCCACAAACCTCTGGTTGTCCCCTAGCAACCCATACCTGAACTGATAATAAGGATGAACAGTTACAGTCTACCCTCAAAATGGATCAGACAGAAATATTCCTAACCCACTTGGCTTCTGCCTTTCAAAAAATCCCCTAACCTCACCCAATTTAACAGCAAACTCCTGCTGATCAATGGACTCCAAATAGGATACAACCCTGCCTTAAAAAAATCTGTCCACAAATATCTATTTGAATCACTATCAGTGCTTTGCCCAACCACTACCAATGGAACCATCAGAATCCACAGATCCTTCATGTCTATCTGAGAATGTGATGCATCTCATCGAGTGATCAGCTACCATCATGGAAGCTACATAGGTTCAACTAAACAAAAAAACTATAATCCAGGGAGACACAGCCACAGATCAGTGTTTCCCAACCTTTTCCAGCACAAGGCACGCTTATATTAATAACATTTTACTGCAGCACACCTGGTTAAGGCATTCCCTATCCTCATACCTATTATAGCTCATTGCCATGGCAAAATTCTGCAGCACACCTGTTTATTTCTGACGGCACACTTTTGTGCCACCGCACACTGGTTGGGAAACACTGCCATAGATAGTAGAATACTTTTCATAGTACAAACACCTACTTTCTGATCTCACAATCTTTGTGCTCAATGGAAATCTACCAGACACCTTCAGAAGACAGGCCTCAATATAAATTCATAACCTTACTGGGCACTAAAACCCATGACCTAACCGAAGACAAACTTTATGGCTCATTATAATCTATCTGTGATCTCTTGTTAATCTCTCTACAGAGCACAAAAAGATTCCATCTTGAATGGTCTTGCTCTCCTACTAATCAGGTTATCCCTTCTGCTGCACTTTTGTCATCTTTAAGCTACTCCTAATTAGAAATGTAAAATTTCTGGAAATTTTGAAGCCATGGGGGAAAAAAACATTTTTTCAGGGGGGGTTTTTGTTTGTTTGTTTGTTTGTTTTTAGGAAAACACAAATTTTAGGAAAAATTGAAATGAATGCAATACTTATTTTCTTAGCACCCTTTGTAGATCTAAATTCACTTTGCTACTTTAAGAACATAAAATGTATTATTATGTACAACTTGGTTTGCTCATAAAATTATCATGTTTGGTACATTTAATAAATTTAAAATTATAGTTTATTCAGACAATAATCACAAATTTACTAATTGAATTTACTTTAAAATGCTTTTAATGTTGTTACAAATGGAGCTACAAGCTTCTGAATTCCGAAGAACCTAGCATCTCTTAGTTTTTGCCAGTTTGAGAAGTAGGCAAAAATTAGTTGAAAATAGAAAAAACCATCAACGTTATAGTAAAACAAAAAAGTTATTATGTATTTCAGACGTAGACTCTTCCACAGTGTCACACAGTTACAGAAAGCACTGATTTTTAGAAAAAGAGCTGAGAAAAAAAGGGGGGAAAACCAACTCAATTGGATGCAAATTTTGCTACATGAAACTTAGTCTAACTAGTCTCATTTTCTGAGCTATCACTATCAGCCGTTTCTGCTGCTTCTGATCCTTCGTTTTTATCATCTTCATGGACTTCTGAAAACTGAAAGTTTCCCTGGATTGAGACAAGCTTCTCTACTCTTTCACATGTTAGCTTATTTCTTGATTTGGTGCGAGTATTTCCAAACATAGACCAGTTTCTTTCACATGCTGCAGAAGATGAAGGAATCTGAAGCAGGCAGGAAGCAAGAGGAGTTAAAGGCTGTGTTATGCAAAGGTTTTGCCACCATGTTGCAGGAGGGATGTGCTTGGCAGAGTCCCAGACTGCATCCCTAGACCAAATACCTGAAGATGGTCTGTATTCTGCAACATTTGAAAGTACCTTTCCAACATCAAGTACTAAGTGTATTTCTCGTTTTATAATTTAGCCAAATGTAGTAGCAGTGCCATCATCACTAACATTTCTGCCTTTGAATCTTGGATCCAAGAGATCTGCAGAAGCATGAACTGATTGGCAACAAAATTCTTCCAATCTGCTAATAAAGTCTTTCATTTTTCTTTCTTCTGTACTTGTAAGTGGAGATGCACTTAGATTCTCAAAAACAGTTGATTTTATCTGGGCCATTTGGTAAGGAACGTCTGACAGAAGTGCACTGTCTGATTCAGCTGCAGTGATTGCTGAAGAAATTGGCTTTAGAAACTTCCAGGAGTTCTGAAGCAGAACCCAGTAGACATCCTCATCAAGTACAGAGTTCCTTACTCTTCTGGGTACTTTAAGATCCTCAGTTATTACTGTTTCTTTGTTTTTTAGTAAACTTTCAAATGAGATCACCACTCTACCCCATCTAGTTTTACTACAGAGTTTGAGTGTCACTATTTGATTCTTTGTATCCTTGTCTTCCTGCTCCTTAAAGACTGCACCTACAATATGAGTAGCTTTTACAACTTCTTTTGCTCTTCTATAGATCTTTTGCAGTGTGTCCAACTTGATGATACCATTAAGCAAGTTTAGCCCATGGGATACACATTCTATTGCAATAATATATGGATATTTATCCATTATGTTCTCCCATGCTGCTTTCATGTTACTTTGTCAGTCAGCAAAGCAAGTACTTCACCACTTCCAATCTTCTGTAGACCTTCACATATTTTACTACTGATACACTCTGCAGTATGGTTGCTCTCTTCTGCTTCAATGTTTCTGTAAAAAACTGGTTGAGGTGTCATTATCACGAAGTTTTGATTCCTTCTCCCTGCACATTTATCCATCTATCTGTAAGTACTACAAGAGACAGTGCTTCATTGACTTTACCTTGCACAGATTGCATTACATGTTCATATTCTGACTCTAAAAGAGGCTTGCTCAAAGAATGCCTGCTGGGTAAATGGTATTATGGTCTTAGTAATTTAAAAGTTTCCTGTCAGCATGCATTTTCAGTTATTGACAATGGCATCACAGAAGATTATATTGCTCTTGCAAGACCTTGGTCAATTTTTTCCTGATCATCAGCTGTCATCTCATCTGCAAATGAAGCTATTGAGAGTCTTTTGCATACAGTTGGTTCCAATATTTGGTTACTTGAGGATGTTGATTGGGCAACCCTTTAGGATGCTAATGTTATAGCAGCAGCAGCAGCAAGCAGAGGACTTCTGGATCGAGAAGGTTGGCAAAAATACTTGCACTTCTGTCATTATGATCTACCTCCTCCTCACTTACACCCATGACGGATTTTTTAATGCCTGCAGGACACTTCTTACATACAAGGATGTATTTGGTCATCCTAGTTGCATTTGGAAATGAATATTTCATTTGACACTATTTGCAAATCGCATTTTTTTTCCTCAGAATAACTTGCAGTGTGGAAATGCTTCCATATGCTGGAAGTTGGTCGCACCATTTTGCTGAAGGGGAAGAAAGCAAAACGTAATTTAATGGTTAGACGGCATATATAAACACTAAGCTACACCAAGTACACATTTAGTAATGGATAGAGAAGAAGCCTCCTCAGTTAACTGTGAACTTCCTTCACTGCTAAGGTTGGATCATTTGTCACAAAACATCAGATTAGTAGGAATTCAATTATGAATTACACAGGTTATGAAAAATACTAATGCAGTTCAAATATACTGAATTCAGAGAAATTTAAATGCTTACCTTTCAATAAAGAAGTATACTTTCTCTCAGCTCCTTTGTGCTGCTTCTGTACTTCTGTGGGTCTCAAGGTCACAGGGCAATGAGACAGCAGGTTCCTTCCAACTCCAAAATCTTTAGACTTGCTCTGTCTCCTCTCCTGAGGCAAAAAGCTCCTTGTTTCTAATCTCTACAGGAATGAATGGATGCTGCTGCCAGTGTCCACTCCCAGTCCTTTGAGGCCTAGTCAGGAGGACAGGAGCAGATCCACCAACCTCTAGATCAAAAGTGAACAATGGACCAAGTCCACAAGCAAAGGCACTGAATCCTTCTTCCTTCTCTTGTGAAAATGGCAGTGCCCACTGGGGACAGAAATGCATCTTGCTCTTGCATTTGAGAGTTGTACTGTTCTGCTTGTCCTCAGCGTACAGGAATTGTAATGATCTGATACTGTAGACAGTCTTACATAAAAGTCTTTCTATTACATCGTTATTAGAAAACATTTTGGGGGAGTAAAGGGTAGCAATATATGAACACCTTGTCTTAAACATACTATTTGTCATTTTAAAAGAAAATATTTCGTAAGAGCTTTTTTTAGTTTTTCCAAAAATTTGCAATTTTTCCAATGTCTCA
>NW_017729032.1:79479364-79492514 GCF_001723915.1 Gavialis gangeticus
GAAAAAAGGGGGGGGGGGGGGGGGGGGGACAAAAAATACTTTTTCTCCAAATTTTTCTGGTTTTTTTTCTGGGCCTTCACATCTGTACTCCTGATAGTGTCTCTTTGCTCCTTTATGACAGCCCTCCACTGTTTCTTTAATTAGACCACCTTTATTTATACATGGAGTTATACACAGGGAGAGGTGCACTGATGTATTAATCCTATCCTATCAGCACCAATAAAAGCAAAATTGACATTATTGGCAATTGGCTTTTTTTGGCCGATGTGACCAACAATGTCACCGATAAACGTCACATGCATGCAGTCACAGCATACACATGGCCAGGAATGCAGCCCAGCAGCTTGGAGACCAGTGACTGGCCAATAAATCTGTGGCAGGGGCAGGGGTTGCACCAAACTTTGGGGTGGCTGTAGCCTACCACATTGCCCTCCCTCCTCCCCTTGCCTCCCTAGGGGTGCATGCAGCATTAAGAGAGGCCCCATCATAGAGGCCTCAGTCTACCCCCCTCAGCCCCCCCCACCAACACACACAGACTCACCGGCTGGATGCTGCATAATTGGCAATCGGATTGGCATTGGCCAATATGGTTGATTAATAATCAGCCATTGGTATAGGCCAAAAAAAAAATCTTCATCAGTGCACCCCTATATACAGGTCATTGTTTTATCTTCTACTTAGCTCAGACTGTGTCTGCTGCTTTCCCAAACCTCATGCCCAGAAGTCTAAGATCTTTCCCACTGTACACTTGTTCTAATAAAAGATTTCACCAAAAAATATCCTTGCTTCTCTGTAATACCTAAACATATGTCAGATGATGTGAATCCTATGAAAGAGATGACCAAGAACTACCTCCAAGAAGGCTTGGGTCAATTACAGCTACACAAGTAGCTGCTGGAATATTCCTGTGGTGTTAACTTCACAAACTATTTAATGCATTAAAAAAAATGCATATTTATAACCTAAATACATTATCTGCTAGATGAACTATAACCTACAAACATGTCAATAGCTAATGTATATTCTACAAAAATATATTTACAAGTATAATTAAACAAAAAACTCCAATAAAGACCCAGGAAGCATTCCGAGTTATTGTGGTGAGGCTTTAAATTTTGACCTACGTATTACATATTGTTTTCAAAATGATATGGTACAATATTACCGCTTTAATAAAAGCTCAACAAGTTATTGTTTTCCGACAATATTTTACATGCCCCCACCTAACATATGCAGATTTAATTTTTTTGATGCAATCTACAGGCTGTGAATAAAATTGTAGTAGTAAAGCAGTAAATCAAGTCAATAAGTTACTTACCTTTCTTTTGACAACAAAATGTAAGTTCCAGTTTGCAAAGTAATTCCGCATTTTCATATCTGTCCTCCTCCGTTTTTAGCCAGAAACAGCTCTCAGTCATTTCATGTGGCCTAATCTGCAATCAAGATATCAACTTTATTGTAATTACTAAGTAGTATAAATAAGCTCTCGTAACTTGAATAGTTAAACCTATAGGATGAATGTTGTTACCAGGGCTGTCCCTAGGGGGGGCCCCCCGCACAGGCCAATTTTCCCTGGGTCCCACACCCTGCTCAGGCCATCTCTGGTTGTTACAACTCCAAAAATTTCAGATTTCAAAAGTATATTGCACTTAAGATATACATACCTAATGTAGGAAATACAGAATAGTGTACAAGAGCTATTACTCCTTTAAAAAGAACTATTACCAATACTTTGCAAAATGTATAAAACTTAATTTACATATCATCAACTCCTGCTTAGAGCATGTTTAACAAAGTGCTTAAGACAAGTCCCTGTAGCATGCCACAAAGCCACTACGTGTGGCACAAGAGCCATGGGTTCTGAGTAAAGAGAGGCACTGGACGAGGGGGTAAAAAGTACCCTGTTCAAATATGCTGATAACACTAAGATGTGGGGGGACGTGGGCACACTAGAAGGAAGCAACAGGCTACAATCTGACCTGGACAGGTTACAAGGGTGGGCGGATGAGAATAGGATGGGTTTCAACACAGACAAGTGCAAGGTGATGCACCTGGGGAGAAACAACCGGCACCATACCTACAGGTTGGGGAACTCCCCTCTTGTCAGCACGGAGGCGGAAAAGGATCTTGGAGTCATCATTGACTCCAAGATGAACATGGGTCGGCAGTGTGGGGAGGCAGTTAGGAAGGCCAACCGTACCTTGTCATGCATCCACAGATGCATTTCAAGCAGGTCAAAAGAGGTGATCCTCCCCCTCTATGCGGCACTGGTCAGGCCGCAGTTGGAGTACTGCGTCCAGTTCTGGGCGCCGCACTTCAAGAGGGATGTGGACAGCATGGAGAGGGTCCAGAGGAGGGCCACTCGCATGATCAGGGGACAGCAGGGCAGGCCCTATGAGGAGAGGCTACGGGACCTGAACCTGTTCAGCCTCCACAAGAGAAGGCTGAGGGGGGATCTTGTGGCCTGTTATAAACTGGTCAGGGGGGATCAGCAGGCACTGGGGGAGTCCCTGTTCCCCCGAGCACTGCCAGGAGTGACCAGGAATAACGGTCACAAGCTGGCAGAGGGTAGGTTTAGGTTAGACATCAGGAGGCGCTATTTCACGGTCAGGGCGGCTAGGGTCTGGAACCAACTTCCAAGAGAGGTGGTGCAGGCTCCTACCCTGGGGGTTTTTAAGAGGAGGTTAGATGAACACCTTGCTGGGGTCGTTTGACCCCAGTACTCTTTCCTGCCATGGCAGGGGGTCGGAGTAGATGATCTGCTAAGGTCCCTTCCGACCCTAGAAACTATGAAACTATGGAATGAAAGCAGCAGGGCTTGAGACCCTGCACAAGTGAGGCAGAGCATAAGCAGGATGGCTACTGCAAGAGGTGGTGTCAGGTCTCACCATCAAGAGCCAGATTAACCTTTTCTGGCCCTGCAGCTACCACCAAATTCAGAGCCTTAGATCCTCACTTTGATATGAAAGTATGGTTGTGGAGGGACCAGAAAATGGTTAACCTGGATTTTCTAGGCTTATTCAGCAATCCCTCGCCGTCAACGGTGATTGTCTTCAATGAGTGTCCTATTTGTGTGTCTGAAGAGGACTGATAAGGCCTACCCAACATCAACAGACTCTACTGCAGCTCAAACGTGCTTCCATGAGGGTTGGGTGGCACTGGGTTCTTGATCTGGTCTGCGACATGCTGTTTCTGCCACTCCTGCTTTTCCATCTGTTGTTGTTGCTGTTGTTTAAAGATTTCAAATTACTGAGATACCTGCAGCAGACTCTTCCTCCATTTGGGGCAGTCCTGGATGATAGTCTCCCATGAGTTGACATCAATGTGGAATTTTTGTTTTTAAGTTGGTCTTTAGGACATCCCTGAAGCGCTTTCTCTGCCCTCCTTTTGAGTGTATGTCTTGGCTGCGCTGGAAGAATAAACCTTGCGTCAGGAGTCTGGAGTCAGGTATCTGGATGACACAGCCAGCCCAAAGTTGATGTCAGATGATCATCACTAAAATATTCATGGTTAGGAAGATGCTAACAGGGGTGCATTCACCTTCCCACTGCAACACAGGCAGTGTTTATGTTACTTCAACAACTTAAGCTGTCTCCTGTGCACTGTCCATGTCTCAGCTCCATACAGCTCCCATACGTGGGGATCACAACTGCTTGATAAACCATGAGCTCGGTTTCAGATCCAATGTCATGATCTTTGAACATCCATTTCTTCAGGCATCCAAAGGCTGCACTTGCACATTTGAGGCGATGTTGGATTACTTCGTTGGGGTCAACTTTCTGCGACAGGCAGCTTCAAGGTACAGGAAACATTCAACATTTCCAGAGTCTCACCGTGGATCTGAATTATCAGAGCTGGGTACTGTTCATTAGGAGCTTCTTGGTGGAGGACCTTAGTCTTCTGAATGGTAAGCATCACTCCCATTTCCTTGTATGCCTCAGTAACCGTTGCCTGAAAGTCTGCTTCTGAGTGAGCATGCACTAGAGCATCAGCAGCATACTGGAGCTCAATGATTGAGGTTGGGCTGGTCTTGGTTATGACTCAGAATTGGTCAAAGTTAAACAGCGTACCATCCATTTGGTAGTTTGGCTCCACTCCAGCTGGAAGCTTGTTGGTTGTCGGATGTGGCATCATGGCAAGGAATACCAAGAAGAGTGTTGGAGTGATGACACAGCCTTGCTTAACTCCCATTTTAGCCTCAAAGGGTTCTGTGATAGACCCATTACTGAGAACCACCACTCACATGCTGTCATGGAGCAGGCAGAGAATAGTGACAAATTTTGGTGGATATCTGTACTTCAGAACAATCCTCCACAACACACTTCTCAGCTGACAGAGTCAAAAGTTTTCACAAAGTCAAAGGAGGCCATGTAGAGAGCCTTATTCATGTTGTTAGGAGAAATGAGACGAACAAATGGCTCTCAGTAGTAATACCTCCCTGGCAGCAGCATCCTGCCACTACAGTACTCTGTGACACTGGCTGCTCAAGCCTTCCTGTCTCTATTTTGAGGGTACAAACTCTCAGATATGCCTGAGGAATCCAGCTGATTAGAGCAGCACTTGGGGGAGAGAGAGAGAGGGAAGAGCTTAACTTGAGGCAAACCTGCCACTACTGCTATACACATATGTAAATTAAACACAGTATGTTCCTCTTGGCTAGGGGCAGACATTACACATAAACTGGTTTAAGTGATCAGAAACTGGTTTAAACCTGTAACAGAACACACATTCAGAATATCTGTCCTGTTACAAATTGGTTCAACCTAGGCAGGTTAAACTAAGCTGCAAAGGTTGAATCAATTCAGGCTCTGGCTTTTTGAACATCTGTCCCTAACCTTTCAGTCTAGATTTTTCAGCTATACCTTGGATCTGTTATGCAGTTACACATACCTTTTTACTTCCTATCCCCCCTATACATTTATATTTTATCCTTTCTAAAATAAAGGGACTTACAGGCTAAGTATACTTCATCCTACCTTAGTGCACCAGTACATAATAGATATATACATTCAAAGATCTTATCAGCCCACATCCCTATGATTCTATAAATTGTAGTTTTCAGAAGAGAAAACAAGAGTAAAGCATATTAAATATTTTTATAAAATGCCACCAAGTAACAGGATGAAAAGACTGAAAGGAGTAGAAATGCCTATGGGGACAGAAAAGGTAAGAGGTGAGGAGAAAAGAAAAGCTAATGTACAGCTTGAAAAGGAGATTAATACATTATATTTTCATTAATTTGACATTCATTTTTTACAACTCATTCATCCAGCCAAGTCAATTAAATACGATGTCTATTTTTCCACATGAAATATTTACCTTGGACCAATTGAGCCTTTTCATGGTGATCTCAGGTTTGAATTCTTTTTTAGGCTTCAATCCAAAGGGCAAATTATGTGGTGGTGGAGACAAATGCCCTCCAGGAAAGCCCAGTGGAGGAGGGGGAGGAGGGGCAACAAAAGACAGAGGGATTCCTGGGCCATTCAAAATTGGTGGTGGCAGAGGTGGTGGTGGTGGTGGTGGTGGTAACATAGCTCCATTAAAAGGTAGGGGTGGAGGTGGTGGTGGTAACTGATGAGATGATGTAGCAACTGATGGAACAGAGTTGCCTCCTTGTGATGATGGTGAAAAAGGAACAGCTGATCCAGGTGGTAATGAGCCATACTGGGAGGGAAGAAAAACTTGTTCAAATTCATTTTTTCGAACTGAGCACCAGAAAATTCCTATTCACAAAATAATACAACTAGGAAAACATCACTGTAAAAATACTGAAATGTGAATTTTATTCAAACTGACACGGTCTCCCTCTCATAATGAGAACACTTTACATTGCATCATGCCCAGTAAAATTAGCTGGAGATGATTTTTGTTTGTGAGCTTGTATCTACTCCAGGGTATCCATATCTATTTACAGTTCCTAAGAGTTGTTCACACTGCATATTAATGGATTTTTTTTCTAGAATAGCCAATGTTTGTAGCAAATCAAAACCAATGCTGTTAGTTTTGCTGAGCACACCAAAACCAATCTTCAAGCTGTTACTGCAGCTAAGAACTATTCCCAGAAAATCAAGGATGCCCTCCCTTGTAATAGGACTAGCTGTCTCTTTGAGATTTACTTGACACCTACATCACAAAAAAAGTTTTGAAATAATAGTTAAGCTTTCTTTTTAAATAAAAAGGTCACTTTAATGGTTGTATAGATAAGTTTCCAGACCACCAACAAAGCGTAAATCAAATCAGTGCATTATCACCCTATTCTCTTCAGTCACACAGTGCTAATGCTTCTGCTGCTGCTTGCAAATTTGTAAGGGTAAAAAATATATTTAAGTGCATTGGGTGAGAAAAAGTGACTATGTGAAATGCAAAAACACTGACCAGTAGGACAGATGAGAGCAGACAAAAGGCATACATTAAAGATTACTCAGAAATTCAACACTGTTGTAGGAAAGAAAAAAAGGGACTGAACACAATAAGAGAAAAAAAAGGGTTAACACCACAACTACAGTATATAGTGGTCAGTCAAATACAGTTAGACAACACTATTACTGTTAAGCTACACTTTTTTTCTTTTTAATTTATTAAAAACTACCAGTTCAATATATACAAGGCACCAAGGGTGCATGTAGACACAGCCTCTTAGGTATTCATATAAATCTGAGATAAGCCTGTTTCATCATTTTGTTCTAGTTGTTAGTCTTTAAAATACTATATAATAAACAGACTGAAAATAGCATAAACATCAAAAATATAATATTTTAGCTATCATTAGGACCTACTTTGTTGACTAGATGATGAAGTTTCCTGGGTTACTGCCCATTTGTTTAATGTATGAACGAACCGTTTAGCAAAAGGTAAGACAACCCTTTTAAATGCAATTGTTACATAAGTTCCAGCATAACATTAATCATATGTAAATGCTTTATTTCCTTTAAATTGAAGGGGTCACATGTTCTTCACTAACTACCAGGCATCAAATGAATTCATTCGAGTTTTAACATTTTTAGAGAAATAACTATGAAGAAACAGGAAACTCAATAAAATAACAAAAACAGGCTTGACTGTACCCAGAGCCAACCATGGTAAGTAGCAAATTTTGGAGTCTGGGGACCTTTTCAGAACATGTCCTAAATACCCATGTCCTAAAAATGAGTTCAATCACAAAAATTAAATGTTGCAATAAACCAAAACAATTACATTATTCAAAATATAAATCTCTTTCCCAAACTGTTCCATAAAAGTGACCATTATGACCATGGCTGTAGTGTGTAAGCTACATCCATGCACACATACATTCATGAACCCTATTGTGGATGTTAAACTACTTAATCCAATAAAAAACAAAAAGAAAACCCACAAAGAATATGTGGGAGAGAATCTCATCACTATCAAAAGTGAATATTCTGTCAGTTCTGCCAAATTTACATAAAAAGTAGTAGTACTTTAAGGCATAGATACTGAAGTTTTATCACTGAAAAAAGATGAGTATTTATTGAAGAGAAAGGAGTTCGGAGATTTACTTATTCTTTAAGGAGATTATGTGCAGCTCTGTAAGTACTTTGCTCCTTAATACTGCCTACTGACGTTTAGCAAACATGAATTACATATTTTTACAGAACTAAGGCATACAGATGAACCAATTTCTAAAATAAGACTACACAAGCTTAAGATCTATTTGACTGAAGGCATGGTCAAAAATTATTTTATCATCTTCCTTAGTGTATATCTTATTCAAGGATCTCTGCTTCCACACCGTTAGATTCTATTCCTTTCACTACCAGCAGTAATACAGGCAAAAAAACTTTGGTCATACTATCCAAATATAAAACGTGCAGCAGTTGCATGTAAAGTATCGCCTTTAGAATCTGTATTTCTTCCTTTTTTGTCATGTTTTAAAATGTTTACTTTTAGAAATTGAAAAATTATCAGAAAATGTTCTCATTCAGCTGGAAGTTATCTTTCACTGCAGGATACCCATGGTTGCAGCTTCAGCAAAATAAATTGCATAAAGAATAATTTCCTGTAGTTGGATAAGAATCAGTGATGAATGCCAAATCTAAGAGTAGAAGACTTATTACCCTTTGTGGTTAATTACTTAGGAAATGTGTGACACTGAAAGCAAAATCCAAATGAAATGTAAGGAACTAGTTTAATTAACAAAAGCCTAGGCACAAAAAAGATCAACTGGGAACTCATACAACTAATTAATGTCACACTACAATTCTTTTCACACAGACGCACAGAAAAGGAGAGGGAGCAAGAATAATGATCTGATAATCATTTGTTTTTTTAAAAACCTGACAAACTCTACTGATGTCTGGAAGAAGTTTATTTCACTAATAATAGCATATAAGTTCATCTAAAATCATCTTTTACCCGGGACTTAAAAGCTTGTAATGCTGCTTCAAGCTCATTGATTTTTTCTTCTTTTTTCTGCAGCAGGGACTGGGCCTCCTGATGAACTATAAACTCTTTTTCAAACTGTAATAAAAATGAGAACATAGTTGATATTACAAAAAATTACTCGGTTCCTTCATAACATTCTAATATTCACTCGTGTGTTTAATTTCAGCCTTCAACATTATATTTCAGCCTTCAACCTTATATTCTATTAACATTAAAAGCTCAAACTGACAGAAAACTAAAACCAAGCGATTCTTCCTCTACACAGAAATTTTAAATCACAGTAAGCAAGGGTAGGAATCTACAACATAACTAGTGTTCCCCACACCTCTTACGGTGTGGACACACATACATTTAGAACTCTTTCAAAAGGGGAATGTATCAAATGCTATTATAATTTAACTGTTGGGTGTGAAGGAGCCAAAATTATGCAAATATAGCAAAACTGATCCAATGTTAAACCTGGATGAATGAGCAGTGTTTTAGGGACAGCAGTTTTGCTATGTTTTAATTGTTCTCAGCTCATTCACACAACTACCACCTGCTAAAGTGTTCCCCTTTTGAAAGTGCTGCAAACGTACATATATTCACACCTCAGTGTGCATTAAGCATGAAATAGTCTTCCAGTGAAGAAAGGTATCTCATTCTAATAATGTATACAGTTACTGAAGAGCCCACAAAGCACTCTAAGTTTTCACCATAGGTTACAGTGAACTAGCTTCTTTAAGAACTAAGTTCTACCACCAAGAAAAATCTTAGTTCTACCATTAAAAACATTCCATATTGAATTGATCAATATTAAGCATCTGAAGGCTAACTGAACAGTATAACAATTTTTGAGAAAAAAGTTAATATAAATTGTGGTGGCATTTATGCTCAATTTGGAAGCTCAAATTTTGATTTGTGTTTTAATGCACCAATAGTCAGAGTTGTGCTTATTATCACTGAATGAGTAACTACACATCAAGACTACTATTAATCTAAAAAAAACCCATTTTACTGGCATACTACTATGATTAAATTTAGTTGGTTACACCTGTACAACACAGATTTTACATCCTCTTTGAACAAGACACCAAAACCTCTCAGTAAATTGCTTCTTCAATGTTTTAATCTTCAGGCAAAAAAACATAGCTATTGTTAGAACCAAGAAGAAAGAATGAACTATACAAATTTAATCAAACATCTTCCAAGAAGAGTTCCACTAAGTAGTGCCCTACACTTCTGTTAGACTATGTTCACAATGCCTATGTCTAAAATCCATTTTTTATAGTAGTGGTTGTCAACTGGGGGTACACATACCCCTACATGTCCTTGAAAAGGTCATGGGGGTACACAGAACTGATGTGGCTTATAATGTGGCCAATAAACACAGGCAGCCAATAGCACAGCCCAGCAGCACGGAGAGCAGCCAGGTCTGGCTGGTAAGTCTGCTCTGAGGGAAGGGACATGATGAGTGGGCAGATTGAGACCCCAGAGGTGGGGGAGGGAGTAGAGCTGGGGCTGGGGCTGGGGCAGAGGCAGGCACTGCACAGCTCTGCCTCTGCATGGGACTGAGCCACATGCAGAGGGGAGGTGGCTCCCACTGCTGCGTGCACCCTGGGAGGGCATGAGGGTGTGCGCCCCCAGATCTGTGCAAACAGCATGGGCAGGCCAGGGCAGCACCAGACTCTTTCTGGTGGGGGCTGGGCCAGGGCAGGTAGCAGCAGCACAGGGAAGGAGGAGGTTTGAGAGGCTATGGTGAATTTTGGGGTGACTGCAGCCCCTCCCGTAGCTCCCTCCCACCACTGCCCACGCTGAGCGCAACCCAGCTCAACCCCCTGCCAGGAAGAAAATGCACAGCCCCAGCTCCACCCCGCAGCAGCAGCCTGCCCTCACCCCACGCAAATCAGGGTGCACACACCCCCATGCCCTCCTGGGGTGCATGCAGCGGCAGGTGCCGTCCCCCGTCCCCCCAGACGAGCCACTTGCGGCTCAGTCCCGTACTCTGCCCCGGCTGTGCACCGCCTGCCCTAGCCTCCGTCACAGCTCTGCTTCCTCCCTCACCATGGAGGCCCCAATCTGCTCCCCTTCACCACCCCTTAAAAATAAGAAATAAAAGGGGTGCATGAGCTGAAACTCTGAAACAGAAGGGGTACACTTGTTAAAAAAGGTTGAAAACCCGTTTTATAGCAAAGTGGATCTATAGGACACCTATACACGTGCTGGGTGTTCACTGGCTCTCAGAGCCACTCTAATGAAAAGCACTACTCCCCCCCCCACCGCAGAGCATGTGTAAAGATCCCCATAGATTTTAATATGTCCATTAAAAGTGCAAACGTTTGCTTCAAAGTTATCTCTCTAACAAAAGTCTTTGAACCAGAACAATCTTAGTTGAGAGTACTGAAGATGTTAGACCTGTGTAGGACTACATCTAATTGAGCTAAAAAAATTTAGGACTAAAAACTCAGCTGTTCATATGCAACTAATTTTAGCTATAGGGTCCTACTTGGATATATGAAAGATAAAATGCAGCACTCAACCTGCTAATGGACTTGCCTGAAAAGAAACCTATCTATTCTAAAGACATTTCACTCAAATCCCTCACCCACCAGTATCTTAAATAAAAAATAATTGCCTGGGATTAGAGATGTATTGAATACATCAGATCCAAAGAAAAGTATTTTAAGAAAAATCAGTAAACCAGACTTTTAAGCAAGTTTAATTAATTTACATGTTTGACTGTCTAAATGTATAATACTACCAGCTGCTAAATCAATGTAGGAAACATTATGTCCAGACATAAAACCTAGAATTCACCCTGATTATACAAGTACTTACTCAACAAGATTTTCTAAAAAATAAAATGTTTTCAAAAGGTCACTCTGCAAATGCAACACACCAAAACCAGAACTGTTTTGAGAGATACATTAGCAGGACTGGACAATAGAAGTTTAGTTTGGAAAATATGGATACAATTCCAATAATGACAGAATCCTCTGTCTTCCATTCATAACAGTCTACCAAGTCAAAAGTTGACTTTAGCCTGAACTTCTAACTACTGATAACCAGGGATCCTGGTTTTCCCTGATTTAAAAAAAAAAAAAAAAAAACAATTTTCAGGTTAAAAAAATAACCCCAAATCCACGTTTCCATGATTCAAATGAAACACAACTATGAATCCCTCTGTTAGTAGTGTTTCATTTTGATCACAGAAAAATGTGGATTGCAGGTTGCTTCTTTTAATCTAAAAATTAGGTATTCCTTTTTTTTTTTTTTTCTTTTTTTTTTTAGAATCAGAGAAAATCAGGATCTTGGCTGATAAAAAGGGGTCCTGGTTTTTTCTGATAAAAAATAAAATTGCAAATTCTCTCATAAAAACCCCAAAACTCCATGGTTAAAGTGAAAGGCCCCCCTCTCCCTCCTGGTGCCCCTCACTCCCCCCACCACCACAGCCCCCTGCCTCTGCTTATGCCCCAGCCCTGCCACCCACATCCCCCTGCTCCCCCTAGCCCTTCCGGAGGGTGCCCCCAGCTGCCAGGGCTATGGGACCAGGGACCCGGGTCCTCAGTCCCCTGCCCACAACACAACACAACACAACACAACACAACACAACACAACACAACACAACACAACACAACACAACACAACACAGCTGCTGCAGCTTTGCAGAGCCTGGCTCCTCCCACGCTGCCTCTGCAGGTTCACGCAAGGGGTCTGGCTCCCTGTCACTGCATGCTCTCGGGGGCGGGGGGAAGGAGACCTGTGATGCCCACATTTGTGCACGGGGCAAGGGGAGACATGGGCTGCCCGGCCCACTGTGGGTGGGTTCATGGAAGCTGCTTGCTGCTGCAAGCTCCACACTGTTTCGGCAAAACGTCCCTTCTGTGCGTGGCAGCGGTGCAGGATTGTGCCTCTCATGGCCACCATGTGCACAAGGGACACATTGCCAAGGCAGCACAGAGGTTGCAACACCAAGCCACATTCCCACGTGGCCCTGCTGTGCCCTGTAGCACCAGGTAGCATCTGCTGGGCTCCAGAGACCCCAGGGGAGGGCAGCAGAGTGGGAGCCCAAGCCCACAGTGGATAACTCGCCCCCACCCCACTCACAGATCTGGTGGGGCACAGGTCCAACCTACACCCCAGGAGTGTGCACAGCAGTGAGGAGCCAACCCAACCCCAATTCCCCACTCCCTGGACAAGCTACCCGTGGCCCTGTCCAGCTCCCTGCTGAGGCCCTGCAGCTGCGTATTGCAGCTCTGGGTCCCAAGCACTATGGACCCCGCAGCCCCAGCCCCAGCACTGCCCAACTCCATCCCTCCCCTTGGGGGCCTCAATCCCTACCTTCTCCCACCACTTACCTACAGGAACTGCTTTTCAGGGTGCCTTCTGCCTGTGGTCCTCCTCCTGCTCCCTCCCAGCCCCTTGCAGCTTGGAACTGTGCCAGCCTGCAGAAAGCTCTTTTCAAAACTGCAAAATCTATGGGATTCTACTCTAAAATGAGAAATCTGCATTTGGCTCCAGTAAAGGTGGAAATTTGTTTTTCAGTGGGAATTGAAAAACCTGGATCCCTGATGCTAACTTGTGTTCTACAAAACAGACCTGCTGTTTAAAATTTAATACAAAACAAAATCTACTTATTAGAACCAGAAGGCAGCAAGGCTGCTTATACATGTTAAAAAACAAACAAACAAACAAACAAAAAACCCCAAACAACCAACAAAAAAAAACCAGTGCTTTACTTTAAATTCCACACACCTGCACCAAGCCT
>NW_017729032.1:79497514-79514026 GCF_001723915.1 Gavialis gangeticus
TTATTAACGCACAACAATCCAAGTCAGTCACACACCCCAGAGAAGGCATCCCCACCCCAATGTCTGTAGAGATCGGGAGCTTTACCAGGACTTTTTTTTGGCACTTATGTAATAGCTGATTGAAACAGCTATCAGATAAAAGCTTCAAGAAGCCCCGCTGAAACACTCGATCTACACAGACACTGCAGAGATGGGTGAAACTAATGTGCTGCTTTGTTTGGTAAAGCACTTTTTCACAGCCTAAGTGATTTTATGTAAAGTTCTCTGCTTTCTATTGCTTTTTTTTCCTCATTATTAAATAAGCTAAAATGTGCTGTTAGGTTTCTTTATGAAAATAGTCTCTTAAAATGTAAAAACTATCATGATTACAGAACTTGAAAGTTACTTACTTTCTTGGACAGTTCTGAAGCTCTCTCTTCAAATTCTTCTAGTTTTGCTTTATCTACACAAGTATCTAAAAATCAAAATTATAAGGTTCACAGTATTATGTAACATTTAAAATTTTTGTTTTTAAAAAAAAAATACATGACAGTAAGTGTTTCTTAAACCAATACTTACCTATTAAGTGACTGAAATTTACATCTAATCTTTTACGATATGTGAAATCTGGATCCGTTCCACTTCGATGCAATACTATCTGGGAGATGCATTCTTCAATTAATTTGAAATATTGCGGTCTAAATATAAAGAGGGAAATCATTTTTATAACTTTTTTCACTTGTTTGTTCATACTTACATTATTGTTAAATAAAAGCTATTCAAAATTGTCCAAAGCATTTCAAGTGACTCAGCTCATAGATGTATTATATGTTCAAGGGCAAACATTTTTTGCAGTTTGCCACGTGGAATTTCTAGATGAGGACTTATAAAACAAACACTTTTGTGAACATTTAAGATGCCAAGAAAGGGAATAATGAAGGGAGCAGGTGTTTTCTCCAGACCCCTAAGCACAAGTTTTCCACCTCTGGTGCCATAACAGGTACCAGACTGTTCATTAAGCAGGAATGCATGCACAACAGGTTACAGAGAACAGGATCATCTAACTGTCAAAAAACAATGTTTCTATATAATTATTCTGTATATAATTCTGTATTCTGCACTCTACAACTCAAATGCCTGCATTCTCACAGTCCTCATTTAAATAATATTATATATCATTATGCCTCATAGTTGAAAATGCTCCATGATGTAAACTTACCTGATTCTTCTGATAAAGACTCCTAACTTTAATAATTTCACAGATACAGGTGAAGCAAAATGTTAAATGTTGCAAAATTGCTAAATCTTGTAAAACAGTAAAAATAATGCCAAAAAACATTATATACTGCCCATTGCTATTACTAGATATTAGTGTATAAGCATCCAAGGATGGAGGATCCACAACCTCTTTGGGTAACCTGTTCCAGTGTTTTACTAACTAGTGAGAAAGTTTTTCCCAATATCTAACCTAAACTTTCCTTGCTGCAACATGAGGCCATTACTGAGAACAGTCTAGCTCCATCTTCTTCGGAACCACCCTTCAGGTAGTTGAAGGCTGCTTTTTAATTCCCGCTCAGTCTAGAGAAGAGAAGACTAAGCAAGCCCAGTTCTCTCAGCCTCTCCTCAAAAGTCATCGGTTCCAGCCCCCTAACCATTTATGTTTCCCTCTGCTGGACTCTCTCCAATTTATCTACATCCTTTCTGTACTGAGGGGGCCCAAAACTGAACTCAGTACTCCACACGTGGCCTCACCAGTGCCAAATAAAGGGGAAGAATCACTTCCCTTGATCTACTGGCAACATTCCTATTAATGCAGCTCAGTATGCAGTTAACCTTCTTTGCAACAAGGGCACACTGTCAACTCATATTCAGCTTACTGTGCACTGTTACCCTCAGGTTCTTTTCTGCAGAGCTGCTGCTTAGCCAGTCAATCCCCAGCCTGTAGCGGGGCGTGGGATTGCTCCATCCTATGTGCAGGACTTTGCACTTCTTATTGAACTTCATGAGATTTCTTTTGGTCCAATCCCCCAATTTGTCAAGGTCTCTCTGAATCCTAGCCCTACCCTCCAGCACATTCACTTCTCCCTCTAGCTTCGTATCATCTGCAATCTTGCTGAGGGTGTACTCTATGCCATCTTCCATGTAATCAATGAAAATATTGAACAAAACTGACCGTAGAACCAACCCCTGGGACACTCCACTTGATACCGGCCACCAACCAGACATTGAGCCATTGACTATTATCCTCTGAGCATAATAATCCAGCCAGTTTTCTATCCACTTTACAGTCCATCCAACCTGTACTTCCTTAGCTTACTTAAGAGGATATTGTGGGAGGCCATATCAAAAGCCTTGCTAAAGTCATACCATCTCTCCACAAGTAGTGCCAGCAGCATCTCAACTGAGCTGATAGAAAGGTCAATATGCTTCAGGATCAAGAGATAGTCTAATACAGTGGGTGCCAACTTTTTTGGCAGGCATGCCAAATTAGCCCTGCACTCTGAAGACCATTTTCTTCCCTTTCCTCTGCCTGGTCTACCATTATGTTTTCTGAACCTTATTCTGTGACCTCTGCCTGACCTCCTGCTCTGCCATCTGCCCCTCCCCAATCTGTTGCATGCTATATACAGTGGCTGCCTGTGCTACTTGTGGCACTCATGCCACAGGTTGGCACATCTGGTCTAACATCTCTGGTATAGTAGACTTGACCAGGTTAGTGTTCTTTACCCAGAATCAGTCAAACACCTGACCCATTTTGCCAAGTATTTATGTCTAGTAAAATAGTTCACAATATGGCCATGAATGCCTCTAAATTTGAAGGAACATTCTTGCTCTTTATGCAAGAAAAGCCACCCAGCATCCAGTCTACAAGATACAAGATCCATACATTAGCAAGTCTGAAATCATCAGTAGCATCTTGAAGTCTTTTGCGAAAAGGTTCAGCCATGCAGATGCTATCAATGTTATTAGAAGCAAGTCCTAGGTCACCTCACAGCAGACTTGCAGGATCAGAATGCATAATAAAAGGCTCCGTGAATGGTAGAGCAAACACAGGCAAAAGCCCATAGAGCCAAAGGAAGGCCATTTTTTGTCTACCTTGTTCAAAAAGGTTGACAGTCAGGTGACCTGACTCCACACATGGGGCTTGAATACCAATCTCTTGACCTGCTACTTGTAATAAGGAGCTCATTCTTCTTCACCAGGCTCCAAAGGTGTTCTAGAGACTAAGAGCAGCATTGAAAGATATACCAGGTGGTCTATGCATCTTTGAGATAAATGGACCATTTCACTGCATTTAGCATCTCTGGCTACATGTTGATTTCAAACACTGCAGTAAAATTGTCCACTGTGATCTGGACATGACACTTGAATGCAGTGAAGAAAGGCCATGAATGTCTTCTATACTCCTCTGAGCTCCAACACATTTATATGGAGGTTCACTGCTCACAAAGAGAGATTCCAAGTTCCTATTTCTAAGCATGCAGTTGAAAGGAATTAAGGAGTATTGAGTATGCAGCACCCTTTACCTCCCTGTTGTTTGGGCACAAGGAAGCACAGAATAGGAAAGACTCTATGGATACAAATAAGGAAAGAAAAAAAAAGTTATCAGGTCAAAACCCAGGGCATGAGATATTCTTTTCAACATGATGTAAACATTGTTTAATATAGTATCAAGGAAACTATGCTAAATTTGAAGAACAATGCTCATGGAATGATGCAACCATTGCATATTTTATCCTCATCATTCAATTACCAGTCCATATCGAATTTATTATGCACCATCCAAAGGCTAAAAATATATAAAATGATGCATTTCTTCTTGTATTTTATGAGTGGCATGGCATGGCAGTGTTATTTCAGCATCTCGAAAACAACAAAGCTTTTATCTCCAAATTTTCACTCTAAGGAAGACTAAAACCTCCCTCTTCAACCATTCTGGATAAGCTGTTTTATATGTGGCACAGGCTTAGCTCTTCAGAATATTCATATTTTTCTCTGAATAATACAAGTGAAGGAAGAAAAACAGATTTTTTCACAAGTTTGTAACTCAGCTAAAACTGAAGAAAGAAAAGGCTTTTGTTTCACCCAGCTGCTTTCTCAACTCCAAAAATTTGCTGTAAACAAATGTATTTAAAGGTCCTCAAGGTTTTTAAACCACAAAGTAGTATTTTGGCAGCCTTAATACAAATGTTAACTGCTACTCAGTTTGAGGGAGGCTTAAAAAAAAAAAAAATACTAAAAAATTAATTTGTGAATGCCTGAATGAGATGTTCAGTGGAACCATACCAATGTAATAAATCCAATGTGCATCAGGACTTGTAGATTCCAGGTTGCATCAGTCTATTATTATCCCTATTATTTGAACTATATTTGTAGCATGATTTACATGATCAGTAAGCAAAGGAACTATACATTTTGTATTGATAATGCATTTTAGGCAACATGGGCAGTTGAATACAGTTCAGATCTCAACATGGACAGAGCTTCAGAATAAAACAGGATTGCGTACTAATAGAAAAACAAATTATAAAAGCAGTTTCTTGTTTAAACTTATTCCTCTTCATGTAATCTTGAGAAACTATGAATGTTATGTGGACAGCATTACAACTTTGGTGCAATAAGCACACATATAACCTGATATTTTATTTTGATTTAGTCGGACAATTTTCAATGAAACAATCTACTATTCAGGATGGCTTAACTAAATTCAGGAGTTATTATTTACCAGAACTTTCACATACCGTATAAAATAGTCATTTCGTATCAACAGAAGATGCTGAAGAATAGAAAGAAAATATCCTTCGGCCTTGGTGTCCTTAACTGTGTTCCATACTGTGTTGTAAACATCATTTACTTCAGTAAAAAGGTTAAGGAGAAGAAAACAGGAACTCCTATTTACAGCTTAGAATTCAGGAATACTTGGGTCCATAAAAATTGTAATAAAATGAAATTTACTGTTCAATTACAGTAAAGAAAACATTTAAGTCAATGGTCTGAATGAAAGACGGAAAAAATATTTTTCTTACATAAAATTTGACAACCAAGATTCTGTTATACAGTATAGTATTATTTGTGCATACTTTATTCTCTACTTCTAAAAGGATATTCTAGTTCAGATCTAATATCTTCTAAACGATGAGAGAACTCAATCATGTCTTCTTCTTTGTGCTCATTGAACACTTTCAATTGAATATCCAGGGCATCACTTTTTATACATTTCAATTGCTGTGATGAAAAGATAGTAGGATGGTATAACAAAACTTGTAATTGCACATGCAACAATCATCCATTTTGAGTAACTTCCCTAGATGTTTCTTACAGTAACATTACCATTATGATAGTTATTCTACATTAAATATTTAATAAAACAAATAAGGCAGGGAAAAGGCTAGTATCTATATAACATTCTATTCTATATCATTCAGCTAACAGAAGAGAGGATTTAACACACTATTCTTTTTTTTTTAATCATCTTTGAGAAATTGTAAGCCTCACACATTCAAACGACACATTATTCTATGAAGCATTTTATATACTTCTTCCCTCCCCCAACTCAGGTAGCCAAATAATTGAAACTTTAACGCTAAAAACAGGACACTTGCCGGCAATATGTCTTTCAATCCGCAGCGCATAAATTCATTTCTTATGTGAAGCCTGAAATCCAAATCATCAGGAGATGTAACAAGAGCATTGATGAGCTGCATACAAGCTACCTACAACAGATAACATGAATAAAAATTATGCTGCAGTATTTCTTAGTTTTCAGTATATTTCAAAGCTAAAAGGGCAGTACTGAAAGCCTCTCTTGCTCCTTGTGTTCCACATTTTACTATTGGAAAAGGGATCTGTCATAATTTATAGCATAATTATAAATGAATTAATTTACCAGAATCTGCATAAAACATGGATGTCAAATACTTTAATCACGTATTTCCATTAAACAGTGACATCTAATTCTGCTTCCCTCTGTTGAATGATTCCACTTGCCAATTTATACAAATACCTAGGTCATTATTAAGACAGTGTAAGGAGATAACAATAAAGTTACATTAGATAGTTGATTAAATCATAGTCCTAATTAGAGCTTTTTGGCCAAAAACATTTGATGGAATCATCCAATACAAATACTTAGTATTTTTTGTAGTAGATCAGTTTTATTTTCAGTGTATGACAAGATAAAAATGACATATGGGAAAAAAATAAGTACATGAAAGCCAAGATGTAGATCAGCCTAGACAATCTAAAAACTCCATAGACAAAGTGATATAAAATATTTTTTACACTTAAGATTTTATAATGTTTGGTTTCAAAGCAAAAGCTTGAGGAAAATAGCTGAATCAATTCAATTCACAGTGTTCAATTCAAAGAAACTCCTGTGTTGCAGTTCTATAAATGAATTGCAATTAAAATCTAGAAACAACTGGAACCAACAGAATGATGAGCAATTATGAATGGCTGTCCAGCTGAAGTTTGAAAAATATATCAAATCATTGCTTTTACGTGATAATCTAAGACCAGGAAAGAATTCAGGAGAATCCACAGCCTGTAAACCATATTAGCAAATAATATCCTGCTCGCCTCCCTGTTGCTCAGAAATATCAACTGGATGAAATTAAATTCAGATAAGTATATTACTTCTTATTCAAGTTCCAAATGAAAGATTAAACAAATTTGTAAAAGCTGAATTTGAGGAGCTGTATATTATCAGCACTCTATACTTCTTTTATTAATGAATGATAAAAATTAAGAATTCTGAGATACTACAGCATCACAGAAATTGTGTTACAACCATTTATTAAGGCATTTTCCTACGGGAAGTATGGATACTGAGCAAGAAATACACATTTTTGTTTTTTATCTTTGTCCTAAATGGTATATCTTATTTTAATACCAGGTAGAAGAGTCAGGATTTCAGGACCATAAACTACATTTCTTTTAACTGAAATTCTGTTAAAATTGAATGCAACACATGCAATAGTAATGGGATGCAGCTACACATTCATTAATGTGCCGAAGTCTAGTATCTGTAATGATAGGTACTAACTTAATGTACTGTAATTAGCACTAATGAACATTAGGGCAGATTAATGTCTTTTAATGATATTAATACGCATTAGCCAATTATTGTGGATCAGCACATTAGCACAGGTTTTTCCCACTGTGCTAATGCGAAGTAGAGTTAGTCTTCTGCGCATTAAGTGTCTCATGTAGATGCACCCATGAACGCCTAAATTAGAACAAATGTAAAGCATCTGTTTCCAGTATATATAGACTTTGGGGAGTAGGACTTGTTTGAGGGGGTTTTGGCTTTTTTTATGTATCTTGTATGAGTCAACAACTGATTTGTGATGCAACGGATGTCTTCTTTTCTGTGCACATAGGAAAGAGACCTTTCACTTCCATGCTGCTTTACTTTTTATTGGATTTAATTTTTTGTTAATTCCTAAAGTATTTTATTTTTTGCTGTACTTACTTCATTATCATCTTTAAGTACATAAAATAGAGATGAGATTGTAGATAGGACAAACAGTATTTTAACAAGTTTAGTAAATTTATGTTCCTGTGCATCATTAAATAAAATGAAATTAGACCCAGCCAGTAATACAGGGCAATACATACAGAACTATCAAGCAACATACAGAAGTATATAGGAATCTTAAAATTATGAAATGGGGCATTCCAGAGAGAACAGTTTTAACTTGATACCACTCTCCATTAATTGTAACAATGTAGGAACCACACTTACTGGAGACCTAAAGATAAACTAAAATAGCCCCATTCTTTTTTCCTAGAATCAAATTAGCATTTACGAAGCTATGCACATTTGTTGAATTCCCTAACTCTTCTTTCAGGGGCTACTTTCAAATGTCATTGTAGTACTTGTAATCTGAAGCTGTGGACAGCTGCAACAATATTCAGTTTTAAACAATATCCAGTTTTAAAGGAAGGCTTATAATTGGAAGCATGTCAGTTGAATTGATACAAATGTTTTGCTTGTCCACTTCTACATTAGTATAAAAGTAGAGTGGAACTAATGTAGCCTTACCACTTAAAGTGTGATGTATACTACTGGATTTACTCAAATTTAAGATGACCCTGAATTCAAAACAACACCCCAATAATCAGATTTTATTCATGGAAAAATTATTCCATGTACAACATCTAACTAGGGGGGGGGGGGGGTCTCATCTTTAATCCATTCTCCTAACTACTGCAGGGGGGCAAGCAGTGGGGGGAGAAAAAAGGTCAAGCAGCTTGCCCCTTGCTTATGCTTGCTCCCTGGCAACCCTGCTCACACCCACTTCCCACTCTGCCTCTGCTACCTGTACTTCTGGGGGAGGGTGTACAGGCAGCAAGGGAGGGAAGGGCAGGCAGGGGCTGAAGCCCAAGCCACAGCAGCACCTCCCCACCCACCCCCTGAGCCCTCATACTTGAATCTAAGCTGAGGGGCTCTCCCCATGTTAAATGGGGGCATCTCATATTAGAACTGAATAAATATGGTAGCAAGTATAGCTAAGGTATCAAGACCAAATTAGATGGTTAAAAAAGTATCATAATTGTGTGAAAGATTTTCATTAGCTGCAAACTGTAAGCTGAACCAAATTCAGCATAGCTATACCAAATAATGCCAGTATTAGGATCTCCAACTATTAAACACTTTGGAATCTCTCTCTCAAATCTCATCACATGGTTAAATTAATTTCTTCCAGGAGCCCTGATCCTTCAAATGAAGGCTAGGAAAAAAAAAAAAAACTCTTTTAATTCAGACTGTAAGTAGGATCATTTACTCAGAGTAGCAAAGTAGCTATAAGGAAATCAATTCCTCTTCTATTTGGTCCATTCTCTTTAAGTGTACCTTCCAGGCTGCTGGTTTGTATACCCCTGCACTTTGAAGATCTGTGGAATAATCTTCCAAATTCCTCGTACCTTATTCCAGCGGTTATTTTAAGTTGGCTATACAGTTTATTCAGATTTATTTTTTATATTGGGGGAACTCAGTTTTGTAGCAGGATGAATAATGAATTTTTTAGATGTTTTTCTACCTTAGAAGTAAAGGTTGGCTATACAGACCAAGATTCATGATATAAAATTAATGTAAATCAGATATTCCCTACATGAAAGTAATGTCAAAGTTCACACCAATATTCTACATTGGCAACTAAGGGAACCTCTAGAAGCGCAGGTAAGGCACAATGGGATCTAATGCACAATCCACACAAATACACATCCTGCCATGCTACAAGTACATGGCAGGAGGCACAATTGTGGGGCTGCAAATCAGACTGCATCATGCCTTCTTGCCCACAGCTGGGAGACTTATCAGCTACCAGGCTCCAGGATGTCCATGGGCCAACCCAATGGGGAGCTCCAATCAGCTGAGGTCTCCCAGCCACAGGGACTCCTGGCCACACATACAAGTAATAACATAAGAAAGCAACTACAAAGTTGTTATGCATATTTTGTAGAATAATTTTGTACCTTATTTCTCTTTTTATCACACCATTAAATTGATTGAACGTTTGGCTGGGTGATCACTTAAGGCGTGATTAACCAGTTAATCATGCTTTAAAGTGTAACATGTAGATGAGGCCTCAGTAATACTCATGTTTCTTTTACTCTACTTCACTGGATACAAGAGAAACCTATGTTACCATTAAAATAGACCATGTGCATAGAAATACTTCCATATTCAGGAGGCAGCTGACATTTTAACCTTAACTTACTGTTTTACCTGAACTTACTTGTTGTTTTTTTTCTGAGTACAAATTTTAAAACCATAGTAAGGTTTAAATTCATAATAGATTCATATAAAAATAGTTTTCTAATTTTATTTGCCCAATAGCCTAAAAGTTTCTTTCCATAGAAAGAAACTGTGTTTCTCATTGATGAATTTACCAACTAGGCTACCACCTTGTCAAAAACAGTAGTAATGAGAGACCAATCATTAGAAGTGACTGTCAGCAGCACAATTTAACTAAAAAGTACTAGGAAAAGTATTACAGAACACACCCCTACTGGGCACAATGCCTAGTTTGGAACAACATTCCTCACTGTTAGCTTCACATTTAGTTTTTCTGGACATTGTGCTCCTTCTCATGAACGTCTGGTGCCTCCTCAGACCATGGGGAGCACCATGGCAGTGAACAGGGACTGCCCGCAGACGCCAGCATTAGTGTCAGCAAGCAAGAACCACCCACAGACACAGCAGCAGCCTTGACAGCAATGAGGGGCGGGTGGTGAGCAGCGACCAGTCACAGAAGCTGGCAGTGGCCAATTTCAGGGGGCACTTGCCCCCACTACATGTGGTCTATGCTCTTTCTTGCATAAAGATCAGAAGGGAAACTGGCAACTGATTTTTATTATGTAATGGGGATGTTCAAAGGAAAACACAAAAAAATTGCAAACTTTATACATTTTCAAGAATATTGAGGTATTCTAAACTTTAGAGTCTAAATACTTGAAGATTTATTTGATTTGATAAAGTTTTAAAATATAGTATTTTAGATTTTAGATTTGTTTTTATACTTTAAATCCCAGTCTCCTTAAAGACCCATATAAAATAAAAAACTTACTATATTATGAATTTACAGAGATAAGGGTTGAACTATTAAGGAAAACAGTGACAATATTTGTTTTGTCAACATACAAATCTTTCAATGACTCCTTGTGGTGGCAGGGTACACCCTCAGGGGCCGGAAGCACCAAGGACAGACCCCAGTGCTCACAGAGAAGGGTCCAGGGACCCCAGAGCCACAGAAAACTTATCCAGGAGGCAGACCAGATTAGAGAAGGAGCTGCACGAGCCAGCACTCCGCCACCTCTCCAAGAGGCTGTCAATCAAGCTGGGCAGTGGCCAGCTGATGAAGTCAGCTGAGACCACCATTGCAGGAGATTTAAAAATCCTGGCGTAAGCCAGGTGCAAGGGGGAAGCCAGGAGGCAGGACAGACGTCCCTCACAACTCTGCCTCACCATGAACGGGAAAGGTCAAGAGAAGGAACCCAGCTGAGGCTTCACCAACCTCAGCCCCTGGAATAGACACCCGTGGTCAGCAGTTCCCCACAGGAGATGCAACCAGCCTTATCTACCCTGGCTCTGAGGTAGCCACCTCAGATCCAGAGCTGGCGTACAGATGGAGGTGGACCAAGGAGGCGGGCAGGCAGGCTGAACTTCCAAGCCTGTGGTCCTGACAGTGGCCGAGGCGGCAGAGGCTTCTCATGGCATTTGATGAGCCAAAGCCAGGAGTTGGTGCAGTGGCACAGAGACCCACTCAGTTGGCAAGTGGAAGGGGTGTAGGAGAGGCAACTGCAGCAAGCCAGTGAGTATCCCTTGTGTGAGTCAGGTGGAAGAACACCAGTGAACCCCTCCTTTCAGTTGCAATTCCATCAAGTCATGGCAGGTGAGTCAGGGGCCCAGACCATGGAGCAGGAGCACACTCACAGCATCACACTCATCAAAATTTGAGAATAAGTTTCAAGGCCTAAGCACCTTAAATGTGTGTCCCTTAAAGTTCTCCATAAATACAAACCAGAAGAGAAAGAAGAAGAAGAGCACTAAAAAGGGAAAGATCAGTTTAAATAAAGAAAAGAGCTTTACGCAATCCTAGTGCAGTTCTTCTGGGCTACTTCTACTCAGCAGCTTGAGTCCTTCATGCTGCTTGGATATTCTTTGCATTTTGTGAGAAGACTTGTAAAATTAGTTGCGAGTAGTTGCTTATGTAGTAGCAGAAGCCAGCCTTGAAAGAAATAAGAGCCCATTTCTCTGCTAGAGTTACAACTGGTAAGCCCTACTGGACTTCATAACAGAAGAATTTTAACAAACTCTGGGACTAGCAGGCAGAATCCAAGGCAAGGCACTTGCATGGGAAAAGGAGTCTAAGAAAAGCGGTTGTACCTTGAGAGTCCATAGGAAAGGCACAAGAGCAGGTTATTTTGATGCGAATAAACTAAAGGAAGCACAATAAGAAACCAGTCTGGTTTAACAGCAAACCCTTTGGTGAGTGGAAACTCAAAAAAGAATCTTAGAAAAGGTGGAAATGTAGCAATGCTACTAGAGAAAAGTATAAAATTATTCCACAGGTATGCAGACAGAAAAGGCAGAAAGGCCAAAGCACAAATACTAATGAGGGACATAAAGAAAAAAAAATTACAACTAAGGAGGAAAAAGGAAACCAGGGGAAGTGCAAGTCCCTTTACTGAATGCAGAGAGCAACCTAATTATGGATGATACAGAGAAGACTAGCTATCAATGATAGGCAGAAGACAGCAGGGGGTAGTGCAGAAGCTTTCCTAAGCAACAGCCTATTTCTTCAGGTGTTACATATGGACTTGCAAAAGACAAAGGTCCTAAATCGAAATAGTTTAAATACAAGGATGGGGGAGAAAGCAGTAATGAAGGGAGGTGAATGTGGGTTGAATAGGTCTTTCACAAACGTACTTTTTGGAAGTACTCATGGAATGTCATGCATGTTTTCTTGGCTTGTTTTACTGATATGGAAAGTATACTCTTTACAGATATGTCGCATGAAGCTGTATCTAGCCTTATCAATATTATGTCTCTATGAATTGCGTCAATGATGGCAGCAGCCCCTCAATATACAGATGAATTGAAATATTTGATAGGAAAGTAATTTTTATGTTTCCTATTTTGGAAAAGACTGTTTAGCAGGGCAATGGTTAAGTTACTGTTCAGGGCTGAAAGAAGGAATTCCTGAAAATCAATATCTGGCATGAGTATGCTTAAGCACCAGTCAAATTAGCCATTATAGAAGTAGTCAGAGGCATAGAAGCCAGGCTTTTCCAGACAATTATTAATTTACATTTTAAAAGAAGAGGCCAGTAGCAAGAATGACCCCTGGCTCTTTAGAATATTTCGGGAAGGACATTTCTTACAGGGGGAAATTAAGGGAGAGACAATATCTTTAGGATACTGGATTAGTAATCTTATGTCTGAGGCATGACTAGACAAGGCTCTGATTCTAGTTAGTAAAATCCCCTCAATTAAGAGCTGGAAAGACTTAGGTGAAGCTGGAAAAGCTTAGGCACCACAGATCAGAGACATGACCTTTAAAGCATCTCAAGTATATTCTTAGTAGTCAAGCAGCAGATAGCAGAGGGGCTTAGGGATGGAGGTGGGAGAACACCCCTGGAGTAGGCCTCAAAGGGGCAGCTGACTGGTTCAAGGGTCAATAATGACAAAGAAGAAAGTTAACCCATTGAAGAACATAGCAATATAAAAGCTAGTCCAGGTAGTGAAACAAGAATCCACAGTCCCTGTTGAGACTGTACTTAACACAATCCAGCCTGTAGATGATTTCTTGTTCCATAGTTTCACATTCAAGTTTGCTTTTAAAGTTACGTTAAATACCCCTACTCTGAGGTCACTAATGGAATGTCCAGGATGGTGAGTGCCATAGACTGTATTTCTGTAATTGATGTCATATAGGTATCCATTTATATTTTTCCCCATGGGAATCACCTCATCTGTCAAATGTAGATAGCAGATGGGGCAAAACAAGCAGGCAATGGCATACATATTGCTGGTAGAGTAACAGGTAAATGAACCCCAGATGTTGTAATCAATGTTGTCTAGTCCAGTGATGATGTGATTTGGATTAATGGGGGGGCACAGCTGGCTTTATGAAAGTCCATTTATACATCTGAGAAAAGTAGGCTGCCACCTACAAAAGCTTATGCCTTTCTGAACTACTTGGTCTAAGGTGATACCTTGCCCTGCCTTCTGCCTGACCTCAGACTAACATTAGTTAACTACCTGTGCCTATCCAGTGACAGCCAAATTTGGCAGAAAGGATAAGGAAAGACTATAAGCAACCAAGAGAAGTGAAAGAACAGGTTAGGAGTCACTGGATGTATTCAAGTCCACAGACCCAGACAAACTACATCCTTGACTACGCAAGAAATTGGCTGAGGTAACTGCAGAACCAATGGCTCATGAAGACTTGCTGCAGTCTCAGACAACTTGAAATATCTTTAAGGAACAGAACAAGCAGAATGCAGAGAATTAAACACTAGTCAACTTGACCTTGATACTTATAAATATTAGTAAGCCTGATATCAAAGAATCTATTTTAAAGTACCTAGAGGAAAGCAAAGTGATCAAGAACAATCAACAAGGATTCATCAAGAGCAAATCATGTCTGACCAACCTGATTTTCTTCTAACACAAGGGAATGGAATGGGCTCAGGGGAGAGGAATGGGACAGGTAAACAGTGGAGATTATATACCTTCACTTCAACAAGGCTTTACATACCATATCCCATGACAAACTCCTCAAGTAAACAAAGGAAATAGTGCCTAGATAAAAGTTACTGTAAGGTGGATATGTAATTGGTTGCATCACTGTAATCAAAGATTGGTCAATGCTCCAATGTCTACTTGGGATGAAGCATCCAGTGGGGTTCCCCAAGAGTCTGTCCTAGGTTCAGTACTGTTTAATAACTTCATTAACAATTCAAAGGATCAATATAAGGGCACACCTAAAAATGTGCAGCTAAAACCAAGCAGGGTAAGTTGGAGATGCTATGGAAGAGGGAACAACTGGCTAGGCTGCAGTATAGCAGAGAAGGACCTGGAGGTTACACTGGACCATAAGCTGAATATAAGCCAACAACATACTGGGTTTTATAACATGAGAATCAGTAACAAGTCATGAAAAATGTGGAAGCAATGCTTCCACTCTATACAGCACTCAGAAGCCTCAACTATAACACTGTCCAGTGGACAGATGTAGAAAGATGTGGATAAGAATCCACCAGAGCGCAACTAAAATTATGACAGGTCTAGGACACTTGATATACAAGAAAAGGTTGGAAGAATTAGGATTAGTTAGTCCCAGGAAGGGAAAACTAAGGGGGGATTTATTTAAAACAGCCTCCAAATACCAGAACAGGCTCTGTAATGAGGATGGTGACAGATTATTCGCTGTGCACCCAGAAGACAGGCCAAGTTTCTATTTAAGCAACCTATGGTTATAATACTACAATTCTCAAGTCAGCACTTTTTCTGAGTCCCTCTCATCATTGTAGCAAGACCCATCTCAAAGCACCTACATGCATCTGCATATTACTTTCCCTTCATGAGCCTAAGTATGTCCGTAACTTTGGCACAGAATTTACCAGTCACGCTAGCAGAGGATCTCCTCTTGGATATAAACAAGATTAGGCTTTAATGCGGGTACCAATAATCCATTGGATGCTTTGGAGCATCCAGCAGATCAGGTGGCCAACTTTTAACATAAAATGCCTCACGGCAGATCAGGAGGGAGTAGACAGAACAGCATCAGAAAGCAGAGGAGGAGATAAAGCAGGAAAAACAGGAAGAATTTGGACAAGGAGCACAGAGTAGGGAACAGAAAGCAGAGCAAGAAATTGGGCAGAGGAAGGGGTCAGAGTGGCACTCAGGTAGGGTACAGGACTAATTTGTGCCACACGTGCGAAAAGGGTTGGCCTCTACTGCACTTATGTAACACTTGCGGTGTTTATACCCCTGTAGACCTTCAGGAGCCAATCTGTAAGAAATCTCAGTAGGTAATTGTGAACAGTTACTCTTTTTCCCAAAGAGATAAAAGGAAACTTCTTGTAAAGTGTCATCATGCTTGCATACTCTACAGAAGGGTTAACAATAAGGCTGATGTTGGTTTTTGTCCTCATTTACTCAGATACAGTTCATCACTTTAGTACGCCCTATACCACAGATGGGCAATTATTTGGGCTGAAGCACCACTTCGGGAATTTTGGTGAGCTATCGCGGGTTGAGGAAGGCATGGGGAGGGTGCTGACCCAGTACAGCAGGGGCAATTGATCCTATCCAGCCTGGGCCCGTCCACCGGGCACCAGACAGAGCAGGCAGGCAGAGTCTCTATGGAGACTAGCCCAGGACCCCCATGGGCAGGGTACGCCCAGCCAGGCAAATGCACTGGGGCCACGGGTTGGCGGGGAGCAGCATCTGGAAACAGGACAAGTGGGCAGCTCCAGGGCTGGGATCCCATCTTGCCCACCCAGCTGAGCACACCCTGCCCACAGAGGTCCCAGGCTGGTCTCCATTGCCACTCCCACCTGCCTGCGCCATCCATCATCCCTAGCAGTGGGTGCAGGTTAGACAGGTCAGGGTGCCTGGACACTGGAACCAGATCCAGCCACTGCTACCAGGGCTGCCAAGAAACTAAGTCTGGCCACCACACTGATAGGGAATAGCAGGACCAGCCACAGGCTCCACAGCCCAGGCTGCCCCTGCCTTTGGCCAGGAGGGGCCAAAGGACCCATTGTGGGCCAAATAAAAATCCCTTGGCGGTCTGGATCCAGCTGTATTTTGCCCATCCCTGCTCTACCCAGGGGTAGACACCCAAGGGTGTTTATCCACCATTACAAAACTATTCTCAATTTAAAGGCAATTTTAGACACTGCACGACTGAAAATTGACATTAGAAAAGTCACTCAGGGTTTGTGGGGGGCGCCTTGGCATTTTAGAGGCTTTTTTTTTTTTTTTTTTAAGCCATTTGCATCTAGCCTGGAAGC
>NW_017729032.1:79514116-79516263 GCF_001723915.1 Gavialis gangeticus
ATTTTAGAGGCTTTTTTTTTTTTTTTTTAAGCCATTTGCATCTAGCCTGGAAGCTGCAATCCTTTTCTTCCTAATTAGGCATAGTTAACACAGGAAGATTGTTTCAATATCATACTGCTTCAAGATTATATTACAACAATTCAGTCAATGTGCTACTAAGTCTTCAAAACATTCAGTGGCAGAATGGTGCAGAATGCAGGTGTTGACTTGTATAGTCAGAGCATTTGGTTGGCTGTTTAGTAACAGCCCTCTAGATCTGTACCTACCCGTCTACTGGTCTCTGCATAAACTGTAATGTGTTCTAGGAATGAATAGCCCTAATTGACCTAGACTCTTCTATCCAAGTTCTCTTGTTCCATACTGTTACACAGCTGCCAAACAGCTAGAGCATACTCAAAAAGTTGTATACTGCTATATATGGTTATGTAAGGAAACTGCTTGTTCTTCTTTGTTTCTACTGTATTCTGGGAAACAATTAGTATACTGCCCTCTCTCCCCACTCCCCACCCCCCCCACACACACACACTTGTTTCCAAGAACAGACTGGAAACAAAGAAAAGCAAGCAGTGTCCCTGCTCAGAATTCCCCAGGTATACCCCTCCAGCAAGCTCTGTGCCCAAATACTCTACTTCTGCTCAGGATTAGTCCTCTCTTCTGCCTTTGAGCCTAAAAGGTTAGGGACAGACATTACACAAACTGGTTTAAGTGATCAGAAACTGGTTTAAAACTGTAACAGAACAGATGCTCAGTGCATATAAACCAGTTTGAAAATGGTTGAAACTGGTTTGAGATGAGCCTGGTTGAGTGTAGTATCAGACTTAACTGATTTGGGTCAAACCGGTTTATGCAGTCTGTCCCAGACTCCTTGCTGGTTCAAGATAAACCAGACTCACCTAGCATCCCAGCATGCCCTCTGGGCTGGGCAGAGCTGTCTGCTCCACAGCAGGGCTGCCCCTACCCTTCTATTCTGTGGCTGCAGCTCCAGCAGTGACTTCCAGGCTGCTCTCCCAACCCACCCCGCAACACTCCCTGCTAAGCAGAAATTCCCCCCTCTCCTCTGCCTTGCGGTGTCTATGCATTAGCTAAACTACATGCCAGGTACAATCTGTGCTGTGGCAGTCAGGACAAAGGCAGAATCAACAGGTAGCTGATCATGTCCCTCTGTTGTTTTCTTAATGGGGTGATAAACACCGAGTTAGGGGTGATAGACACTGTTATCAATTGCCTGCTGAGCTAATCAAAGCATCCTGCTGGGGCCTGGCCACACTCCCCCTGAGCTCAGTCCTGCAGAAGGGAAGGAATTGCTGCTTCTAGCCTGAGCCACTGCAGGCAAGTGCCTGCATTTCTGGAATGAAGAGAGAATGTCTATCCACCTCTAATGGGTTCATGCTTTGCAAGTTAGACTAACCTGCAAAGATGGAATCAATTCAGGCTCAGGCTTTTTGAACGTCTGCCCCTAGCCCAACAAACGACATATCCCTCTCCATTTGCCTGATTTCAATGTGTTAAAGTCTTTAATTAAAATACTAACTCTATAGTCTAAAGAGCATAAAAGGATTAGGACTTCTCCTTCATTCCCTCTAGCAAGTCAGAATTGTGTACATTTGATTTTGCATGAGTGTAGTTGTGTGAGAAAGTAAAATGTCACATTAACAAAATCTACTTTAACCAACGCAAGCACTCAATATTATCCCTGCACAAAAGATATATTCCCCTCCCCACCTCCATTGCCCCATTAACTGCCAACTTTATTTTAACCGCATACAAATCTGGATGGGCGCTCCTTCTATAATGTTCATTTTCTGAAGATCAAAGAAAGGGTTTACCTAGCTATCAACAAAAGCAGTAAGTAGATTTATACTGTTTTCAAAGAAATACAAAAATTATCAGACTAAGACTTTTCAAGCATTCAGCCTTCAAATTACAAAAATGTTAGTCGATGCAGGATTGAAAAGGTCACTTGTAAACCGCCACATTGCAAGTCTACGGATATCAGACAGATAATCAAATTGAATTTGCCAAAGAGCTGACAGCTATAAGCTTTTAGTTTCGTCAAAACTCTGTCAAATTAACTAGCAGGTCAATGTCATTTCTATAAAAGTTTATAATTGATTCACATATTTTTTCTTTTTTTTTTTTTTTTTTTT
>NW_017729032.1:79516435-79519469 GCF_001723915.1 Gavialis gangeticus
TTTTTTTTTTTTTTTTTTTTTTTTTAACCTTCAAGAGTCCATCAGCCAGCTGTAGAACTGAGTTGATTTTAGCTTAAAAGAAATGCGTATTAAATAGCAATTACTCGACTTAATAAAAAGGCTTTCTTTACAATAAAAGATTAATTTAAACAGGAAAAAGATGGCCATTCAGAGGGACATTAGAAAAACAATCAAACACTAGTTTTACTTATGCAGGTAGAAAAATGACAGCAAGATCAATTTAGAGTGAACTGTCATCAAATTTTAAAAAGAGGAGAGATGCATACATGCCTTCCATCCTTGAGAAAACACAGTAAAAGTAGTATAATCAAAGTAGCTATCACTTAACAGAAACCTAACTTGCATAGCATCTGCTCAACACTAGTCTGGGTGCGAAATTATACATTTCTACTTGGCTGGGACATGGTATTTGAGAAAGTAATGTCACCAGTAGCACATGACACTTGCTCTTTGACCTACCTATTGGTCACCTGGTAACATTGGCATTGTTGATCTGGATGCACTATGCCATCCTAGTAAGAGACTTGCTTATGAAAAGGTGTTACACTCCCATAGCTGCAGTCAAAAGCAACACTGGAGCTGGCATTTTATCCATCTTACAGAGGAAAAGAATATTGTCCCCTTAAGAAAAATATTGTCCAAGACAGACTCCTCCGTTTAAAATTTACTTCCACTCCTTATATGAAATAGACAAAACTACTGATCTTCAAGAGAGGCTAGAAAACCTGCCTGCACAGTTGCTTTGAAAACAAGATGGTTTGACATCGGTTGATGTCTTAGTAGCAAAGAGAAGAAGTATTATACAAGAGCAAGTTTTGTTCAATTGGGGATTAAACTGCCTATTTTAAGGCTTTTAATTTGTGTCTTAAAAAGATAGTAATAGCACTTTCCTATAAACACACAAATATTTACACAGTTCATAAGTCTGGTCAACTGGACAATTTTCACACTCAAGAATACAAAGCACATACTTTGAGAATTATAAACCTATAAACAAATTATTAATGAGAAAAGTTTCAGGTGATTGTTTTGTGCACACTTAAAATTATTCATATCAGTACCAAAATTTCAAAAGAGAATAAAAAGAACATGAACCATGAAAAATGCAGCAATTTGGGGGGGGGGGGGTAAACATTCAATTAAGTTGAGCTAAACATGCTTTACTAGGTTTGGGCTACTTTATAGAAGGTCTGCCCGACTTGTGGACCATTGGCTAAATGAACCTGAAGCCCTCACGCTCCCACATGGCTGCTGCATCCCCACCACCACTGCTGCTGCATCAATGCTCACACTAAAGCACAAACTGCCTGTGATAGCAGATGTTTGCTATACACCCCCACATATTCCCCCTTTCCCCACCCCCCAGGCTTTTACAGCTCAGTGGGGCATGAACAAACATGGAGAACACATGGTCAGACAGATGACAGCAATCCCCACCACCTAGCACAGTATCATGCCATGAAGGAATGGACCCTCCTGGAGCAGCTGCTGGAGGTGGCAGTGCAGCAACAACTCATCCATGACTGGCAGGTGAGATCCAAAATTGCAAGTGGCAGTGGGGAGGAGGTTGCTGGCACTGGTCCAGTCACAGGCCAGGCAACTGCAAGCTGGCAAACTTGCAGCAGCAAAGAAGGATGGAGGGCACCAGGGACTCACATGGCATACAGTCCATATGGCATGGCATGCAATCAAACAATCCAAAGTCAAACAGTCTTGTTTACAGTAAGAGTACAACCTTATCAGTTCCATTTCTAAAACCTCCTGCTTTTAACAATTCCAGGAACAAGAACAATTTTTTTTCCATTATTATGAAGAGCAAATAGACTGAAAACCCTTTTAATAAACCTCTATTCTGGTCCTATGGGTGTTAGTTATGAGGTTGTGTGTTAATAATCAGAACGGTAACCAAACAGTCAAAATATTTTATATGTAAAATGCGCTCTCATTTATTTCATATAGGTCAAACAAGAAAAGAACATGATTTTCAGCTATGGTACCACACTTAAGTTTTACAGTGTAGCACACGTTAAATGTGGAAGTGCCCATCTAACTATTCAAATAATGCTGCTGTGACTGTCATAGCTACCTGTGGGGGACTAAATAGATAAAAACCAGCCTACTTGTATGTGATACTTTGGAGACAAAAATAAAACATGATGGCAGGGACTTCTCTTACTGGAGACTGGAAATACATAAGCCAGAGCAGACATACGAAGTTACACACTGGGAGTGTAACACTTAACAGTACCACAATCGGATCAACATGTCCAGGAAAATAAAGCACTGGCTCATTTTAACCCTGTTTTTTTGGCTTCCCGTGTTCAATTAAAAGGTAGTAGCAAATAAAGTTATTTAAAATTATGCATCATTTTTGTTAGACTGGGCCACTGACTAAGTCTATCTGAACAGAGTTCTGGAGAAAATCTAGTTATAAGACTAGAGTCAAGTAAACAGAATTATTTTTCTTGTATTGAATTACTACTCGGGTATTCATGATACTACTCAAGTATGTAAATACTCAGTTATTGAAAATGATAACCACTGAAAACGGGATTCCATTTTAAGCAACCCATAATTCTAAAAGCAACTATTATCCACAACTTGGTTACATTTGAAAATAAAGAGTTTATATATTATATACAACCTATGATTGTTCTTTTTTGCCACAGAAGGCAGAATAAGAATGGATTTAAATAGTAAAGTAGATTTCAATTAAATCAGGAAAAACCGGCTAACTTAAAACAATAAGATGATAACAAAGCTGCTTAGGGAAGTCATTGAATCTCTCACTAGATTTTTCAAGAAACTAAACAGGATGCCTAGGATGATTTAGGAACTGTACATCCTGTATCTATGCATAAGATTGGACTAGATCAGTAGCTCTCTGATACAGTAAACGAGTAAGTTGATCAGTTCTCAGTTCATGTGCATTGGAATTGTTGGGATGTAGATGCTAAAAGCATGCATCTACCAAACAGAAACCTTTGTTAAAAAAGAAAAGAAAAAAAAAAAA
>NW_017729032.1:79519480-79520599 GCF_001723915.1 Gavialis gangeticus
CTTAAATGAACAAAAAAGTACAACGGAAAAAGCAAAAAAAAACCTTCCATGATGGCACCAAAAGCACATCCCTGACACATATGGCATTTGTCTCCAAAATCACATGTTCCTGCACCTAAGCAGAGACATCTCAGAGCTTCCCAAAGGAAAGGCTACTAATATTTAATGAAAGAAAAACAACTTTCTTGAACAACTTCCTTCTGAGAAATGTTACATCTGTTTCGAATGAAGCTATCCATTAAGATTCAGTCTGAAGCAGACGCCTGGTAGGAAAAATATCAACCCACACTGATGAAGTCGGACAATGTTAAGCAATAAAAAAAAATAAGGCATAATGGGAAGTCCCAGGCAAGTGGCAGTGTTAATATCCACTTTTTTTCCTTTTTTCCCTTTGCAGTCACTACTGTCCGATTCCTCTTATTCAAAGCATGAAAATGAGTAGTCACAGTAATTAACGTGATCCCTGAATATATACAGTATGGAATACCAATGACGAATAAGAAAAGGGTATTACCTATACTTGGCAATAGTGAGACCATTATGAAATATTGCATTTAGTGCCTGAACTTCAAAAGATAACATTGAAAATCTGGAATATTCAGAAGAAAGCTACAAGAAGAACATAAAAAAGATGCCTTACAGGGAAAGACTTCAGAAGTTCAGTCTACATATAGTATCACCCATTTTAAAATACAGAAAAGATCACTGACCTCTTGCATACTACTAATAATCCAGTATTAAACCCAAGCAGCCTGCTCAAGCTAAAACTTTCCAGTCCTTTAGAGAATAAATTACATGCTACTGGCTGAGGGCAGGAGACATCAAAATGTCACCAGTGCCTGGAGAGACTACACAAGAGCAGAAAACCGATTAACTGAAATATGCCTAAATGATCCCAACACTGCAAGGTATACAAAGAACTTTGCCAAACCTGAAGAAAAATCTCTTTCCAAGCCCAAATCTGGCTAACACTAACATCTTCAAACATGTGAATAGGATATACCATACAGGGTTTCATCTATCCTAACAAAGCACTGATCAACATCTTCAGCTGTTGCTCATGTCTGACGCTTCAGAGACAGGCAAATGTGTATCAAAAAAAAAAAAAAAAAAAGGGCA
>NW_017729032.1:79520610-79531853 GCF_001723915.1 Gavialis gangeticus
TGTAAAAAAAAAAAAAAAAAAAAAATGGCCAAATATGTATCAGAAAAAAGAATTCCAGGAGATGACTAGCCGAAACCCTGATGTATAATGTTAAAACCACTGCCACAATGCAAACATCAAGTGTTATGAGCCTCCCGAGGACAATACAAGTAATCCTAGTCTTCCAGAGGCTCACGCAGAAAAATAAGCGGTCATGTCTAGATTTCTAGACCAGAAAAGCCCATCACAGTCATCCCTTATGATCATTGGTCCCCACACCTAGCTATAGTGTTTCTCCAGTAGACCTGATCTTAACTACCCCAAACAATGGCAAGTCCACAACATCTCAGGATAAACTATTTAATGTCTAATAACCATGTGATTTTAAAGTTACTATCAGATCTTTTTATTCCATGCAAAAATACATATAAACACAGTTATCAGGTCACCTTTCACATCTCTTTTTAATGACCTAATTCAGCTGAGCTCCTTTAACCTTGCATTGTAAAGCTTTTCCCTCCAACCCCTGATCAGGTTTATAGCTCTCCTGAGAACCACAAGGTTAGGAGGTGCATTCAGGGTCATCTAGTCCAACCTGCTACACAAATTCAGGATCCTCTACTTTAGTAGACTAATCTCTGATGAGATCCTCTCCAGCCTCTTCTTGAAAATCTCCAGTGAAGCAGGATCCCATAACTTTCTTAAGCAGATTGTTTTTGAGAATGTGGACAGAAACAGGACCTTCCTTTTTCAGCCTGGCTCATTGCCTCACTCTTCCCACAATCCTGGAGCTGGTGGGAGGGACTAAAAGGAATCATGGCTCTGGTCACTAGCATTCAAGTCCAGAAGGAGCAGCCACAGCTGCAAGGGCCATTCTCACTCCTTCAGACTGGGGACAGTTAGCAGAAAGAGTGGGCTAAGGTAGGGTCCTGCCCTGCTGCCATCATATAGCACCAGCCTCTGCAACTGCATTGGCCAGTGTCTCCCCCAACCTTCTCCTGCAGGGACAATTGCCAGTTTCAGGCATCTAAAGAATCACCCACAAGCTCCCTAGTATACTCTGCCAAGCAGTTCCTGCCACCACCAAGCAACACATACTAACATCAGCCACAGTAACATAGGTGCTTTGTATACTGCTGCTCACCCTGCCACCCTATGAGACCCTTTTAAAAAGGGCCACAGGGTGAGAGAAGGTAGGCACTGTAAAAAAGTAAATGAGTTAAGTGGGCTGCTGCTGTTACATTTTGAAGTTACAGAGGAATGCCTTGAGTCTAAATCAGTTGAGAACCACTGCTCTAGGTATACCCTGTTCCCTTAACCCCCTTTAAAACAGCAGGAGCCACAAATGGGTTTCAGGGGGTCTATGCCTGAAGGACAAGAAGGGAAAGTGGTGCTCAGGCGCCCACTGCTGCTAGGAGTGGGGGGGTCTCGAGCCAGGCACTCTTTGTGTTGGGCATCTGCTGGCAGAGCCCAGCGCTGCGTAAGCTGCAGGCACAGGCACTGCACCGTGCTGTTGGCACAGCAGCCCAGCAAGCTTGAGTACACCTTCTCATGGAGTGCCGCCTACTGTGGCACCATGCTCTACTCTTGCCTGGATACCATCCGTGACCTGCTGTTCCTGTAGCTTCTCACAGGTAAATCTATAGGGGGGTTAGCATGGGCGAAGCAGGAAGGGCAGGAAGGGAGTGCATGGGCAAGGTATGGGGCTTCAAACTGGCCTGAAAGGAACTGCCTCCAAGGCCCAATAGGTGGGAACTGGCACAGGAAGGCCAAGTGGAGCAATGAAATGTGTTGCTGCCACCAGGACCCCTGCACCAGCCACACCTTCAGCAGTGCAACGTAACAGACCGGGGGGCTGCGATGGCTTCACCTCCTCCTGGAGGAGAGATGGGGTAGTGACAGCACAGGCAGCCTGTGGGGCTGGAGGTAGGGGGCAGTGGGTCAGGAGTGAGAGGAACTAGCAGGGCCAAGGGCTGTAGGTTGGGAATGGGAGGTGGGGGGAGCTCAAGTCCAAAAAGGTTGAGAACCACTGCTCTAAAGCATCCACAGCTTCTTTAAAGAAATTAGAAACAGAAATTAGATTCTTAATGAAAAAATTAAATGAATGTGATACTACAGTCCATATTATAAAGGAAAATAGAACTGTGGGTTCATAACAAGGCCTGCAAGCCTTAAAATCTATTAATCTGTAGTCATTGTCCCCTGCCATTCAGAGTCACTATGCCTTGTTTATGACAAACACGTAATTCAAATATCTAAGAGTAACTACTTAATTATACAAAAACAAAAACACAAAGTTAATGTTTATCCCCTCTACTATCATTATTTTTAGGATGTTCAGAATGTACTAATAATGACAAATGATGATGCTCCAGTAAAGTTGCATGTTCTGTTCAAGCAGCTTATAAATGAGTGAAGATTTTTTCAGCCAATTATCCTAAACATGTGATTTTATAGCCAAACAACTATCAGGGCTAGATTATTTGCTTATCCAAGCTCACTACTAAGAAAACAAGTTCTTTCTTTTTTTTGTTTTTTTAATAGCAGTTTTGTTTCTAATTCTTTAGCCTTAATATGGTCTCATAAATGAATGGCTAAAATTCATACAGGGGAGTTAGAGTACAAAATGTGTTATGTATTCTACACTCATTTAAGGTAAATGGAAAAATCAACATGGACATAAATGAAGTGTTCGAGACTTATGCATCTGGTAAAACTGGCTCTGCAATAAACCTTGCAACTGAGAAATGACTTCAATCTTACCTAATTTTGAAAGACCCCCATTTTATTCTAAAGAATAATGCTTCATTCTTATTTTTGTCTGATGAAGAAATTCTCTGCACAAAACATATACTTACTTGCAGCTGAACGGAGTTATCCCGGAGGCCTTCTACAATGGGAGAGAATCTCTCAAGATTCTTTTCTTCTGCTGCTGCTGTTACAGCATCTAAAATTTTTTCGAGGCTACAGGAAGTTAACAGATAGTTCCACTTAAGAGACATGAATTGCACAGCTAAAAAAAGGTTTTGAAAATTAAGTAATAGTATCAGAAATTTATGAAAGTATATTAATTATTTATTTATGAGTTCTTACTAATGAATGCTTTAAGTCAAAATTGGGCTTTTTTCTACTAACAGAAAATATTTTCCACCACAAAACAATACTGAAAACAGTGTGCATCTCTGTTCCATATATCATAGAAAATCATACGACCATAGTAAGTTAGGGTTGGAAGGGACCACAAGAAGTCATCTAGGCCAACCCCCTCAAAATAGGACCACCCCCAACAAGATCATTCCAGCCAGGGCTTTGTCAAGGCAGGACTTAAAAACCTCCAATGATGGAGGAGATTCTACCACCTTCCTAAGTAACCTGTTCCAGTGCTTCACCACCCTTCAAGAAAGAAAGTTCTTCCTAAGGTCCAATCTAAACCTCCCTTGCTGCAACTTGAAACCATTGCTCCTTGTTTTGTCATCTGCCACCACTGACAACACTCTAGCTCCATCCTCTTTTGAACCACCCTTCATGTAGTTAAAGGCTGCTATCAAATCCCCCTTCAGTCTTCTCTTCACCAAACTAAATAAGCCCAGTTCCCTCAGCCTCTCTTCAGAAGTCATGTGCCTAATTTCGTTGCTGGACTCTCACCAACTTGTCCACATCTTGTGTAGTGGGAGGCCCAAAACTAAACACAGTACTCCAGATGTAGCTTCACCACTGCAGAATAGAGGGGAATAATTACTTCCCATGATCTGCTGGCAACACTGCTACTAATGCAGACCAGTATGCAACCAAGGCACACTGTTGACTCATACGCAGCTTATTGTTCACTGTAACCCCCAGGTCCTTTTCTGCAGAGCTGCTGCTTAGCCAGTTGGTCCTCAGCTTGTACTGGTGCAAGACAAGATTCTTCTGTCCTAATGCAGGACTTGTCACTTGTCTTTGTTGAACTTCATGAGATCCCTTTTGGCCCAATCCTCCAATTTGTCTATGTCACTCTGAATCCCAGCCCTACCCTCCAGTGCATCTACTACTCCCCGAAGCTTGGTGTCATGTGTGAACTTGCTTAGGGTGCATACCTTACCACAACATTCAAAAAAAAAACACCGAGGCAATTTTAATCTAGTTTTGGCAACATTTAAGCATTATTACTGCATATCTGCCAGATATAAAAAAAAATACATTATAACTGTTATTTAAACTAACTTAGTACATTATTGGAAGGCTTTTAAAAACAGGAAAACTGATGAAAATATTTACTTCTGCTCTAAGTATTAAAATCATAAATTAAGATCATCTAAAAACAAAAGGTTTTGACTTTACACTTAAAAGAGATAACAATCTAAACACAATTCTAGCTTGTACATGAGAAAACTAATGTTACTAATTCCAATTTAATATCACTTACATGTTTTCCTCTCCAACAATACATATTGCAGATAAGAGTTTAACAACATCAGTCATCATGTTAGTTTGCTTGGGGTCAATTGCTTTGGTCAGCAGTGACAGGCTCCTTTCTTCTCCCATAATTCTTTCCAGTCCATACTAAAGAAATAACAAATGATAGTCCAGTTAAATCACAATCAAATAAAATTTTCATCTGCTGGGAGATGGAAAATGTGGATAAAGATCAGCTATTAGTATAAGGGAACAGGCACCATGTGGCAACTTCCATCTGTAAACTCTACTTTTGAAAACACAGACATTTAAAATTAAAGTTAAAGGAAAGATAAATCAGCTAATGGGGTTTATAGCCACCGTGTGTACATAGCCACATGTTCAATTAATGGCATCAGAGGAACCAACAACAAAATTATTACACATTTTTTGTGGAATAAGTTTGTGGCTTCTTCCTCATTTTATGACATCATTCATTTATTTAATGTGGGGCCAGGTTACAGCTTAAGACATGATTAACTGATCAATCATGTCTTAAGTGTATTGTATGGCAGGACCCAAGACTCACATTCCTGTTTACTTTTACTAATAGGATGCTAGAGCTTTTCTTCTCCAGGTAAATCAAATTCTATTACATAGATAATAGATTAGGAATCAAAATATTACCTAAAAGGCCTTGAATACAGCATATTTAATTATAACACTTATGATTCAGTAACTTGTCAATTTACCAGATGTTTATAAAAATATCAGATTGAAGCTAAGATTGTGCAGATTTTTAATAACTGCACAAGCCATGATTACAGTTTGTGGGATTAATGGGGAAGTCAAAATATCTTCAATGTGGTGGCTCACCATGACTTGAAAAAGACTCATCAGTGAAGGGGACTGCGCTTAATGGACCCTACCATACGTCTTATCCAGATGAGCTGCACTAATCTATTTTTGTGATAGCCCACATTGGACAAACATGCTGATGGCAACCTATGTGTTTTGCAGTCATGCTCAGTGTTGGCTGCATTTAAACGAGCTTCATAGCTGGTTTGCAGTGCTGAGCACATGCTGCTTTTGACAGCAGTTCAATGACAGACAATTTATTGTGTGATGTCCTTATATGTGATAAGATGAAGGGCTTTTTTTGCCACGCCTCGTCTTGCATTTGAGTAAACATGGTATATGAAGAATTACTTATTGACAAGAATCAACAACCTTGCTATTGCTCCTGCAAGTCAGGGACCTAATCTTGTGACAGTGTCCAGGAAGTGTGGCATCCTAGGAGACAGTTTGGGTGAACCAGCAAGTGCCAGGAACTTCCTCATGCCACACTTTTCAGACACTCTATGTTCCCAGGAAGACTTACTTTCTCTCAACTGTCAGTTGTGACTCAGAAAAAAAGATTTCTTTTCCAGAGTTCTGCCTTCCAAAAAATAAGATGCGCATTTTATTAGGGAGAGGGGAAGAGGGCACTATTGTATGCAAGAAAAACAACATGTGCCTCTCAAGAAAAAAAGTGTACACAATTGTATAATGTGTTGAACGTTTCACACAATTTTAATATTTGCAAGAGATGAAGAAATCACCGAGTGGGTGGTTAACAGGTGTCATTTGCCACAGTGATGTGCGCACACTGGTAATAACAGAAGATTTTGAGGCAGTAGAGGGGACAAAAAAGAATTCCCTTTTCCCCCCTCACAAAACAATGATTGGGATGTGCTATGCCCTTGTGAAAACTACCAAGGGAGGTAAGAGACTACTGATAAGACTCCCTGTTGGCAGTGAAAATTCTGTTTCCTATTAAGTCTACTGTAAAACAGATGCATTAGAAAGTAACATGAGAGCATCAGGAACAGAGATAGCTGCCAAGGACACAATTTAAATGATTTTCAATCACTTGTCCATACTAATTGTTACCCATCTCCATGCTAATTGTTGCATGTAGCTTAGACAAAACTGGTCAAAGATGCATATATTTGTATCTTGCAATAATTTCTCTTATACTAGTACTTCTTGTGGTCAGTCTGAACAATTAAATTCTGCTGGCTAAATGACATTCTTGTGAAGAATAGCTGAAGCAATTAAAAACAGTAGTATAGTAGAGCTCAGATTATTCACATTGAAGCAGATTTTAACCCACTTAATTCACAGTAGATTTCAAAATTAAGGACAGGCCAGTTAACTATGACTTCCACTTCAAAGGGCACTGCTTTCCTGATCAACTGATACTCAAAAAGCATTGGTCCTGAGGAAGCTCTTTGAAAAATTATCCAGGAGCACATCTGCAAGAGACCAGCAGGGGAGATCATGCTTAGGGGCAACCAACATGGGTTCATTCGAGGCAGATCCTGTCAGACCAACCTGGTGGCCTTGTACAACCAGGTCACAAAATCCTTGGATGCAGGTGTCACAGTGGACATAGCCTTTCTGGACTTTAGAAAGGCCTTCGACACTGTATCTCACCCCACTCTCATTAAAAAATTAGGCGACTGTGGCATTGATGCCTACACAGTCAGATGGGTCGCAAATTGGCTGAAGAGCCACACCCAGAGAGGAGTGGTGTTGGATGGGTCATTTTCGACCTGGAGGGATGCGGGCAGTGGGGTCCCCCAGGGCTCGGTCCTCAGGCCAGCACTGTTCAACATATTCACCAGCGACTTGGACAAGGGGTTGAAAAGCACCTTGTTCAAATTCACGGATGACACTAAGATGTGGGGAGAAGTGGGCACGCTGGTGGAGAGGGACAGGCTGCAACTAGATCTGGACAGGTTACAGGGGTAGGCAGATGAGAATAGGATGGGTTTCAATACTGACAAGTACAAGGTATTGCACCTGGGGAGGAAGAACCAGCAGTATACCTACAGGCTGGAAAACTCCGTTCTTGTCAGCACAGAGACAGAAAAGGATCTTGGAGTCATTATTGATTCCAAAACGAACATGGGCCACCAATGTGGGGATGCAGTCAGGAAGGCCAACTGCACCTTGTCACGCATCCACAGATGCATCATAAGCAGGTCCAAGGAGGTGATCCTCCCCCTCTATGCGGCACTGGACAGGCTGCAGTTGGAGTAGTGTCCAGTTCTGGGTGCCACAGTTCAGGAGGAATGGGGCCAGCACCAAGAGGGTCCAGAGGAGGGCCACTCACATGATCAGGGGGCAGCAGAGCAAGCCCTATGAGCAGAGGCTACGGGACCTGAACCTTTTCAGCCTCCACACAAGAAGGCTGAGAGAAGATCTGGTGGCCACCTACAAACTGGCCGGGGGGGACCAGCAGGTTATGGGAGAGTCCCTGTTCCCCCGAGCACTACCGAGAATAACAAGGAATAACAGCCATAAGTTGACTATTGTCTAACCTCTTTAGCAAAACTGCACAGTCAACCCTGACACAAGACATAACACCCTAGCCTGACACAGGTAAAGCAGAGGGACCACAGCAGCCAACATCCTACTTCAGTAAAAGGTTGTTAACATATACTTAAGAGACCCCAGGAAGAATGCCATACCCCACTGATACAGAGGAAGGCAACCCCCCTGCTCCTCCACACAGTCCATACTAATCTGACCATGGGTTAAAATTCCTTCCGGACTCTAAATATGACATTCAGTCTGACCCTGAGCAGTGGTGCAAGACCCTCTAGCCACAAACTTTTGGGAGCAAGTCCCACAAGAAACACTAGCACATCCCAGTCAAAATCCTCAGCCTTGGCTGCAGCCAATATCCAATGCCTGAGGAAGGCTAAAAACCTGACACAGTAGGGGGAGAGGGACTGAATTTCCTTCCAGCCCCGTGCAGCAACCAAACCTCAGAAGAAGGGGTAAGCATAGTAGGACACAGGCATAGCAGGAGACCTACATCACCCAAGACCAGTGCTTGTCCAACATCTTCCTAAACACTTCCAGTGATGGCAAGTTCACAACTTCCCTAGCTAATCTATCCACTGCCTCACTGTTTTGGGAACGAAGAAGTTTTCCTCATAGCCAATCTAAATATACCTTGCTGCAACTTCAAGCCATTGGTCCATGTACTCCCCTCTGCAGCAAGAAGAGGTTTTCACCCCTTATGGCATTCCTTCAAATATTTGAAGATTGCTATCTATCATCTCCCCTCTTGAGCACACCTTTTCTACAAGGCGAACCGTGCCTAGCTCCTTCAGCCTTAGCTCAATTTGACTTTGTTTCCAAGCTTTTTATTGTTTTTGTTGCCCACCTCTGGACCCTCTCTTAACTGTTCCATGTTCTTTTTAAAATGTGGAGCCCAAAACTGCAAATACTTGTTTGATAGGATGCCTGGTTTTGCTAGGCAAAAGTGAAACTGAAAAGTGAGCTTAAGAGAGAGTATTCTCTAAAGCAGCTGGTTTAGGGCTCCTAATGGCTTCACTATACAACCTCCTCTTCTGTGAGGGTTAGGGGTAATCTTTCCTTAGCTACTGAATTAATATTTTCCAGGTTAAGCTTGTGGCAGAAAGCCACCTTGGTTTCTCCCCAAAAATCTCTGCCCTGTGACACTGTGATTTAAATCTCTGTGCTGTGACCATTCAATTAGGATGAGCCCAGCACACAGGGGACCACACCCTCAGCCTGTCTCTTTAGGGAACTGGAGCTGGCTGCATTCCTGAGGGAGGGGGAAACCTGCTCCCTCTGCTTATGTGACTTGCATCACTTACCTGGGTAAGGGGTTTCTACCTGGGGAGCTGGAATCTGCCCGGTAACAGGTGATGCATTTCAGATTGGTTGGCTGACAGCCAACTGGGGCTGACCTCCGCTGGCCCAGGTGAATGAGGTCACAGGGGCTATATAAGTTAGGACGGGGAAGGAGGCGGTCTCTCCTCTCCGGCCATGAGGTGACGCAGCAGCCAGGCAGGGGACAGAGAAGCCTTAACATCTGAAACTGGCTCTCTCCCCCCAAACTCACGAGCTAGGAACCGCCTGCCTCCAAAGGGAAACTTCACCTGCCTTTGGAAGATGCTTGTGAGTAAGCTACTCAATCTGATTAGATATTTAGCTGAAGGTATCACATATGCGTAATCAAAAGGCTACCACAGCCAGACTGTTTGCTCTTTAGGATTTCTAGATATTGCTCTATCCTGTACCCTAGTTTACCCTACCCCCTGTAATCAATAAAGTTCTCCTTTTTGACTGGTGTGGGAGACTTATTGAGGGGTGGGTCTAAATTATGCCTAAGAGACCCCTTAGGTCTGTGGACTAAGGGAGACTATACCTTTTTGCCCCCGGACTTGGGGAAGTACCCCAAGTGCCTGTACTGGGTTGAGTACCCGTGGGACTTTAGGCCTGTGTTACCCCAAGGACACAGGGCCGCGAGACAGTCCATTCTTGGGGTGGTGGCGGCACGTTACCCCCAGACTAGCGAGTGTGCTCCAGGAGAGGGGTCGGCCGGACATAAGGCGCCCCTAGGGAGGCATTCGGAGCCTGGAAGGTGGTCGGGCGCAGGGAGGTGGGTGGCTCGACGCAGGAGCACCCCCTACTGGCCCGCCTCACGTGGTGGAAACAGCGGAGGAATACAAATACCCAGCTGTGTTCCTGAGGTGGGATCTCTGCACCCGCCACAAAGCTTGCCACTCAAGCAATAAGAAACACCAAACTTAATCTGTATGCCAAGTTGCCAAGATTAAATACCAAATGTAACTGAAAATGTTTTCTTTTAAATATAAATAACACATCAATTTCCTTAAGATACTATATTTAAAAGTAATTTACATAATTAAAGTAATTCCAGTTGAACCTTAGCAACCCAGTTATCTAAATCATAATATAACGAACTCAAATATAACCTTGAAATCACATACCTTATTATTCATGAAGGCCTTCAAACACTGTATGACCTTATGCTGACATCTCTTCACAACTTTGTCCTGACTGAATTGAATTGAAAATTTCAGTTATTACAAATTAGGAATAGTAAAAATCTGACAATTTTTATTATAAAGCATCCTTACTGTTTTGCTTCAACCAGTCTTTCCAGTACATCTAGCAACAAACCAAGTCCTTCATGTCCAAAATTTTCAACCCAGCTGGAAGAGAGAAAAAATAATTTTTTTAATTATTTTTTTAGAAGGATATTTTACAAGCAGACAATATAAAATAATCAAAAAGTTGAAGTACTCTTATTAAAAGATCCAAATCAAAACAAATAAACCCCAAACTTAGCTAAAATCCTCAGTAATTCTACTCACTCCATGATTTTTTTTTGTCTAAAATGAAAGCCAACTAACCCAAGAATTTTAATATGATACCCTCTTCGGAATTTGAAACCAGTCCATCTAAGCTTTCAAAAAGAAGTTAATAATTATAAAAAGATTTTACAAAGCTTCTGTAAATCAGAATTTCAACAAGCTTTCATACCTACACTGGTATATTATGTAAGTCGCACAGAATGGGCAACTTCTATCGATCATGGCAAGTTTTCTCATGTGCCAGCTTAATTAGCTGAACCCTGAATCCATACATATTTCTGAGTGCCAGTTTAATAATTCGCTAAAGTGATGAGAGACCATTTCTTTCACAAGAAAAAGAATTAGAAGCACAATATTACAGTTAATACTTGAACCATGCAGCAGCAGTAGCAGCAGCAGCTACAGCTCCAGCCATGGCTCTGGAAGCCAGCTGGAATGGTTGCCCCTGCAACAGCTGCTGTGTGGCCAGGCAGGGGCTGGCATAAGCATGTGTTCTGTGCCCCTATACATGGAAAATTATAACAAATTTATAAAATGTCCCATGTCTAGAATCTATGTACTGATGGTGGGGGGGGTCATATGAAATTCAAAGTCACCTTGGATTCAGGTAAGTACAATATTCAAGCAGTTCGTAATTGTTTCCAAAGTTTGTTTGTTTTGGGGGGGGGGGGGGGGGGGGGGGGG
>NW_017729032.1:79531889-79546293 GCF_001723915.1 Gavialis gangeticus
GGGGGGGGGGGGGGAGAGGGAAGGAGAGGAAGAGAGGAGACACATGAACCAGTACAAGTCATTGGTTAAGCAGCTAGTACCAAGATTTGTTGGGATACTAAAGCATCATTTACAATATTCCTAATGTAAGTTACAAAAATTAAGAATATAGTTAAGTGTGCGTTAAAGTCCATGAAATGCTTTGGACAGCAAGTCACAAGGAGTATTTTCTTCAATCCAAGTTATTCATCTAGTATACCCTAATAACTTCAAATTTAAGGAAATAATTGGGAACTGAAAAAGAAAAAAAGCTCATTTATCACTTCTAAACTTCAAATAAAGCACATGCATGTGAGAGGATATGTTCTACTATTCCTAAATCCTAGAAGCACGTGTTGAATTGAAGCCAATCAATTCAATTCACTTAATGCTACTTCAAGTCACAAAAAGTTAAATTAAAATGCAAGTCATATTTAAGGGAGAAGTAAGTTTATCACAATATCTACAATACTTAAAGTAATTATTTTACAAAAACAATTTTAAAATGCTGTTTTTTCTGTGTTAGCTTAATTCTAATTTCCCTTCAGATAGTTTGAAACAAATCAGTCCTTAGACATGATCAAGTTAAAAGAAAGCCCCATTTATAATATACATGGGAAAGATAAGTGCATAATTCATTTAACTGCATAATACAATAGTACTTCCTATGGTTTAGTTTATTGCTAACATCATAGCAAAGATCAGTATCTGCATAACTTCAGCTTACTGCATTTCAGCCCCACTGCCATCTTTTAATACTACCCTATTTAACTTAATAATTCTAGCATCAGATAATTTATTTTTAAGATAAGGAAAGATAATTTTTATAGTAAAAACCAATTATAATTTGAGCATAATACACAAGATTTGACATCTTGGGCATTTGTCACACATTTCAATTGCTCAAGAGACAGTAGCAGGCATAAAGGATGCAAGTTATGAGCACTATTTATTAAACACCTAGAAAAGATTTCCATACAAAGCATTACACTCTCGGAATCCAATTTCCAGAAGTGCTAGACACCCACAACTCCAGTAAAAAAATGATATTAAGATGCAGGTGCTTGAGAGATCTGAAAGTTAGGATTTAACAATTTAATGCTTCCCAATAATGCACAAGGATAAAATATTCTGAACCAGTAAGTGTCACTGGATAGTTAAGTCATGTTGTCCCATCACCACCACCAGCACCTCATTTATCTGTATCCCAGGCTTTGAAGTTTGAGATATCTAATTACTGAGAGGTTACTATACACACAAAATTATATGTTTGTTTGTTTGAAAGTCTTTAATTGGTCTACCCCACAACTGCAACAGAGAAAACAGAGGCAGGGAAAACAGTCTGACATCTTGCTCCCAAACCGTCCCCACCATTTTTCTGAGCTTTTAATGGCCTTGCCCACCACTCCAACATTTATCAACCTTGACCCTAAACATTGTTTTTGAACCGTTATCTTTTATGGTTAGTTACACAAGCTGCCTGTAAGTTCCTTGAGACAAAAGTAAAAAGGCAAGCCAAGACATACCGCCCCCCACACAGCAGAATCAATATCTGAGAACTAATATACACCTTAATTCCAGCTGCCAATGGAAGAAGCCTGGACAAGCTTCTCAGTGGTTATAACAGCTGTTTATGTTTCATTATTTTGTAAGCACAGTGTAATATTTCAAAAATGCATAGTTACTTCACACAGCTTTAATTCCATTTGTATCAAATAAACCAATGTTTCTGGTCTGTGGTACAGTGTGCCTGCCTTCAAGCTCTGAAACTCTTTAGGTCAAATTAACAACAATAAATTGCCATAACAGCCCTTTGGCACTACTCCAATAAAATATTCATGGACTTACAAAAATACTGCAATTTGTTCTTTTAAAAAATTACCAAAAATATAGTCTGTGATTTTATCATTTAAATGCATGTTACTATAAAACAAATTAATAATTACATGGCTTTAACTTTTTAATATGTAGGTCTTTAAGTATAAACTACAATAAGAGGAATAGCCCTTCTCACTCACAACCAATCAATAAAGAACACCAAGGAGAATACCACTAAATGATTAGGCCTAAACACTATACCCAATTAAAATAAGAAGTTATATTTTCCTAATTATTAGCAGTTTCTTCACCTGAAGTCACACAAGTGTTTTCAGGGACAGAGTTAAATACATGGAAAATATGATAGCAGAAATTAGTTTTAGATGCAGGAAAAAAAAAGGCAGATTCAAATAATTTAAAATTAATGACTAGCTCAAGAACTATTTGCTAAACTTTAAAAAAAACCCACAAGTATTCATAGAATCATAGAAATTAAGGGGTGAAAGGGACCTCAGAAGATCACTAAATCCACCCCCCTACTCTGGGCAGGAATACTGCTGAGATAAAATGATCCCAGCAACATGTCTGTCCAGTCTCCTTTACCTTTAGACTACGCCTGTTTATTTTCAGACCTGATCACATTCCTAAGCCAAAAATTGAGAGGCTAAAACAGGGTTTTATTACAACAGTTAAAAGGTTAATTTTACCACTTTTTAAAAAGTAAAGATACTATGACCATTTTTTCAATGCACTAAATTGGAGACATCATGGATAACTCTAGAACAAAAAGAGGGCCTGCCCATTTTATTTACAAAACCAGCAGAAAAATAATTAGCAATAAATGTGCAGTTGCTGTGGGAATGTGTAGAAGTAATCAATGAGCTTAAAATCCCTTTCTCCCCTCCAACAGAAACCACCAATTAAGAGGTTCACCAGAGAAAAAGGAACACTCAAGACCTTGAAATGCAGCTGAACAGAATCACTTTATATAACTAGCAATCAAACTTAAGGGGTAACTGAGTTCAATGAAGCACAAAACACACTTCACCAATTATTTCCCATATCACCCCATAAGTAATCACCTCGCAATTCGAGACAAACAGAAATGAACAGCATCACATGCAACATCTTGTGCTTGTACACCTTATCCACCTTTAATACTATAGATAGATGGATTTATAATACAACAAAAGGACTAGATTAAGCTAATGCTTAGAAATCTTCCTCCAAACTAACTGATCTTTAGCTATTTAACCAGAGTCAATGTACACTTAAAATTTTGTTGTGATATTTTTTCTTATGTTTTAAGCAAGTTGGCTCAATATTTCAATTTTAATATAAATTCAGTATCTACACATTTTCCAATCATTAAACAAAACGTGATTATACCATGCAGAGAAAAAAAAGTCAAAGTCAAGCAAAATTGATTAGGTTAGCCCCAGGTCCTGACAGAACTTTATTAAAATGCACAGCTTACTGCAAAAAGTACCATTCTTTCAACCAGCAGTGGGGGGGAAAAAAAAGAAAGAAAACTGTCAACTGATCTATACGTGATAATTCTTCAGGAAGCAAAATCAGCTACCATTATTTATTTTGTGCTTGTCAGTACAATTCACCACAAGCCTTTCAAAATAGGTTAAGCGTAAACAGCATTCACAGATGACAAGACTATAGTACATACAAACTTTCTCTACTTTTGTTGCATAATCATGGTAGGTTTCAAATGCTCTCATCAAGAAACTATCTTATTGAACTAAGTATACTAGTCTGAGGACCAACAAATTGAAGTCCAATTGTCAGGGCCATCCCAGGGGGGAAGGGGGTGTGAATCGAGGTGACCACCTTGGGCCCTGTGCTTTGGGGGGCACTGCAGAGCCAGGTGGAGCAGCCACAGTGACTCTGTGCGGTCACCTGCCATACTCCTCCCCCCCCGTCACCAATGGCAGTGGCAGCTTCTTTGCGTCCACAATGCATGGGATCGGGGTGAGGGTGGGACCCCTCATGGGCTGATTTGCCCCAGGCCCCACACCCTGCTCAGGTTGGCTCTGCTAATTGTGCTATGCACTGCCCAGATATACAGTAGGTAAATTCTACCACAAAGAGCTTGTAGCCTGAATAGGTAAGATGCACACATGAATAGGTAAGAAGCACACGATATGATGGAAAAGGGTAAACACAAACAACATGCATATCCTAACTACAGGTTAAGAAGTGCCCTTGGACTTTGCAAATTTATAAAATGGCATTTATAATTCACTCTCTAACAACAACTGTGTTTTGTTACTTCTGAGAAATGTAATTGCCCCCCCTGCAGCATGAATTGTTAATTTTTTTTTAGCATACATTATAGATTTGGTGAGCTAATTTACATGATTGCCATACTATGTCATGCATAGGTATAATTTGTTAAGGAAGGAGAAATATAGACTTGTTCTAAAATGCCATATGAAAGTGAGAAATAGTCCTATTGGCAGGCAAGGTTCTTTGGGTAGACGTGATCTCTTCTTTTAGACCAAGTAGTTGGAGCAAAGTTTTTTGCAAGCTTTCAGGCACACGCATCTTTCTTCTGGCATAGGGAGACTGCTGTTTTTCTTAAACAGGTAGACCTGTTCAAACTCTCAATCATGTTATAGGGATAGCAGGAGGGGAACCATTATGGTGAGTGTCTGTTACAGAGCCACCCAAAAGGAGTCAAGGCTTCTCCGCCACCAAAGAACTTACTGAAGTTTCCAAATTCTAAGTACTGATGGGGAACCTGAACAACAGAAATCACTGTAATACAGCATATAGAGGCAGTTCAATAGCTTTTTGCAGCATGTTAGGTTTAATCCTTTAGTAAACATGGTAAAGAGTGTGCATGTGCACAAGGGCAGGGGGAGGGGCAAGAAGCTCTTCTTTCATTTGCTGCCCAAGAATAGGGAGGGCATGCATGAGAATCTGAGGGTGGAAGGCAACATGCATAACAGCTACCATGATATAACCAAATTCAAGATCTTAAGAAAAAGAAAGGAGAACAGCAGGATAAAAGGATACCAAACTTCAGAAAAGCAAATTTAATAAACTCTGGGAACTGGTAGGCAGAACCCTATGAAAGGCAAGTCCTGAAGGGAAGAGTCCATAAAAAGTGGTTGTACTTTGAGAAAGATCATATAAAGTGAACAAGAACTGGTTACCCTGATGTGACAAAAAGTGAGGAAGTGTGACAAGAGGCAGGCAGCAAGCTCTTCAATCAAGTTGAGTCTTAAAAAAAAAAAGACTTACAAAAGTAAAAATGTGACCCTCCCAAGGATGAGTGCAAGATTATCCACAAAGGCATCCAGGAAGAGAGAGTCAGGAAGGCTAAGGCATTAATTCTGATGAAGCCAACAACAGATATAAAAAAATGCAACGAAAAAAAAAAGGAATAAATCTACAAATAGATCCAGAGGAAGAGGAAAACCAAGGAAAATATAAGTCCCCTAACTGAATGCAGAGGGCAATCTAATTAAATCATGGATGATGCAAAAAAGGAGTATTTAATGCTCTCTTTACTTCACTCTTCCCAAATAAAGCCAGCTATTAGTTGACACTCACAGATGACAAGCACAATTGGCAGCAAGGATAAAGGGAAATGCTAAGCAGTGTAGAGTAGACAAAGAACACATTAATGATTTAAAAAGCTGGAAGTTTTCAATTCAGCAGGGCCAAGCAAGACGCATCCTAAAGTATTCAAGGAATTGGCTGCAGCAGTTGCAGAGCCATTACCTATTCTCTTTGAGAACACATTAAGGTGACTGGAGATCCCAAATGATACAAAAAGGGTAAATATATACAGATCTTCAAGAAAGGGAAGGAGGAGGATCTGGGGAATTATACATTAGTAAGTCTAACCTTGATGCCCAGAAAGATTATGGAACCTATCAACCAAAAAGAAGAAGAAAAAAGAAAAACCTATTTTAGAGCACCTAGAAAAGAACAAGGTGACCAGAACCAGCCAACAGTGTTTCATCAAAAGCAAGTAATTTCTAACCAACCTGATTTCCTTCTGCAACAAGGGAAAAAGCTTTATGCATTGTCAGGGAGGAGTGGATACAATATATTTTGACTTTAGCAAGGCTTTTGACATAGTCTTCCATGGATTATTCATTAATAAGTTAAAGAAATGCCACCTAGATGAAAATACCAAGAGGTGGATACATAACTAGGGTTACCATATTTCCAGGATCAAAAAAAGAAGACACCCGTGGGGAGCAGGGGGCAGGGAGCTGCCAGGAGAGGGGGTGGGGGCAGTGATATGCCCATGCCCTCCCTCTGCCCCTCACTCCAAAGCCCCGCCCCTCCAGCCCTGCCGATGCCCCTCATTCCCAACCTGCAGCATCCTTCCCTCACAGCCCTGCCAGTGCCTCTGACTCCTGACCCAGAACCTACCGTTTCCCCAGCCCTGCTGCCCATGCAGCTGCTCCATACGTACATATGCACTTGCTGGGGCCCATGCGCAGAGCATGTGACCCCTGGCAACTAATCATCTTGCCTCCAATCTGTTCGTGCCATGGAAAAGTAGAGGCAAAGCAAAAACCCGGACATTTGCTCTCATTTTAACAACCCACCTGGACACAGGACAGGGGGCCAAAAAAAGAGGACATGTCTGGGAAAACCCAGATACATGGTAACCCTATACATAACTGGTTTAATCGCTGTGCCCAAAGTAACCAATGGTGCAATGCCTACTTGGATGGAACTATGAGTGGGGTTCCTCAGGGGTCTGTCCTAGATCCAGTACTGTTTAATATCTTCATTAATGATCTTAGGCAAACTGCAGCCTGAAGAGATTTTATCCTGCCTACTGTTAATAAAATTCTGAGAGAATGCACCATTTAACTACTGCTGCCTCAGGCCCACTTTGGCTAGGGACAGACATTCAAAAAGCCTGAGCCTGAATTGACTCATTCTTTGCAGGTTAGTCTAACATGGCTAGGCTGAATGGGTTTGTAACTGTTCAGACATCCCCTCTGGACTGAAGAAATGCAGGTACATGCCTGCAGTGGCTCAGGCTAGAAGTCAAGTGCACTAAAGCAGCCTCCCTTCCCTTCCACAGTGCAGAGCTCGGGGGGAGGGGGGGCATGGCCAGGCCCCAGAAGGACTATATAATTAGAGAGATGTTCCCCGGAACCTCCTGAGCAGCCCAGCAGGGAGTTGCTAACACAGTATTTGTCACCCTTAACTCAGTGTTTATCAGCTCATTAAGAAAACCACAGCCTCGCTCCATTAGTTCAAGCTCGTCTTAAACAGCTTTTCAAAGGAAGCAACAGAGGGACTTTACCACGCACCTGTTGATTAACTCTAAAAAACTCGTTAAGCCAACACAGTCCTGTCTGCCTCTGTCCCATCTCCCACAGTATGGACTGTAGCCAGCATGTCGTATGCTAGCTAATGCTGAAAGGTATCTGTGTAAGGTGGAGGGGAAGAGGGATATCTCTACTTCAGCAAGGAGTGGTGAGGGGGAGGGGCAACAGGAGGAAGCCAGGCAGATGCCACTGTACATGGAATCTCTGCCATAGCTGCAGCAGAGGGGAGGGGCCAGCCCAGCTCTCTGGAGCAGAGAGCCCAGCCCAGCCCACCCCACCCCACCCCAGAGAGCATGTCAGGATGCTGGGGGACTCTGATTTAGCTTAAACCAGGAAGGAGTCTGGGACAGACATTGCATAAACCAGTTTGAGCCAAATCAATTAAGTCTGATGCTACATTCAACCAGGTTTATCTCAAACCAGTTTCAGCCATATTCAAACTGGCTCATGTGCACTGAACATGTTCTGTTACAGCTTTAAACCAGTTTCTGATCATTTAGCACAGCTTGGTCCTAAAGGCTAAAGACAGATGTTATACATAAACCAATTTAAGTCAGCCTCCTTTTAGTAAAGAAAAGTTGTCAAGCTGGGGTGTAGAAAAAGGGCAAATTTGCAGATGACACCAACCTAGGTGGAGCTGCAGACACTCTGGAGTTGCAGTGGTTCTCAATCTGTAGTACACGAACCACCAGTGGTACACCGACAAGCTGGTGGTATGTGTATAAGTTACGTATAAGCCAATGTAGGTTATTGGAAACTTGTGGTATGCATACCATAGATTGGGAACCTTTCTTTACTAAATGAAGGCAGACTTAACATAGCTTGATCCTGAAGTGGGCCGCTGGTACTTAATGTTGTATCTTTTTTAATTAATGGTGAGCAATCTGTCAATTTGGAAATTGCTGTTCTAGAGGGTCAGATTAAGAGGTTCAGAATGACTGATAAAACTGGAGGAAAGGTCCAAAATTAAGTGAAAAATTCATGAAAAGACAAGTACAAGTACTGCACGTAGGGTGCAACCGTCAAATGGAGAGATGGGGGAATGACTGACTTAGGCTGCAGTACTTTAGCAAAGTTCCTGGGAATGATAATGGACCAAGAATCAGAGCACAAGTATTACTGAGTAACAGCCACCTTGTCACATGAAGGAGAACAGACATAAACAGAAAACTTCTACAAGCAGGAGTAGCAAACTTCATTCATTCATCTTATTCAGTATTTTGGTAACGGGAGGTTGTTGAAAGGCTCCGGAAAATCTTTTCCATTTCCCTCAGGTCAATACTATGAAAAAATAGGGAAGGAACAGCATTCTGAATTACTTGTGAATTAAAAAGAAGCTCTATATAGTGTGCATTAGTGATGATTTCACAAGCCAAAACTCTTCATCTCCTTATAATTTCTAGAACATTTAACTCCTCTAGCCACCTTGTTCTTCCACAGCTGGCTTTTCACTAAGTTGTAGTGAAACTTCAGGATCAGGACTAGATTTAAAATATTCGTGTCGAACTTGTCAAAAAATCATATTAGTGCCTAAAACATCAGAAGAATCCAAATCACAGGACAAAAATAAAAAGCAAACTTTAGGCTCAAATCTGGAACATTTATATAAAAACATGTAACAAAAGGTAAACCTGTCTCTCTTTTTTGTGTTAAGCTGACATTCCTAAATTTTTATGATCCTTTTAAAATTAACAGGATTTTATAATACCCAAGATCTTTGATAAATATTTATACACATCCTTTGTTGAATAAATGTAAAACAAAGCCTTTTGAAAAAGAAAGAAAAAGGTGCACATGACTAGTCTGATACCTGAAACTAGAAGGCCAGCTTCCATAATATTAAAAAAAAAAAAACTCTCATTCTCCTGTCAGTCATTTATCAACCATATTTAATATAATTACAGTCCATAGAAAATTTATTTGTACCTTCCCTGACTAGACCTGAAGTATTAAAATAGAACAAGTTGAGCGGGACTTAAAAATACCTAATGAATTGGAAAAATGCCTAAATTAAAACAAATATGCTCAGAAATAACTAATAAAACCCTCTTATCAGGATCACCATGTGCACAACTTCCTTGCTTCTTCTGGGGTTGTGATAATGATCCAACCTACATCCATGAATGGAACAGGAAGTGAGAAAGAGGCATAAGCAGAGAACAAATTTATCAGTTAATTTTTTTGTCCTCTATCTACTGGAAAAAAGCTACAAAAGCTAATTTGTCTGAGGGTTAGAAACCTACTTCCAAATTCTAGCCCAATTTAGCCATTGCTTTGCTGAAATAAACAAAACCAGGGCCATTTAGTTTTGAGAGAGGCTTTTATTCCTCTAATCACCTTAGACATTATGGCTAGTGACAGAAATTACATATAAACTGATGTAAGTGATCAGAAACTGGTTCAAATCTGTAACACAACAGAAGTTCAATGCACATAAAACACTTTCAAAATGGTCTGAAGAGAAACCTGGATGTAATATCAGAGTTAACCGATTTGAGTTAAATTAGTTTATTGAACATCTGTCCCAGATCCGTTCCACACTGAAGTTAACTCAGTCCCACAGCATTACAGGATGCTTAGCACCTCCCCAGCAAACCCTTCTCTTCAGGGTGGGCAGGCTAGCCTTGACTCAAGCTGTCCGCTCCACCTGAGCAGGGAAGTGTACTCTAGCAACACCCAGCTTCTGGCCCGGGCCACTGCAAGCATGTGGCTGCATTTCTGGAATCGAAAAGTCTGTTCACAGGTTCAATCTACAATTTAAACTAATCTGCTAAGATGGATTCAATTCTGCCTCAGGCTTCTTCACCATCTGTACCTAGCCCTTAGAGTGATTAGATGTCTACTCAACATCTACTCCAGTGTGAACCCATGAAAACAGATGACCAAAACTATATATAGTATTCAAGATGACATACCACCGACAATGTTAATACTTTCCTATCTCTACTATGGGACAGTTCAACCGATGACATTTGCCTTTTCCACAGTTGTTTTATATTGACCACAGTATAACCATGAGCTGCCAATAGTAACAACATTTTTCTTCTCAGTTGTTTTCTATTGATAAACTTCTAGCTTATAGCAAATGTTTTAATTCCCACCATGCATGACCCTGCACTTGGTACTATTTAATCTCATCCCAATTCCATTAGTCTGCAAGTCTTCAATATCATCCAGTTCTTCCTGTACAATTTCCTGATCCTTGTCCAAACTGACAATGCCTCTCAGCTTTATACCGTCAGGAAATTCTATTAGCCTGCTCATGCCTTTGTGCACCAAGGTCAACAGTGAAAAGATCAGCCTTGGGACAGATCCCTGAAGAACTCCACTAGTAACATCCCCTCCAGCCTAATTATTTCTCTTGCAACACTATTATCACAGTGCAGTAAATAATTTGTTTACGAAATGTAGTATACTCAAGGTATTTCCCCAAATTGGATTAGTACTGTCACATTTGCTGTCTATTTATAGTTAGGCTTAAACTATGTTCATTTTATGTTTGTATGAACCATGTATTTTGACATGAAAGTATTTTTGTAAAACAAACTTAATCTAGATGAGGGTCAGGAATACCTTACATCAGACAACAGCCATTCATACTTCACACCTGGCTTGCATGAGGGAAGCTAGAACAGGAATGCATATCAGACAATGGCTGAATCACTTTTAGCAGCATCAGTTTACCCAGACAATGAATAAAAGGTGCATATCAAAAACAAATCTCATCCCGAGGAGATGCCCCCCTCCCCCTGCCCTCCCTTTCCAGTGAGGACCATGAAGGAAATCTAATTGAGGGGTTTTAAAATTTTTTACTGTGTCATGAAAATACTTTTGAATAGGAAAAATACCTAATTTGTCAGACAGGTGCATCTATCTAAATAAGATATGCTCCCCAAGATGTGAATAGAGAAATAAAAAAATTGAACGATGTTAAGGTATTTAAGAGATGCCTTTTGGATAGGATGGTTTTACAGTAAACTGTTAAGCTTATGTGAACTTCTAGTCTACCAGCTGAAGGATCTACTAACGACTGAGAACTGGAAAGGGTGAATGAAGCTGGCTCTAATTATGGAAACAGAGTGAGATCTTCGTTTTATTTCTCTTGCATAATTTCCCTCTCTAAAGCCAAGAGTTACTGTCTCTTGTATGGGCTGTCTATCTTGTGTAGCAAGTCTTATGTCTGTTTTATATACCTTAATGATCATTTGTGGGGAGAGTGATTCCAAAACAGCTGACATTTGATTTTTTTTTTTTTTTTTTTGCATAACTTCTGGGGAATAATCACAGGAGCACTGGCAGGGTTTGCCTGCAACTAAGCTGTAAGATCTGGTCAAGGTCCTGAATTTTGTCTAGTAGAACAGTCTAGGGAAGAAAATCCACTCTGCACCCAGAGTGCTGGGAGAGGGCCTAATGCTTCCAAGTCAACACCTGCAGCAATTCTGACAGCTACCCTTACTTATGTTTGCTTTAGCTGGTTCTTTATCCACCTACAATATCTCAATCAGATTTTTTTCTACTGAATCTAGTATTTTAAATAGCAACCTTAAAGTGGTAAAAGTACAATAAACTAATTTCAGTAGTATACCAAAAAAATTGAAGGTTTATTTTTAAAAAGGAAAGAGTTGTACAACCAAAAAATAACTAACTTGATCTTATTTCAGTTCTATGAGTGCCCTCCCCCACAATTTATCATGGAGAAAAAAGCCTTTCATTTTAGAATTAAGAATGTGGACAGCTACTGCAGCTTGGGCTCCATCCCTACCTGGGGTTACGGCTGTAGCTGCAGCTGCTGCCTGGCCTCCCACCTGCCTCTGCATCTTACCATCTCTCCTCTGCAGCCCCTTCTCCTCATCTCTCCACACCAGACAGCTTCTAATCCTCTAGCTGCCCTCCTCCCTCCCCGCCCCACTTACCTTTGTTCTGTGCCAGCTTGTAAAGGGGCTAAGCTTGGGCAGTGTTCTGTGACCCAAGCTAGAACAGGGACAGAGCCTGCCAGCACAGAGCAAGAGTAAGGAGGTTGGGGGGGGGGGAGTGGCAGGGGGTAGGCACAAGTGGAAGGCTGGCAAAAATTTATCAAAAAAAGGACAAAACTATGGAACAGCAAAATTTAAAAATTCTTTTCATCAAAACTCCCCACACCACCTGCCTCCCCACTGCCTGACCCCCTGGAGCAAGGGGGGGGATAGGCATTTCCCAGCCACCTGTGGAGGGCTCAGGATTGAGAGTGTGGTCAGGGGGTAGAAAGGTAAGAAAGGTTTATTGACTTAACAAAAACAGAACTAATATCTGAACAAATGACCAAAAAAAACACTTGGTCTAATCTTCATAAAGCCTTCAGCAAGCACCTTTATCACAGACATAATTTTCAGTTATCCCACAGGGGGAGGTGAATTTCACAATTGCCCCCCCCCCCCCAATAATTAGATGCTGTGCATGGAAAATTATAACAAATCTATAGAATCTAAGGGGGGGGGTCATCTTAAACTCCAGATCATCTCAGATGCAAGTAAAATAATGTTTTTAATACCATATTATCACCTGCAACAGCCTGTATTTGATTTCAAAGTACGAACTTTAAGTAAAAAGCTATACATATAGCTTCCAGCAATAAAATAACTCATTTAAGTAATAATTATTGTATATTTTTATTTCAATATTATAGTTGGAATGTTTACGTTACAAATATCTAGCCAACTGAAACGAGTAAATTTAGTGTAGCTTACAAGAAAAAAAGTTAGGTTCATGAGAATGGAGAAGGAATTTTACCATTCCCTTCAACACAGAAATAATGGCTCATTCCTCAACCTAATCAATAAAGTGACTCCTGCTTTCCTTTCCAGATGCCAAAATGCTTCTCCAAATGCCTCCACTATTACACAAATTGCACTCTCCTATTATGCTCATTTCCTGTTAAGTTTCTTCCCAGTTTCCAAATTCTACTCTTTCAGTACATTCCGGCTCTCTCTTTTTTTAGCATTGTTTGAAAAACACATTGCTTCTCTTCTCAAAGAGCTTCACAAGATTGCTCCTGTAGTCTGTACAAGTTCCTCATTCTCATTTTCTAGGTTTGATCTCTGCTCTCACACCTCATAATTAGCATCAATATCCCTGCCCACATATCTCACCTTCCCCCTCCTCATGTCCTCTATCTTCCATCATTTTCTATAGCACCTATTTACAAAGACAGTCCCTTAACCCAGTTAGTAATTTGTTACACATTTTTTCATAAAAATGTCTTACTCAAAAAAAAAAAAAATCAATAAGTGTTCACCAACATCAATAAAAACAAGATAATCCACCAATATTAAAGGAGGTACATCCTGTAGTGAATTTTAGACTTTTCTTTATTACTGCAGGTTCCATGAGTATTACTATTCCAAATATTAAGTAGTTTTATTAATATTTTAAAAAATTATTAAAAGGAATAGCTCCATTTTCTTTTAAAATAAAGTAAGAAATAATATTTACAGTCAAAACAGTCTTGACTTCTATGAAAAGGGACATTTTCTTCTATATCTCTATGGGAAAGGTCATTTTTTGACAAAGTACCATATAAAAAAAACCCAATGTCTCCCACAGCCTAGAGAATTTTTCCAATGGATGAAAATTTAGTGTCATATAAAATAATAGCCATATGAAGTCATAACAAGCAACAAAAGAACAAGAAACAAACACAACAGCTACAGAGTGCATGTTGGTGGGTGTCTTTCCCAAACCAGACCTTTAAAAAAAGAAGGGGGGGAAAATACCACCTATTTCTAGTGAAAACATACCAGAAGAGCCACAATGGACAACTAGCTGGCACCCGTGTAAACTCTGTAAATTAAGTATTTCCAAAGGGGACAGATTACTCTTTTTAAACATCTCTGCTATAGCAATATAACATTTTTTATACACTAAAACAAACTAACAAACAAACAGACTGAAAGAGGTCTGAGGAGGTCAACCAATCCTCAATTCCTCTCCTCTCTAGACTAAACAACCCCAATTTTTCCAGCTTTTCTTCATATCATATATTTCCAGTAACTTTTTTAGTACTCTTTTCATGACTACCCAATTTATCCACATACTGCTAAAACCAGGGGTGGGCAATTATTTCAGCTAGTGAGCGGCTTAATGAAGTTTGGTGAACTTGAGGGGCACATGGGTAGCTCCACCCCTTGACAGTTGCCCCACCTCTAGCCACCATCTTGGGACCAGAAGTCCCACCCCTAGCCCCCACCCAGAAATACTCCGGGGGGGGG
>NW_017729032.1:79546399-79553977 GCF_001723915.1 Gavialis gangeticus
GGGGGGGGGGGGGGGCATCTTAGAACCAGAAAAAAAAAAATCATACACTTAAGTCAAATACCTATTATTTCTGTTTGCATACTGTATATAGAGGTGATTGCATAATAAATCAAAAATAAATTCTTAGTCTTGTATTGTCTGTGTATTTGTCAGGGGCATGGCAGGAGCAAAGGATATGTTGCAGGGTGGTGTATGGCATTTGTGGGGTGTAAGGGATGGTGGGTGGCTGTGGGGACCCCCCCCACCCCTCACTCACTCTCACGCACGCACGCACACTCCCCTTACGGCACGCAGCCCCCTGTAGGCAGCTGCAGCAGCAGGTGGGGGCACTCATGCCCTGTGCAGGTGCTGCCACCCAGAGGCACACAGCTCCGGCCAGTGATGCACATTGCAGCAAAGAGCACAGCCCACCCACAGCACCTCTATCACTGGGGCTCCCTGCCACTCATGCGCAACTCCCACACTCACATGTCACTAAAGGAAAGCTCCACGTGCTGAAGCCAGCTGCCTGCTCCAGTCCCTGCTGTGCAGGTCCCAGGACTCTGCAAGGAAGTGGGGGATGGGGGTCTCCTCCACTTCCAGCAGAGTCCCAGGACCTGAAAAGCATGGAGCAACATAAGCAGCCAGCTCCAGGTCGTGGAGCTTCCCTCCAGCAGCACAGAAGTGTGGGAGTTGCACATGAATGGCAAGTAGCCCTGGTAACTGAGGCAGCCCAGCCTGGCTGCACTCCTCACCACAATATGCAACACTAACTGGAGCTGTGCACCACTAGGCGGCAACACCAATGCCAGGCACAAGCGCCCTGAACACCCCTGCCTACTGCTGCCTGCAGGGGCTGTGCACCATGGAGCAGAGTGCCAAGGGGGGCCCACACCTATCCCCACTCTGCCTCACACCCTGCCCATATGAGCTCCATGCTGCCCCCACCTCCTGAGCAGGCTCTGCACTGCCATCAGCCCCATCCCCATGACTTGCTCTGCCACCCAGCTACAGCTCCACCCCCTTCCACACCCCCATTAACCTACTTACTACCCAGAGCAAGTGGGACACCAGGGAAGCTGAGCAGGTACCCCAGTGGCTGCAGCAGTCCCACCCGGAAGCTGCATGCTGGCTGAGCTGGGCCCTTCTGTCCACAAGGGTGGAACTGAGGTACAATAGGCTGTGTCAGCGGAGGGTGTATATAAGTAGGTACCTCACTCCCACCTCATGGGCAGAAGGATTGGGCTGGGTACTATTTGGTGAGGGTCATGGGCTAGATTAAAGTGCCTGCTGGGCCAGATTCAGCCTGTGGGCCAGATTTTGCCCACCCCGGCTTAAATTATGATACTCAAAACTGCATAGTATTCCACTTCAGGTCTCACCAGTGCTAAAGACAGTAGAAGAATCACTTTTTAGTTTGAACACCCAAGGGCACATCTCTAAAAGTCGGAAGGTTGGGACACTGGTGCAGTCCTGAGAGTGAGGCTGCCAAACAGTTGATTCACTTCCCTGGGTGACATTTATTTCCAGCCAACATCAATTCTTAGCCTGTTCTATCTCTGCTTTAAGGCAAATAATTATCCTCCCTCACCCTGCTGCCAACTGTGCTCCTCATCTAACAGAAGTTTGTTTTAGGCTTTACAGTCCGCTGTTAGGTTTCCCATCATCATATCCTTTGGTCTTTCCCTTACTTCTAATGTATTTATAGAATGAGTTTTTCACCTTTAAACTCAGAGGTAAGCAAACCTATAACTTCTGACATTAGTCTTCCCAGTGGCAAACACAAACCAAAATATGCTGGGAAGAAAAGAGAATATCCATGCAAACAAATGGGAGGAACTCTAGTGATTGGCAATACATTAATAACCCTCCCAGATTTCCTGTCCAAAAGTAATAACCCAGGGGATAAGCTGCACATTCCAAAAATAAAAGTACTTCTTGAATTTGTATCAACTGGAAGATTATCTATCTAGCAGTCAGGAATAGTGCTGATTTTTCTTTGGCTCTAGAGATTGTTTCATATTCTCTCCCTTTTGCTTGCTTCATCTGAACAAACAAAAATTATTTTAAGACTAGCAAACTCAAACAATACATACCTTAAAACAGAACAAAACACACAACCGTACATATAAACTAGTTTTATTCAGGAGAGAAACTGTAGACTGAGAACTTTTTTAATATTTTCAATATGACAATTTTGTTCAAACCGATGAATACGTTACCTGACAGGGTTACTGGTCAAAGACACTCGGAGAGACTCTAAGCAAGTGACAAGTCTTTCATCATTTGCTCCAGATTTAAGTTCCTGGATGAACTCCTGTGGAGAAACTTGTCGGCTCCTCTTGAGGCTTCCCTGCAAGAGGAAAATTGAGCTTATTCTCTCAGGTATACAAATAATTTATATAGATAATTCTTTTCAAGAGCTGTAATCATTAAACTCGATTCCTGCTGCTTAATAAATTGTTGTAGAAACTGTACTAAGACAGTCCTAAAACTTCTGTCACTATGTGCAACCTGTGCTCTGTATAAATGCCTTCAGCATATTTTCATTATTGCAAAAACAGTGTTAGAATGCAACACACAATTTGAAGCCTAGATATGAACACTGTAGAACAATAGCTACATTATGCTCTCACCTATGCTAATAGGAGCCAACCTTTTTGATAAGCACGCCACAGATTAGCCCCATACCCTCCCCTTACCAACTTAAGTAAATACATCTGTAATCATAAATTTGATTTTTTTTTTTTGTTTTTTTTTGTTTTTTGTTTTTTGTTGTTTTTTTTTACTTAAATTGAGAAAGCATCAGAAGATGTGGGTGTACTTTAAATTCAAGGACCCCTTCTATTTGTTGGAATATGGGATAAAATGGAGAATGGCTGGCTAGGCTGCAGTACTGCAAAAATAGTCTAGGTTACGCTGGATGCAGAACCAACAATGTAATACTAGTGTAAGAGAGAGCCTAAAAACATACAGGGATATACTAACAAGAAAAAGTGGGTAGAGTCCAGAAAAGAGCAAGAAAAATGGCTAAACATCTAAAAACAGACAGGTAAGTAAAGGTGGGAAAAATTGGGATTATTTAGTCCAGAGAAGAAAAGGATGGGAAGGGGGTAGGGTAGAACAACTCTTCAAAACACAGAAGTGGTTGAAGAGGATGGCATAATCAATTTTCCTCACAATGGAAAATGGACAGCAAGCAGTAAAAGGTCTTGAACTGCAAGAAGAGAAATGTAGATATACAAAGAAAGCTTTATAACCTAATTATGAGGGAGTTCAAACAGTAAAAGCTATTTGCCTGAAGTTGTGGAATCTCTAACTATGGAAGGTCAAGAACACGTTAGAAAGAAACATTTGTTTTAGATGGGGATGATCCTGAAATGAGCAGAGGATAGACTAAATGTTCTCCTAATATCTTCTTCCAGGCTAGTTTTCTTCCTATGTTTCTCATTATGGGGATTCTGGCTAATAAAAGACTAAATATTCTATGTCAGTGTTAAACATTAAGTGTCTGTTAAATTTGTTAATACATCTAATGAATATATGTTTTGACATTAATCTGGCCATTCTGTCCCTCTAAATTGTCTTTAAGAATCTCAGAAGGCTGTCCTTTTCCCATATTTATTTAGTACAATTCAATACACAGGTGGCAATATCAGTGCACATAGCTAGGAACACAGGATTATATTCCTGGTCCTGACAGTTACCAGCTGTTGAATATGCAAGTCATTTGACTTCTCAGCTTCTTCATCTATATCTTGAAAACAGAAACTCATCTCCCAGGAGTGCTGAACATTGATTACAAATTAAGTCTAAAAAAATTATTAAAGATATTCTAAAACTACTACTCATATTGTCACTTCAAGAATTGGATTAGAGACGACAAAAATTTCCCAATGAACTGAAAAGAAGATGCTATAAAAATATTACTATTGTAAATTTTTGTGCAGTCTATGGGGCACAGCTTAAGACCCACGATCGACTGTGGTAGACCTAGCAAACCAAGAGTTTAGGTAAATGTTATAGCTCCAAGAAGCTCCACAATATCTGGACTTTAGTGACTGTACAAGTCCCAAACAGCAGAAGTTTAAGCACCACCAGGTCTGGACAGCAACTAAGGAGACACTTTGAGAATTTCAATGGCAATTACATTAGGGATGGCATGGATTTAGGTCAGTGTTTCCCAACCTTCTGCAGCCCAAGGCACACTTAAATTAATAACAATTTGCCCCAGCACACCTGTTAAAGCATTCCTCATCTTCATACCTATGAGCTCATCGTAGCTCACTGTCATGGCAAAATTCTGTGATGCGCCTGTTCATTACTGACAGTACACCATTGTGCCGTGGCAAACTGGTTGGGAAACACTGATTTAGGTGCTTAACTCCTGTTTAGGTTTAGCCATACAAAGTTAGTATTTCTCTAGAACTGTTGGGAAGAGACATCAAAACATGTATCAAATGATAGTTCGTCATGAATTATCATGATTATCATTTTGTCCTAGTACTTCAGCTTTCAGCAAGACCACAGCCCTCAAATATTGGTACAAATTCTTGTAGGAGGAACTCCACATTCACAGCACTCCCACCAGGGTCCTTTTAATAATTTGCCATGATATGCCATAAATGTGAACCATTAAGAGATCTTAGTGATCCACATAGCCATGCATCCCTTGTAGAGATACCAGTAACTAGACTGGTTTAAAAGAGTTTGGGTTCAATACCTGAAACTGGTACTGCATGTTTACTGACCAGTGTTAGAAAAAAAAACTGTAGCACTGGGGGGGTGAAAATATTACAATACAAGTATACCACCATAGACAAAGCAGACAGAGCATCATCCAGGTGAGGAAAGCCATCCTCAGGCCAAACATGACATACATGAGACATCCATTAAGAATTAAATCTGGGCCTATGACAACACATGAAGTTCAATCCTTAAAAAAAGACAGTTTGGAAATCAACATAAATATCTACTTCAGGGGTGGGCAAAATGCAGCTTCGGGGCCAGGTGTGGCCTGCCAGGCCATTCTATTTAGCCTGCAGGGCCCCTAAAAATTTTACTAAATTAATATTTATCTGCCCTGGGCTGCCTGTCATGTGGCCCTCGATGGCTTGCCAGACCTCAATAAATGGCCTGATCTACCTTCTGTACAAGGCAGGTTTAACTGACCATTGAAAGTACAGAGAATTGGAGAAGCATTTCACAGTAAGTGCACCTCATAAAGCAGGAACTTCTAGCAAAATAAATTAAAGGTTCATTTTCTGATTTTCCTACTTAATGGTTCAATGAAGGCCAAACATTTATTTCCTGTATCTGAACAAGCAGCAAGATCTTTCTAGCCACTTAGTTGTTTCTCACATTCTGTACGCCTCCCTAAAAAAAAACAACTTACAAAATATTGAAAAAACACCAGCCTCTATGATTTTTAGTTTAAGCATATTTTTCCACAACATTTTGAATGAATTCCAACTTAAATTGCTGCTTATCTATATGTTGAGGGTGGAGCACGGGCAAATGGGCAGAATACAAAGTGGAAGATAGTATGGGTTTAATTTTTCTCTCTACTACTGGCTTGAATAACCTTGCAAAGTCACGTCTCCCTCGGTCCAGATTTTCCTTATGTAAAATGAGAATAACCACCTCTTCTATAAAGCACTTTGAGAACTGCTGACTAAATGTGCAATAAGAAGTAGGTATTAAGGAGCTTATTTTAGCACCATACCAACCTTACTATTATAGACACTAGCTTGTTTTTCTCAGACCCACACTTATAACACCCATTAGAGTTTTTAATGATCTATTCCCTGTAAGTGAAGGAAGCCAGGATTCCTTACACAGAAAAAACAAGGCAAACAAATGTCGTATTTCAATATCCACTTTTGAAGTCATGGGCCCGTTCGTCCAGCAATGGCTCCTAGAAGGACTGGAACATAACTGGCCCTAAAGCTACATCCTTTGTGACAGTTCTTCACAGGAAAGATGTCAGATAGACCAACACACAAGCACAAGAAAGGAGATGTCTTAAAAACAAAGAAATGTTCTTAGTTTAGTCTTTCCAATAGGCTCCAAAGTCCAGGTCACCTCTGTGTCGCAGGCTTTCTGCAACTCAATAAGAGCTGTGTGGGAGATTAAGATTTTGCTTATGGTGTTTTGTATGAATTCGCCGAACAGGGAAAAATCAAGTTAAATGCCTCACGTCGCCTGGAACCTGCATCAGAGAACAGAAGCTTCCAGAATCACAAGGAAAGATTCCAACATTATCTTGCCAACCATGGCCAGCAAAGGCCTTGTACAGAAACTCAACTTCTCCTAAGAGAGTCACTGCTCTCAGGACTGCCAGGGTGAAATCACTCCCAGGAGAGTTTTGCCCGAGAGAAAGTGTCTGTACATGCTGTGACTTCCCTCAAAAGAAGGCACAGTCCTCTGGCATCCCATTCCTGCCTGTCCCCCCACCTGGAGACAGCGCATCATTCACCGGACTCTGCTGCTCCAGCACACAAGCAGAAACTGTCCCCTTCACAATCCCCACATTGTGCTTCAGGGAAACTGGCTTTTCCTATGCACTGCTGCTATCTGTTGCCAGGCAGATTAAGGGAGCGCTCCACTCTTCAGGGCCATAGCATGCCAATGTCTGTATATGCATCTTCGGGTAAGTTTCTCTACCAGGAAAGCAAACCTGGGAAAAATCCCAGGTGTAATATGCCTAAGCCATTTTCCCTATAGCAGAGGTCAGCAACCCCCAGCATGCGTGCCAAGCATGGAACACAAGGCCATTTTGCTCAGCACACCACCGCCAGCCCAGGCTCTAAGCAGCTGCTGCCAGCCATGGAGCCCAGGCTGCTCCCAGCAGGTGGCTGGGAAGCTGCAAGCAGACCAGGCTCCATGGGCCAGCTGCAGCTGGGAGGCTGCAAAAAGCTGCTCTGGGCTCCAGCATGTCAGTGCTCCAGCATCTTCCAGGTGGACATTGTGGTTTTTTCAGCACTCCGGCCAAAAAAACATTGCCTACTTCTGCCCTATAGTTATCAGAGTTGCATTTCTCCTTTTTGCTTTTATAGTTCTTAATGATGATTACATGTTAAGTGCTACAGGACAATCCCAGTATTCCTTACTTAATTCAACAAAGTAGTTGAATTATGCTTAATTCAACCAAAGCTAAAGCAAATCATGAAGTCAAGTGCTTACGTCCAAGTTAGTAGATTTCAGCAGAACTGCTATCCAAATCAAATGTCTTCTTGTCTTTCATGAATGTGTTGAGGTGTCCATCTCCCACAGAGAGCTATTTATGCAAAGAATCATTTGTCAGCACATACCTACAGTTCAGCAGGTGTAACACTTCACCTGTTAGTTTTGGCAAACTACTGCAGACTAGTTATCTGACATAAACCAACATGAGTTTCATGGTAGCTAGCTTGTCAGGAGACGAACCAGCACCGTCATGAGTTTTCTGTTTCTGTTCAAGCATAAGCTGAACGTCTGCTTCCTCAAACCACTTCTGGAGTCACCTTTACAAAGCTAACAGTTTGCTCTCAGAAGTGCAGTTCTACTTAAAGTTCGTCATTCTTCTTCAAGGGAAGGGGGGAAGGGGTGTGGGGGCGC
>NW_017729032.1:79554021-79556202 GCF_001723915.1 Gavialis gangeticus
TCATTTTTCTTCAAGGGAAGGGGGGGGGGGGGAACTGTCCAATGTAGCTATCTATTTTTCACAGTCAAGTGAGTTGATTGGAGTCAAGAATCCAAGCAACCGCAACCTCTGGCCTTCCACAAAAAAGTCTAAGTCCAGAATTTGAGTAGCTAAAGACCTTTCCTTATCTAAATAGGAAAGAAAGCTGATGAAGACGACAGATGAGAAAACCAGACCTTGTTTAGCAGTATGACCAAGAGAACAAAACAGAGCATTTGTTTTAAGGTCCACTGCCTACAACAGTGGTACTCAACCTCTTGGCCCTGCGGAACAGATGAGTGGTGCAGGGATGGTCTGTGGGCCAAATTGGGCCCTGAGCACCAGGAGCAGGCCTTCGTGCTGCTTCTGCCCAGCTCCATGGCACAAAGTTATATATTACCAAGGAGAAAAACAAAACATTAGGAAGGTTATTCCAATGCAACTGCCCTTATTTTAATCCTAGCAACACTTAAAATGTAATGCAATTATAATAAGTTCTAATTCATCACAGTGACCTTTTTAGATGCACATATTGTACAAATGCTCACATTTCATAATTTCAACATGTACAATTACAAAAGGATTCAAGATACTTTAAAACTACCTACAATTTTAAACAAACAGTACATTACGATTCATGTGTTGAACACGTCTCATGCTCATCAAGCCATCTTAATCAACAAATGCAATAAATTTGAATTTTATATTTTCACAATGCCTGTAGCGATTTCATGCTGATGATTGAAAAAAAGTACTAATTAATAAATACAGAGAAACAGAGGCCTTCTTTTCTACAAGAAAAATTAGTCTGACGTCACTGAACATTGGTGAAACCAGAAAAAGGATTCACCATATATACTTATGCTCCAAACTTTCACCGGTCATCTCCGAGAGGAAATACAGCATACAGAATGGGGTATATAACTAGTAAAAATAAATAAATAAAAATGCATTTAAGCAATAATTTAGGTGGAGATGCAAATATGTAACCAAATCTCTGAAACCACCCTGGATTAACAGTTTGGGGCCTTTAAAGTAAGATTATGACATTGTTAGAAATCAAATCTTTAATGGAAGTTGAGCATCCTGTAGAACACAGAATACTGATCAGGACACAAGAGAATGAAAGATAGGGATGGATTTAAAAAAGAGACTTACTTCATGAACTTTGTCTAAAATAGTGGATCTTAGCTCCACCAAGCAATTACATATTTATATGAATCCAGTTAAGTATTAAGTGGTTTTTATATCATATGTTAGAATATGTCAATATGCAAGATTGTCCTTCTTCCTTCTAACAATTAGAATCTATTTCTGAATCCTATAACCATCATCCCAGAAAGGAGAAGAGACACATAGAAGTCTTAAAAGGCTTAGGACTCCCATATTCCTCAAAAAATAATGAGGAGCACCGGTTATTTCCCAGGTCTTGCATCAGTATCTAGAAGCTAGCCTCTTTGCGCTTCATTTCTCACTAAACAGTCAACAAGTTGTAACAAGTGTTCAAATTAAGTTGCATTTAAAATTCTGTCTTCTTTATTAACCTGTAACTGAGCTTCCAGAACACTGATTGGCACTGCCAGCCTTGGGAGCACACCAGAGCCTTAAAGTCTCTAGTACAGACTGGAGCACAAGTACATCGAACACCAGGCCTGCTACCTGCTGGTTAAGGAGGAGGCAGCAAGGAATGGACGTAAAGTATCCCTTGTCCTCAAGTTTTCCAGATATGAGGAAAGTCAGACCCAACATATTTGTAATAGATCACAAGAAGAGTTATGACAAAGAAAAACTGATCTTTCTGAACCATGAGTCTCATAAGCTGAAGTAGTAAGCAAAATACTGGAGCTCATCTTTAAGTGCCATTTAAGCAGACACTCCTTTGTGGCTTCTTCTAAGGATCTGAGGGAGCCAGATTACAACTACATATGGACATTCAGTTTATCATGAGAGAGTTGTTGCTGCCCCAAGAAATACCACGAGTATATAGAAGTTCAGGATTTATCCCATAGCAAACATAATCACTCCGGAAGAAAAATAACCTGGGAACAAATCAAGTTAAGTAACTTGACAGTAACAGGAGAGTTTCTCCGAAAAGTGAACGCCTGCACAATTTACCCTTCTGAGAGAAGCCACAGTATGGTGTTCCAGCACACAGAATCCTTT
>NW_017729032.1:79556486-79557136 GCF_001723915.1 Gavialis gangeticus
CCTCCCGGATTACATATATAAGCACCCCAAGGGATCAGTATTTGAGCATCTGTTCAGGCATCTCTGGGCAAGATTTTCTACCAAGAGTACAAACCTGGGAAAATTCACCCATATCATTTGAACTTGTGTAGACAACGCATGTCAAGGCTAACTAAATTCCATGGGCTTACTGTTTTGCGGATGTCTAGGGGATTGGTTATTTTGGTAGGTGGGCCAAAGCAAATAGTTGATGCCAAGACTACAGCACATTAAGAAAATGGTTCACTTTTCAAAAAGGAAGAGATAGAGACGCCAGAAAACATTACAAATTATATTTTACTGATACTGTAAAAGCTGTGTTTTCCGGCACTTTACCATCCGGAATGCTCCATTAACCGGCATCTGTCATAGATGGCATCTGTTGTTTATGGCAGTGGACTGATGCAGCAAAAGCAAAATCAGAAGTCCCACCATGGCACTTCTGGTTTTGCCGAGTCCCACTTCTTCCTTGAAGACCACAGCCCCAGGACAAAGCAGCCTGCACAGGGCCCCTCTCCCTGACCCCCAGCACACTGACACTAGGGAGCAAAAGCCCTGGTGCACTGGCAAAGACGCCTCCAACCCGCTGGCAATAAGCTCTCAGATAACAGGCGTATTTAATTAAACGGCAC
>NW_017729032.1:79562136-79564097 GCF_001723915.1 Gavialis gangeticus
AAAGGATTCACCATATATACTTATGCTCCAAACTTTCACCGGTCATCTCCGAGAGGAAATACAGCATACAGAATGGGGTATATAACTAGTAAAAATAAATAAATAAAAATGCATTTAAGCAATAATTTAGGTGGAGATGCAAATATGTAACCAAATCTCTGAAACCACCCTGGATTAACAGTTTGGGGCCTTTAAAGTAAGATTATGACATTGTTAGAAATCAAATCTTTAATGGAAGTTGAGCATCCTGTAGAACACAGAATACTGATCAGGACACAAGAGAATGAAAGATAGGGATGGATTTAAAAAAGAGACTTACTTCATGAACTTTGTCTAAAATAGTGGATCTTAGCTCCACCAAGCAATTACATATTTATATGAATCCAGTTAAGTATTAAGTGGTTTTTATATCATATGTTAGAATATGTCAATATGCAAGATTGTCCTTCTTCCTTCTAACAATTAGAATCTATTTCTGAATCCTATAACCATCATCCCAGAAAGGAGAAGAGACACATAGAAGTCTTAAAAGGCTTAGGACTCCCATATTCCTCAAAAAATAATGAGGAGCACCGGTTATTTCCCAGGTCTTGCATCAGTATCTAGAAGCTAGCCTCTTTGCGCTTCATTTCTCACTAAACAGTCAACAAGTTGTAACAAGTGTTCAAATTAAGTTGCATTTAAAATTCTGTCTTCTTTATTAACCTGTAACTGAGCTTCCAGAACACTGATTGGCACTGCCAGCCTTGGGAGCACACCAGAGCCTTAAAGTCTCTAGTACAGACTGGAGCACAAGTACATCGAACACCAGGCCTGCTACCTGCTGGTTAAGGAGGAGGCAGCAAGGAATGGACGTAAAGTATCCCTTGTCCTCAAGTTTTCCAGATATGAGGAAAGTCAGACCCAACATATTTGTAATAGATCACAAGAAGAGTTATGACAAAGAAAAACTGATCTTTCTGAACCATGAGTCTCATAAGCTGAAGTAGTAAGCAAAATACTGGAGCTCATCTTTAAGTGCCATTTAAGCAGACACTCCTTTGTGGCTTCTTCTAAGGATCTGAGGGAGCCAGATTACAACTACATATGGACATTCAGTTTATCATGAGAGAGTTGTTGCTGCCCCAAGAAATACCACGAGTATATAGAAGTTCAGGATTTATCCCATAGCAAACATAATCACTCCGGAAGAAAAATAACCTGGGAACAAATCAAGTTAAGTAACTTGACAGTAACAGGAGAGTTTCTCCGAAAAGTGAACGCCTGCACAATTTACCCTTCTGAGAGAAGCCACAGTATGGTGTTCCAGCACACAGAATCCTTTGCTCCTGCCCACCCTCCACCTCTCCCCCCTGCCCTGGGAGACAGCATGTCACCTACTGGACTCTGTTGCTCCAGACAAGCTGGGAGCAGAATAAAACCCTTTCACAACTCCTCATTGTGCTGCAGGACGCTACAAGCTAACTCCAAGAAGTCTGGCTCCACCAAATCAAGGCTGCCCTTCACACTGCTGCCATGCATTGCCAGGAAGACTGAAGGAGTGTACAGAGAACTCCTAGATGTCTTCATAGAGGCTCCCCTGATGGTGCAGCATCAGCACTGCAAGCTTTCTGCTCTTCAAGGGCTCCTGTACACATGCAGGGAGGCTGCTCCACTGTACTGTAATTACAGCGCTTCAAAGCAGACTGAATTAATCAAGTCTACTGGAGCGTGGTAATTACCATGCTCCAGACTCCAGCGTCATGTATATCAGTGTCCCCATGCTGAAAAATTATGACGGGGCGCTTTAAACCAAAGCTCATTCAACAAGCTTTAGTTTAAAGTACCCCATAGACATTTTTCAGCACTGGGACACTGGAGTCTGGAGTACGGTAATTACCATGCTCCAGGCACTTCTAGTTAGCACAGCTCTTGGAGTTTTACTAATTAAAGCCCCCACCCACCCACCCTCCCGGATTACA
>NW_017729032.1:79564625-79568786 GCF_001723915.1 Gavialis gangeticus
AACTTGTGTAGACAACGCATGTCAAGGCTAACTAAATTCCATGGGCTTACTGTTTTGCGGATGTCTAGGGGATTGGTTATTTTGGTAGGTGGGCCAAAGCAAATAGTTGATGCCAAGACTACAGCACATTAAGAAAATGGTTCACTTTTCAAAAAGGAAGAGATAGAGACGCCAGAAAACATTACAAATTATATTTTACTGATACTGTAAAAGCTGTGTTTTCCGGCACTTTACCATCCGGAATGCTCCATTAACCGGCATCTGTCATAGATGGCATCTGTTGTTTATGGCAGTGGACTGATGCAGCAAAAGCAAAATCAGAAGTCCCACCATGGCACTTCTGGTTTTGCCGAGTCCCACTTCTTCCTTGAAGACCACAGCCCCAGGACAAAGCAGCCTGCACAGGGCCCCTCTCCCTGACCCCCAGCACACTGACACTAGGGAGCAAAAGCCCTGGTGCACTGGCAAAGACGCCTCCAACCCGCTGGCAATAAGCTCTCAGATAACAGGCGTATTTAATTAAACGGCACCCCATTCCCCATGGATGCCAGATAACAGAGCTTTTACTGTACTTATAAAAGTGATAATAACATCTATAAAACACAATATAGGTAAATATACCACAGTTCAAAATACTGCAGTTTACTGAATAACAGAATCTTGAAACATCAGTGCCTCCAGAACAGTGATAGTCACATATACAAGATCTGGTATGCAGGGTTGTGTCACTTGATCCACAGGGCTGCAATTTGGCAACAGCATGCCAGTGCTGCAGTTCCCAGAGCTGCAGCAGTGACCATTGCTTCTGCCACCAACTTTCTAGCCCTGCAGGATAGGTGACATAGCTCCATACTCCATATTTGGCCTGCAGGGCTCCTCAAAGGTCTGGAAACTTGACAGCAGGATAAGCTCTGCCATCTCTCTCACTATGGCCTCAAATTTCAGGACTCATAAGGAGCTACACATCTTGTTAATTCCTGATCTACAGCAGTATTTCTCAACCCATGAGTTGCAAGAGTGTGTGAAAGCATCATGAACAAACTTTAAAAATGGATCATATTTTGCATACATTTGTTAAAAAAAGATAGTGCTTGAGCTTCACCATATATGTTAACACTGTGCATACTAGTAAACAGGAATCCAGGTATTCTGTTTGCTGCAGAAAAGGACAGATTTTCTCTTTCAAAGGTTTTCCCCTTCCAGGCCGGCAGAGTTCCAGCCTACAAGTGGCTGCAGGGAACAAGAGGAGGGCAATCAGGCAGGGGGTGCGCCACATGCATGTGCGTGTGTAAACATGCACATGGCAGCCAGGCAGCGTGGAGAGCATCTCCCACAACTTAAATGACAGAACTGATGGGGGGGGGGGTATGCACAGACAATGTACTGGGGAGGTGGAGGGAACACAGACAACACATGGGGGGAGGGAGGAAGGAGGGGCACATGTCCCCCTAGATTTGTGCACCCATAGGGGAGACAGGGCTGCAGTCTAGCCAGCCTTGCACAGTCATGAGCTGCCTCTGCAGCCCAGTGGGCAAGACCTGGCACAGGAAAGCAAAGCAGGGTAGCAAGACTCTTTGCTGCCACCACCACCACCAGAACCCCCACACCAGCCGAGTCACCAGCAGCATAAGGAATAATGGATGTGGGTGGGTGCCCTCACCTCCTCCTGCAACCAACTGCTCATGCACCAGGCTGTGGCTCTACCCAGTCACCATGGCCCAACCGCTGCTGCCACCACTCCCCTCAGGACACAGTCCTATCCCAAAGGGAAGGAGAGACGGCGGGCAGCCTGAGGGAAGCACCAGTGGTGGCCCACCCATGGTGGTGGAATAGAGCTACGACTTGGCACACGAGTGGCTGGCAGCAGCTGGAGGTGAGGGCAGCATGTCCATTACTACACATGCTTGGGCAGCTGAACGTTCCCCTACCCACAGCATTCAAAAAAGAAAAACCAATGTCATGAAATTTAAAGATGGAAACATTCACAACTAAAGAAATATTTTTTCACCAGATGCAGAATTAGCCTATGGAATTCACAGAACCAATATTCCACCAAAGTGAAGAATTTTGTGGAATTCAAAGTAAAAAATGGGCATGCATACAAGAATATATACCTTCATGTATCAGCGTGTAGCAGACTGCTACAGAAAGGATATAGGCAAGATGGATCTTTGTTTACTACGCACTTTCCATGCACCTAAACAAAGTTAAACTATCAAAATTTAACACTGCATTCTTGTTTAGGTTGAGTCAAATAGAAGAGAGGAACCAGTTTAAAAACATTTTTAAAACATCTGGACTGAAAAACTAAAAATCAAGTTTCAAATTTTGGCAAAGAAAATTTCTGTATGTTTTAATCATCTCCAGTGGTGAACAAGCCTAACTTTGTTAAATAAACTCTCTCTCTAATGTACATAGTTCGCTGCAATTACCTTCTACTATTGTATGCAAAAATGTAAGTTTATAAAATCTAGCCCTTGCTGTGAATACATTTGTATCTATTAAAAGACCAAAGGTAGTCTAAAAATGAATATAAATGTCCTGATGCATCATCCCTCAGTACACAGACCTTTCACTGGCATTTTTGGCATATTTTGGAAATTATATTTACTTACAGCCTTAGAAGCAGTAGTAATATATTGCATAACCATTTCTTTTTTGGTACTGAAGTCCTTTTCTCGCAACGGAGTCTTTTTGTCTTCATTTAAATTCATATCTTCCTAGGGAAGAAAAAAGAATTGGGAAAAAAAAGTTTAAATTGGCAACTCATATTTCACAATAAAAAAAAAGTTACTAAAGCCTTAAAGTAGATTTCAACCCAGATAAGCATTTTAAGTTTCAAAGTTCTTTATGTAAAACCTATGAAAAATGGCAGATTTTCAATTACTGAGAGTAATGAAGAAGTTATAAAGTTCTGCTTGTGCAATCTAAGGTAAAAAGAACAAACAAAATTATTATTTTTTAAATTCCTATGCTTGGTTTTAAGTTTTTTGTTGGTTTTTTTGTTTTTGTTTTTTATTCATACTGCTTAACATTTCCAACTTCATGACAGTAATGAGCTGAACTGTGCAAAGATCTAACAGTGGAAATACAGGATCCAATGAAGCAGTATTCATATGTGGAAAAGCAACAAGTATTGCAGCATTCTTAAACTGAATCCACCCAGTGTTCTTTGAAAGATCAGTTAATAATTAGATTCCCATCACCTGTAATACTTTGCCCCAAGCTTTTAATCTTGAGCTTTGGGGTCTGCATTTTCCTAAGAGCACACTGACAAAGTTTACACCTCAAAAATATATCTTCCCTACAAACAAGATTTGATCTGTTGATTGTAAAACATACAAACAAACAAAAAAAGCCCAAAAAGCACAACACTTATTCTGATTGATCAGAAAAAAAATGCATCTCAAGTCTGCAACACATTGAAAATTAATCTATCAGCCTGGGCTTGTAGGTAAGGAAAGGCACAGCAAGAGCTATTATTTCAGAAGAGAGTAAGGTTTGTTTCTCATTTTGCTTTCTTTCATTATTCTTATTTTGAGTTGTATATAACTGGAGGAAGGACCAACCTAGTGTAAACCTCATAGTTACAGGAAGACATTAACATCAAACGCACTTAATGGTTTAAATGAAACTTTCAGAAAATCTACTTAAGTATAAGTCTGTCAATTACAAGCAACAAATATTTTCTCCTTTATATTATTTTTCCCCCTATAGCATGCAAATGAACCTGCACAATAGCATACTGGCGTACCCAGAAAAAGTATAGAATTGATATAAGGCACAGAGGCCTTTACAGAGAGGTCTTTCACTAAGTTATTTCAGGAAGAAAAATAAAAGGATACATTGGTATTATCTACCTTAACTACTGAATATAGTATCAAATCAGATTTGACTATCTTTATTTCCATAAACACACCTAGAGGGAAAGGCTCTGCAAATGGTGGTCATATGGTGACATTGTCCACAACAGCATGTGGTATTTTGATCAGAACGTTTACAAAGCTACTGCTTAATTATCCCTAATTCCAATCCTAACAGTAGTTAAGTGCATCCATATTTCCAAAGATCCTTTTTCTTTGAGTTGAGTAGAGTCTGTTCAACCTAAGAAATATCTGAGTTGTGTGAACGTTACCACTACATTTATTGGGGGGGGGGGGG
>NW_017729032.1:79568849-79572561 GCF_001723915.1 Gavialis gangeticus
GGGGGGGGGGGGTTAATTCTTTTTCTGTCCAGTTTCCTTGATATAAGAACACCCTCAAGGCTAAATCCAATGTTCTTAAATCTTTTATTTTCTCATTTATCTGGATCTGGAAGAAACTGCTAAGCATTGACATTATCCCCTTGACAAACAATCCATGAATCAACTTGACAACTGCCGTATGCAGTACTTGTATATTGCATCTCTCCTTACATTAAACTGAAAGTTGGGTGCTTGGCTTTAATATTATTTTCTAGTTTTCCTCTAAAAACAGCTTTTATAGGGGAAAAGCTGTAATTTGAACTAATTCACCAGGAAATATGTTATCATATAAAATACCAAACTAAACCACTCAAACATTGTTTTCCCCCACTAAGAACAAAGTAACATCATTTTAAGATTTTTAGAACCACAAAGAAATACATGACACATAAATCATATACATCCCCAAACTTAGTCATACACTGGGTACACCCTGTTTTAAAGGGAATATTCACCCTCAAAAGCAGTTTGCCAAAGAAACAAATAGGAAAGAAAACTCATTTAATTTGGCAAGCACGGTTTTAAAAACTTGTTTTTTTAAGTTAAACTCATCTAGATAAAAAGCACCTGTGATAAAATTACTTATGTCAAAACCTTTGAAAGGATAGGAACACATGCATGTCTTTTGCATTTCAAAGTCAAAGTCCCAGGGCACTCATGTCAGTAACCCTTTTGAAGTGAAGGCACACATTCATACATGTTTATTCTTAAGGTAAGCATTCACTTGGCTGACAGTTGGGAAAGTTTCAAGCTTTAAGAATTAAATTTACCTAATCTCAGAACAAATTAAACATTTTAGTGCTCTATTCTAAACCTTCAACAGTTAGTTGCACAAGGTGCCCAGACTGACAATTTAGAAAGTGTTACCGTGTTTAGACATGAGCCTGTATCTTTAGTTACAAAGCTCAGGAGAATGCTAAAAGACATTTAAAATAATCAAAGATTGTAGAGTTGTCTGAGATTTACTTCTTACAATAATTACTTCAAAAGTTGTATTGTCATTCTCTTCAAGCAGATAAAGCAGTTCAAGTTAAAATTCTCACAGAATGCTTAAAAGCTTCTATAGCTTATCTGAATAATTTTAAATATTGTCCTTGGATAATTCTAGTTTTGTTGCTAATCAAAATCAGATTTCCACCAAGACTGCAATACTAGTGCCACCCACTGGTCTTCTGCCAGTCATCTAATAATTGTATTCTCACTCTTGAATCCTATTTTTTTGAAGCCTAAAATACATGCTGAGTTTAATGAACAAAATATATAAGTTTCAGCACATTTAAAGTTGCATCTAAAGGCTTTAACCAGGTCAGGCTACAAAATGGTATGCATACGTACAGTCATTTGTTAAAATTACAGCTAATACTTCAATCCAATTGGGGTGGGGAAGAAGAGAACACACCAAGGCAAACACAAGAGTCATTTCTTGAGTATTAGTGCATTGCATTTTTTTTTCAGCCAAGCAACTGCCAGGCCAAGTGGTGGCTGAAGAATGAAAAAAAAATTTCAAAGTGTGCTTTAAAGGTCTTAGCTGTTATGATAAAATGCAACATGTTGAACATGCACATACCAGAATTTTTGGGAATAACACTATTCTATTTTCATTTATTACAGGGCAAGAGTACTTTATACCATCAAAATTGCAATACTGTAAGCTAGTTCGCTAAAATATTTTAGCTTTCTTTCAGACAAAAAGAAGTATCCTGAAAGTAATTTTTCTCTCTGCACCAGTATTTGCAGCCATCATCCAACAAATCCTCATTTTTTAGATCAATACTAGGGCTTCATTAACATGCCTCCCTCCACCCATAGGGAGAATGTCAAAAGTATATACCCACTTACATCACCCAAGAGGTGGGGGCACCACAGATGGGTTAACATGGCTCCTGGAAACAACCTCCCTCTCACCCCTCTGAGCATGGCAAAATGTTCAACCCCTTGCCTACATCCCAGTGCCCTGGGTGCAAACTATCGGTTCCACTTCTTGGCAGTGGGGATCAGTGGCACATTTGACAAAAAAGTAGCCCCTCCTTCCCTAGTTTAGTGGGTCTTAAATTAAGGAAATAATAGAAAACATCCAGTCAACAATAAAAAATTTAGCAAGAGTTCCCAACAGCCATTAAAAAGGCACGTGACATTTACAAGGAATGAGATTTAAAGAACTCATAGTAAGAAGATTCAAATGCTACCACCTAATCTGTCCTACCTTGTCAGTTCTATGATCATCTCAGAATTATGGTAGTGTAGCAAAACCCCCAGTTTTTCTTTTCCTTTTTCTTTTTTTTATTTTAAAATGCATTCCCTCCCCTTCCCCAACCATTTCTGACTTTCTCTCCCTCTCTATTCCCTATAGATAAGTATAAGTGAGCTCAGACTTAGGATGAACTTTAAATATTTTTATTTTGTTAGCAAGCTTTTGGTTTTTCATGTCTACTGTCGTATATTGTATTATTATCAGGTTTCTATCGATTCTTACTGTTGTATATTGTATTATTATCATTTTCGTATTGATTTTTACAGTTTGGTATGGATATTGTATGGTTTAGGCCTGTGTTTGTAAGTGAACCAAAGTCATGTCAAGTTTTCATTTTGAATGTCAAGCCTCCATCTAGGGCATCCCCTGTGTCGCAACTGTATGAGTCACGTATCCCTCCCATGTAAATTGGTTTCCTGGATGAATAAGTGCGATTGGGAATGACTGAAATACAATGGTAGCAGGCCTGTACTGAATGGCCCGTAATGACTGGGCCATCACCTCGCATTGATTCATCCAGGAACCACAGACCTCACCCAGGAACAGAGATACAAACCCAGCATTTGAAAGACAAAAGACCCTGCAGAACCAGCAACTCTCACCATTACAGACACCTGAAACTGCACATCCATGCATGGAGCACACATGCTCAGTATGCCAGGGGCTGACTCTCGCCTGGGCATGCCTCCTGTCACTAGGGTCACACAAGGTCTGCCCCTATAAAAAGTGGCAGTGAAGACAGACCCAGTGGGACACCCTCTCTATCTGGACCAGCACCATGTCACACCACCTATCCACCCAGAGGTCCTGCCGGCGACCCCCCTCTGGACAATACCTACTTGACAAGGACCCCTTTCCAGCATGGATAGGTAAATATTACCTGGACACCCCCTCCTACAATTTGGACTCTCTCTCTCTCTCCTCCTGGACTTCAGTGGACTTCAGCCCCTGCACCAAGCCCCTCTAACACCTGCTGCCATTGTGGGTGTGTGTGGGTGCAAAAGAACCAATACGACATTGTGTCACCATCTCCCCTGTTCAATAAAACCACTGTCATTTGCAACCCCAGTTGGGTCATGTTTTACTGAATCCCAGTCCCTTCCTTATCTTAAATTCCAGCCTCATTCTCTCTCTCTCTCTCAGCTCTAGCCCCCACCCCTCTCAACTAGTTTCCCAATCTCCTCTCAATTCCTACTGACTTTTCCCTGTGACTTTCTGCTGCCTTTCTCTGCTTTCCTGCTGCCCCTGCTGCCTTTCAGTCCCTCCTGCTGCCCATCTCTTTGTTTTCAGGCTTCCCCCGCATCTTCTGTAGTCATCCCCCTCCCCCTGCAGCTTTCCAGCTCCCCATGACTGTCCTACAGTTTTCTCCAGCAGCTGGAGCCCTTCTCCAGCTCCCAACACCTACTGCCGCTCCCTGCAACT
>NW_017729032.1:79572868-79581198 GCF_001723915.1 Gavialis gangeticus
TTTCTTACCTTAACCTTTCCCCAAGTATCCCAAGTACACTAAGCACATCCATACATACACAACACCCAACTTAGAAACTCACCTGTGTGTATATGCAAGTGGGTGGTATGTGTGTAAATTAGTAATCCACGTATGTGTTCTGAATGTGCAGGTGTTGACAACTGGTAACTGATTCTGTCTAAATTTGGTGTGTGTAGCATGTATGGGCTTAAACTGGTAATAGGTATGCATGAACCTAGACTGGTTATTTTGAATGTGTGCATGTAGTTTATACATACATACATACATACATACATACATACATACATACATATATATGGCATTGTGTACATGATATACGAATTAGTGATCTCTGTCTAACGTTTGGGGTGTATAGTGTATGTGCTTGAATTAGTGACAGGTATGCATGTGCCTAGGTTGGTTTGGATGTGTATGTGCCTAAGCTGGTAGTGTGTGTGTGTATGCACGTAAATGATTTGTGTGTTTGTACATGTGCAATTGTACACCACGCCCTCCTGTCTAACAGCACACTACTGAGATCCTGAGCACTGGCCTGACCCCTCAGACCAACAGTAGGAATAGGAACTGGTTCAGATAGTGATTTAAGTCAATATAAACTTCAGCCAAGTTCCAGATCAAGAAAGAGTAAACCTAAAGTTGTCCTAACCTGTGTTTTCAGAATACAACACAAATAAGGAGGGAAAATGATGAAGTGGATGCAAAATGAGTAATTTGCTTTTCCTTAATTCTAGAAAGGGGAAAAGAAAAAAAAACCAAACAAAATTCAAAAGCAGAAAAATTTAAATCTAAAAAATAAAGTGCTTTGTGAAAGTATTACATCACATATGGAATTGGCTATTGCAAGATTTTAAGACCAGGAGCTCTTAGTCAGATTACAAGGCATTTGACATTTGCATTGATAAATTGCCTAATATTTTAAAATATTAAGCATCCAGACATTTGGAGGCCATATAAAACATCACACTCAGGGGTGTAAACCTGCCTGTAGTTAGAGTTGGGTTACATAAAAGTATCTTTGCAGACAAGAATACTGGAAGTTTTAACAACTAACTTTGATACATTTCATCATCCTTGTATCTTGGCATTCTCCCGCTCATCTATTTATAACAGGAAGACTGCTTGCTATGTTGAAAAGAAGCGGAGAATCATCTAGCCTGGCTATATTGCAGAATATCAGCTGAAAACCTGAAAACCATCAAAATCAGCAAGACCGTATTTTGATGAGAGGGGCACAAATTAATTGAGCAACAAACTGGAGGGGAAATTTAGTTAACTTCATAACAGAATCAAAGAAGATATTAGTTCCCTTTTATAAATTTGAGTAAGAAAGAGCTCCTTCAAGAGCATTACTACTCCTGCCCAGTACTACCTGGAGCTGCTCCACCCACCACCTTCTCCATCCTGTCCCTCCATCTCTCTCCAATCATGAGCTTATTAGTTTTGTCCCTAGCACCACTAAGTGTTAACTTCAATGTTACTGGTGTAGAAAACTTGTGTGTGCAATTTCTTAAGTAATTAATGAGTACAAGGGTTCAAATAAACCATGAAATACTCGTTGCGGTGTGTTTCCCCATAAGAAGGAGCAAGTCACATTTTTTTTCCAAAAGAAACAATATGGAAACTAATGATTGCAAAGGAAGTGCATTTTCCCCAATACATTGTCAAGCCAACATGCCTGATGCCAATTACAAGCAAATTAAATACTGTCTACGAAAAGTCTTTCTGAAAACTACTATATTTAGACACTTTCATTACAAAAAAAATCACAAACTTGTAAAGGCAAAATACCTTTTCATCTACAATAGACCGTAAAAACAAAGAACCCCATCTATACCCCTCATTTTCTGAAATTAAAAATTTTCTGCAGTTAAATATGAAGAGTTCAAAAATAAATGTCTAATATGTTTCCAAATTAAGAAATGAGTTCTAATATTTTGCTCTTTAAATCTGATCAGGGATAGGAATAAAGAGAGAACTTTTTTAATAGAGAAAGCATGGAAGAGACCTAAAAGGGTGCTAAAATAAAATATACTGATACTTTATATATCTTCTTGCTCTACCACTCCTCAATTTCTACTTCTAAAACTTGGAGCCATTTCCTCATACAAGGAAAAATTTCTCGATTTGTGCAGATTTGTAGGGAGTCGTTTGGGATTTTTTTTTAAAGGATAGATGAAGTTAGTTTTATTTAGTTTTGTTTCTTTTGGTAATCTTTTTTAAAGAAATATTACTGAAGCAACTGAACCAGACAGATGAGAATCACTGGAAGCTATTAGAGGGACATATTTTCTGTTAATCAGGTTATAAGAAAGAAAGAAATAGCCCATGGGCTACATCTGTCCCACCCAACACACCAGGCCTGCATGGCTCTGCCAGGCTGGAAGGCACCTCATGAGATCATCTAGTCCAGTGGTTCTCAACCTTTTTTGTACCAGGACCCATCTGTAAACATCTATGGCCAGTTCTGACCCAGTACTCCTCACTCCCAACCCACTGCCCCCCACTCCCAGGCTCCAACTGTGTAGGGCAGGGATTGGTGTGTGGGAAAGGGAGGAACTCTGAGATCCTGCAAGGGAAAAAGCCAGAGTTTCCCACGTTTTTCTCCTTTAAAGAAGAATCCATTTCTGAAGACTGTTTGTGACCCTTTCATAGATTCTTGTGACCCACACACTTTTGGGTCATGACCATGGGTTGAGGAACACTGATCTAGTCCAGCCCTCTGCTGAAGGCAGGATCATCCCTGACTAAATCACCCCAGCCAAGCGTCTGTCTAACCTGAACTTGAAAACTTCCAAGGACAGAGATTCCACAATTACTCCAGGTAGCCTGCTCCAATGCTTGACCACCCTTGTATTAACACTTGGGCTTTGATAGTAAATTTTTCCCCACACTGCAATCTACTGTGATAGAATTTCATAGAATATTAAATATTAAAAAAGATTTAACTAATTCCTCACATAGTCAAGGTAAATCAAGTGCTACATCAATTTGTATAAAATCTGAGTTCCTCATATTAGTAGAGGATTATAAATTAATCAAGCAGAAAACTGCATTAGCCAACATTTTTATAAACGCAACATAATAGGGACAAGATTCAAATACAACTCAAAATTAGAGCTATATTAACCATTTCTAGTACCATTTTGTGAGAGACAGACAGAGATCCCCCCGCTTCACAGTTATGCCCAGGCTGGGGAAAGAGCTACTAAAGAACTAAAGAAAATGCACACAGAAAAATAAACCCTAACAATTAAATTCCCCAATAACATGATCTCTTCCATAATTCCTACTGCAGAAACTTTACAGGATACAAATCCATTTGAGCCACATATTTAATTCCCCCTTTTTCCCAATCATTTAAGCATCAGCGTTCAGGATCATTGTGAACCCCTTTCCGATTTTTTTTGAAGCAAACTGGAAACCACATAACTAAGTCACTCTTATCTCACCCCATGGGAGTGTAACTGATGAAATGAGAAATTGGCAACCTAGCAAAACCCTGACCTGGTACACACTTCTGAGTTTAGAAATAATTAAGCAATGAAGTAGTTTTATTGTGTTACTACTTTAACTTAGTCTGTTTGAAGAAGCAACTGTATGTGTTCTTCAGGAAAATAAAGATATAAAGTCTGCTTTCTGTAGCTCAGATTCAATCCCAGATTGTTTTTAGAAATGTATTTAATCCATATGAATTTCATATAGTTACCCGTTGTAGCCCTTCCTCCTTACATTTTTGACAAAATTATAACAGTATTGAACAGGAAAAGGTCCTTTGAGGCTACCTGCAGTTAAGAATTTTGTTTTTCAACATCTCTTGAATTCAGCATTAATTTTTGTCTCCATTTTAAAACAAGTTATTTATTTTCTACAATAGGATTTCTCTTCAGTAACGAACTGCGTTTTGGATGAGCTCACATAAACAGGAATAACTTACTGTATGCCTCCAATTAACACAGTATATATGAATCAACTTGCCCTTATTTTAAGTGATCCTGAAGAATAAAAGAACTGCCTAAGCTTCTTTAACTGGTCCTTCCAGTTAAGTCTTCTGTCTCTCAACTCACATAAGGAAATAACACAACCAACAATTCTCCACCAATTTAGATTTTTAAATTTCATGGAATTATAAACTGACAAGTCTCTTTTAGATAAGTCCCATATTTAAAATGTTCTTGATTCAGTGTCTTAGAACCCATATTCACAAACAAAAATGTATTATATACATTGCAACATCATACCTTGCCCACCTTCACAGTACTCCTCAAATGATTCCCTATATCATGAGCATATATGAAAATAGCCCTTTAAATCACTACTGTAACAGCAAACCCCTACCCCTGTTACTAGGGTACAGACAGTCAGTAAAGGATTGAGGGTCCAGCCGATAACAGGCTTATTGACTATAGCAGAATCTGGGACAAAAGGCCCAAACTGGAGAACAGAAGTGTGTGGAGTCATATGAGCTCCTGCCTGTGTGGAAAGAGGAAGGAGGAAAAGCAGTGTAACTCAGCAAGCTGCAGAGGAGGGAGCTCCAGTGCAAGGCAGCAGCAGGACACAAGCTACTCAGTGCCTAAGAAGGACTGAAGAGAAAAAAAAAAAGATGCAGCCACGGAAACTCATTGCAGAGGGAGAAAGTGATACCGGCAGATGCATATTCAGTTTAGAAAAATATGCTTGAGTTAGGCCATAAGGGCTTACTAAAAATGCCAAATGGTGAAGGGAAAGTAAACAGGGATTTATTATTTACTGTCTCTTGCACTACAAGAACTAGGGGTCAGAAAATGAAGCTAGTAGGTATTAAGTTTAAAACTAACAAAAGGATTCCCCCCCCCCCCCACAGCATGCAACTAAGGTGTGGAACTCATTGCTACCAGATGTTGTGGGAGCTGACAGTTTAGCCAGATTCAAAAAGGGATTGGACAAATTCCTGTAGGAAACATGCATCAATAGTTATTGAGCATAAGAGCTAGGGCTATAGGAAATCAGAACTTCTTAAACCCCAAGGCTGCAAGTAGGAGAGGAATAGTGAAAACATCCTGGTTCACCCAGTTCACTCTTTGACACAGGACACTGGGAAGTTGGACCTACAGTATGACCCAGTACATGGCAGTTCTTATATATGTTCTAAACCAATTCCAATGCTAAACTTCAGAGGCCTATTAAAACACGTCTCAAGCTCTGGTGGAGTGGAAAGAAGTCAGAAAAATCTTTTATAATGTAAGGGTTAAGTAAACTAAAATCAGGAATTTGGAATCCTAGGTTAGGAAGAAACATCAGGGGCCCTCTAGTTCAAGTGGAAGATTTGCTTTTCTTAAACCATCCCAAATAGATGTCCATCTAGCCTTCTCTTGTAAGCCTTCCATGGAGGAGATTTGACTATTTCCTTAGGCAAGAACCTAGTAAAACTACTCTTTTTTTCTCATATATGATTGAAATTTACTTTTTATGCAGTTTCAGCCAAGTTCTCTGTGTACTGCCTTCAATGGAAAGGAGAACAATACTTATCCATATTCTTAGGCAACTTTTCAGATATTTAATATCATTATGGTTTCCCTTACTACCGCTTTTGTCCTAACTAAATGCATCTAGTTTCTCCTTCCTTCAGTATGCCATGTATTCCAATCCCTTTATCCTTCTTATATGCTCTTGAACCATCTCAAGTTTATCTTTCTTAAGGCATCTAGCCAAAATCTGGAGTACATTACTCTGAGGCCTAACCTGTACCAAGTAGGTCATTGGGTATGTCATGCCTCCAGAGCTTCTATTAAATGTAATTTTGCATTCAGTAGAATGCGGAAACGTTGAACAAGGTATGTGTCCTAGATACCAGATATGGGGAGTGTATATATGGGGACGAGTTGTGGGAACCCCCACCCTGACAAACAGTTTCCCCCACTACACACAGCCCCAACTGTCGGCAGCAACAGAGCAAGCAGCCGGCCGGGGTACTCATGGCCCACGCAGATGCTGCCACCCAGCGGCAGCTGGCTCTAGCCAGTGTTGGGAGCTGCATGCAATAGCAAGAAGTGTAGCCAGGCTGGCCTGTCTCAATCGCATGGGGCTCCCGTGACTCCCAACACTGCAGCTCCCAACACTCATGCACCATCAAGAAGCCCAGAGTGATGGAGCCAGCTGTCTTCCCCGTTCCCTGACACCATGTGCAGCTCCTGGGACTCCGGCATAAGTGAAGAGGAGCCCCACCCCCTGCAAGTGGTGACAGAAAGCAGGGGCCAGGCTGCCAGCTCCATCACATGGGTGTAACAGCCAGAACCAGAGGAATTAATAAGCAATAAATATGTGATTCTTGGAGGCATTTGGTATTTTGCCTAAACAGGTAATATTAGTTAACATAAAGCTTGTAAGTTTGCAAACTGCAAATGTAATTTGTCCCTCATAAGTTTAACCAAAATGATAAATTTACTGTTCATGGAACTGACTGGGCCCCATAGGCAAAGCTGTAGCTGTGAGATTAGCTGACCTAATGGTTTCTGCTCAGGGTTCAGCTTTAGCGATAAAAAAACTGGATTCAACTGCCTGGCACACCCAACACATTCCAGGAAAAAATGTCCCAAGAAAGCATATTCAAATGAAACCTAAAAAGGGTTGGGGCATAGGTGGGGCAATGTCAATTTCAAGGTGCTGCATCATAATTTGCTTAATGGATAAACCGAAGTCTGGGTAGTAACCTTTTATGATAATTTTTAACACCTTTCAATCCCATAGGGTAAAAGCTATAGGGCAACATTGTGAGTGGCTCTAAGGTCAACAGATTAACATAACACTAGGTATAAAAAGCACATGCATCAGGTAACCAGCAGGAAAGAGGGAACAGAACCGTCATTTCTGCTCCACACCCAAACCCCAGACTCCTGGTGTGAGGATCGGATCCTGATCAAGGGACCTTCCCCAGCAACCCTCTGACAGCGCTGACTGGGGACGTCTGAATTTGCTGGAATCGCTTGACGCGTACCTGGCATTGAGGGACTATCGATAAGTTACCAACCCATGTCTGTCTATCTGTTGTTTTGAACAGTCCAGTGGCTAATACCCTCGCAGTGCACAGTTGGCCTGTGACAGAATTGATCTATCTATTATCATCTGTTATTATTTTTTACTATTAGCTCTTTAATACCACATTATCTGCTTATTGCATTTATCGGTCTGTTAACTGTTGGGTGTAAGCTACAATAAATTTGCCTTTATTTCACTCCCAACTTCGCCTCCTCAATCCAAAACTGAACCAAACAGCCCAACTGGCCTATGATAAAATTGATATACTCACAGTGCCCAGCTGGCCTGTGACACATGGGGCTTTCCCCCAAAAGTGGCATGCAAGTGCCAGGAAATGCATGAGTCGCAGGGAGCCCCACATGATAGGAGGTGGGCTGGCTTTGCCACCGCCACATGCAGCACCCAGAACTGGATGGAGCCACGCACTGCCAGGCACCAGTACCTGCACAGGCCACAAACACCTCGAGGGCCAGCAGGCTGCTGTTGCTCCCACCGCCAGCAACAGAAACTATGTGCCATGGAGAACAGGGGAAGTGTGTGGGGGGATCCCCACACTCCCCCACTCTCCCTCACACCCCACACATGCACAGTTCTGCGATCCCACCATCCCCCTGGGCGCTGGCTTTGTGCTCTTGCCAACCCCAGCCCGAAGCTCCTGCACAGCTGCAGCACCCCAGCACTTCATTACCTCCTGCCCAGACTGAGCACCACAGCAGAGACAGGAGGAGGAGCTTCTAGAGGCCAGAGAAGCCAAGCAGGTCCCTCAGCAGCTGCAACAGTGGCACCAGCAGCCCCATCCAGAGGCTGTGTACTGGCCAGGCCCTCCCGTGCATGAAGGTAGGAGTTAGGCGTGTAGGCTGGGCAGGGTATAATTAACTGGTGGATGCACGTGGACCAGACAAAATTACCTGGTGGGCTGAATATGGTCTGCAGGCCATATTTTGCCCACCCCTGATTTCTGTAGAATCATAAAATCAATGAATCGGAAGGGACCTAGACAGATCATCTAGTCTGACCCCCTGCCATGGGCAGGAAGGAGCACTGGGGGTGCGAGGAGTCAAAAGACCCCAGCCAGGTGCCTATCCAGTCTCGTCTTGAAGATTTCCAGGGAAGGTGAGAGCACCACCTCTCTGAGAAGCCTATTCCAGGCTCTGGCCACCCTTACCGTGAAGTAGTTCTTCCTAATATCTAACCTAAACCTATCCTCCCTCAGCATTGTTCCTGGTGACTCCAAGGGGGGCCCTGGTGAACAGACTTTCCCCGAGTCCCTGCTGGTGGCCCCTGATAAAGTTGTAGGC
>NW_017729032.1:79581530-79586599 GCF_001723915.1 Gavialis gangeticus
GCGCCGCATAGAGGGGGAGCAAGACCTCTCGGGACCTGTTAGTGATGTCCCTGTTGATGCAGGACAGGGTGCAGTTGGCTCTGCTTACTGCTTCATCGCATTGGCGATTCATATTCATCCTGAAGTCAATCCTGACTCCAAGATCCCTCTCTGCTTCTGTGCTGCCAAGAGAGTCAGCCCCTAACCTATAACCATAATGCTGGTTCCCTCTCCCCAGGTGCAGCACCCTGCACTTGTCCTTGTTGAACCGCATCCTGTTCAGATCCGCCCACTTCTCTAACCTATCCAGGATGCGGTCGCTACCTGCCAGAGTATTCACTTTACCCCACAGCTTGGTGTCATCAGCGAACCTGAACAGGGTGCAGTCCACACCCTTGTCCAGGTTGCTAATGAAGATGTTAAAGAGTTAGTTCATCATACTGTAGGTGTAAGTCCGAGTTATTTGGGGCCTGTAACAGGGGACCTGCTCAGAGCTGCTCTCTGCGCAGCCCGCCCACCTGTTCTTGGGCTAACCGCCCACCTTCTTGCCCGCCACGCCTTGATCTTAATAATTAATTAATAGATTAAATTAAGTGGGAGGCTGCCCATTTTCTGCCCTGATGCGAGGGGGCACTATCTGAGGCTCCATTCCTTCCCTACACTGCAGCCCAAGCCTCACAGATGACCTCATGGTGTTCTCATATGCTCCAGTCCCACACAATGGGCCCCAGAATCCTATGTAGGACCCCACCTGGGTTCCTCCCTTCAGGAGAACTCTGCCGCTGTCATACTGGGCCACACATCTCCCTGCAACCGGTTCCCCTTCAGGTGTGGTCCCCTCACTGGGACCTTCACCTCCTCTAGTCCCGGGCCACCCCAGGCCAGTCGGGGCCCCAGGCCCCTGGCTCTTGGGCGTCCCTCTCGGTGGGCCCCCTAGCCCTTCTGACCCTCACAGTCCTGGCTCCCGCCTGGGCAGTCAGGCGAAACTCAGACAGGCTTCAATGTACAACCCTTACTTTTTCCCCAGGGTCCCCCTCCTGGGGCCTCCTTCACAGACGTGGGGAGCTGGGGTACCTCACACCACGACTGGAGCCTCGGTCTCACAGGGGACTCACTCCCCCCCCAGGGCAGCAGGTCGTGGTGCTACTACAGATGTTATTTTCGATCCACACACTGCCTGCCAACAGTGGAGGACTTATCAGAGTCAGGACTCGCCTCTCCTGTTCTGGGATGGAGCCCTGCTGTTCACTCGACCCTTGGCCCAGATCTTTGCCCCTTTTACTCACCGGGGCTTCTCGTCACAGCCCCCTCCCACCGGGGCTTCTTGCTGCTCATAACACCCCCTCTGCTCCGGGTCTCAGGGCTTCCCTCCTCAGGTAGGCTCAGGCAGCCATAGCCATGCCTGGCCACCTCTACCTCTGAGGCTCAGGCAGCCTCGGCCATACGTGGCCCTGGCTCCCCGCTCTCCTCCTCGGGGCTTCCACCCCCACAACTACCTCCAATGGAACACAACCCACCCGAAGGTGAGGGCTAGGGGTTAAGGCGCCCCAACCCACCTTTCACCGGGGTGATCACTGGCCTGGCATTTCCTGGGGGCTCCCGCACCACTGGGAGCCCCACCAGGCCACCCACTCCCGGCAGGGTGTAGTTTTAGGTCATACCCAGAACCAGAAGACTCCTTATCATCCCCTACACCTTCCTCCCTTACCTCCGGATGAAACTCAGCAGCCCTCTGGCCAGGCAGTGTTGTTGCCTGGTCTCTTGCAGCTGAACTGCCTTGTTTATATGGGCAGCCCTGAACCTAAAATGGCTGCCCTCATTAGGCACCTGGCGGCTGCCAGCTCCAGGGCCTTAAAGTGGTAGGCGCACACAGTGCCCTGGCCCAGGGCCATACTTAAAGCCTTTTATTCCTTAATGAAACTATGAAATGCTGAAATTCCCGTTCCCAACTCTAGCTTACACTTCCCAGAAACTTTGGTACAGTGCCAAATTCTTATCACATATTAATGTTGTATTTATTACCTGCTCACCTAGGGCAACCACGACCACGTGTAAGTGGGCTCCATGCGGGCCTATAGGAAGGCATTTGTAATAAACAGAAGGTACCTGTAGGTCTGCATTAGAAAGCACATCTATTCAGATTCCCAGTGTATACATAATGCTTTGGTCAGTCAAGGTACATAAATTAAGCATAGATTAAAATAACCTTAAAAAAAATCTGCTGTCTAAAGAGAACAAGATCAAAATAATCAGCAATTCTTACCATCATTTTTTCAAAAAGCGTTAGGATCTCTCTGTCAGATAATGGTTCAGGGATGAACTCATCCATATCTGTAGGCGATGATAACGACCAATCGCTAACAGAGGAATGCGACTGTTTTAGGTGCAGAGGCGGTCTTTCTTTTCTACTGCCTGGAATACGTATACTGGCAAATCTATCCAACTGCAAACAAAAAACAGTTCACACACGTTACAATTGGTTGTTAATGTTCTATTTAACCACAATTAATATGGACATCTCTTTGACTGATGCACATATATGCACATACACAAGTTTTTACATTTTTAAAGCAATTGGTCTGTTTGACCAAGAACAGACTTGACCTAAAAAGAGATAAAAATAAAGAATACAAACCACATGAGGGAGGTTGAAGGTAGTAAATGTGCTATTAAATATACTTATTTTGAAGAAAAAGATGGAACGGGGAAAGGCTCAACATATTTTTGTAAACATGTCATGATGAAAGTGAAAAAAATAATACCATATTTACTCTAATAAGGTAACTGTGATTACAATAGGACCCCCAATAATTAGATTCTATATACAAAAAACTTATAATTTTGTTACAATTTTTCACATATACAATCTAATTATTGGAGGTTTGCCTTGATTTTGTCACCCTTCCACTGCTACAGCACAGAAAATAAATCTGGGGGTCTGGTACTTCCTTTGTCCTCAGCACTCCTCAACTTCTTCCCCCAACAGAGAACAGCATTTCCAGCCATGATGACCACGCAGCCCAGCACTGCTCAGTATGTGTGTGTACTCCAGTTACCATAAGGATCCACGTGCTATTAGTGCCCTACTCATGTCCTTGTCACAAGTCCTGGGATGCTCCAAAAATGTACATGCAGATGAAGCACAGAGCAGTCTGGTCCTGCTTCACCTCATGGAGGGCAAGGACACACTAATCATATGCAACAGGCTGAGAGAGGGGGCAACTGAGGGATTCTGGGTGAACTGTTTGAGGCCCTGTTCAGTTATGTTTGCCAGCCATAAAAGGCTGGTGAAGAAACAGGAAGCACTGCAAACAGGAAATAAAGTCACAGCTTAGCTGTGCGAGTGAAGAGGAAAATGAAATGTATTCAATATAATGGCTACCATGACTTGAAAGAGATGGGACAAAGAGGGAGGTGTCCTCAATGGGCACTACCATATATTTTACTCAGATGGATTTACACTAACCTATCTTTGTGGTAGGTTTCCATAAGTATGGCATGGGAGATTCCATGATGATTGTGTTGGTCCCACTGGTTTTACTGCACTTGGAAGGGAAGATCCCCTTCTTCCTGATCTGGAATTATTTGGTGTAGTTGAGGATGGAGACTTGTCCACTGGACTGCAAGCAGGCATCCATATGAGAGCCTACTATAGCCTCCCAATGAGTGGATCTCAGCTACACATGTTATGGTGAAGGAGAATTGCTCTTGGACTTTCCCTCTAGTTTGCTCCTATGGCCTTTCGACAAGGAGCAACCAAGACTAGGGTCTTCATTACCCTCTTAGTGAAAAAGTTTTTCCTAATATCTAACCTAAACTTCCTATGATGCAACTTGAGCCCACTGCTCCTTGTTCTGTCATCTGTGACTACTGAGAACAGCCTAGCTCTATTCTCTTCTTAGACCCCCTTCAGGTAGTTGAAGGTTGCTATTAAATCCTCCACACAGTCTTCTCTTCTCCAGACTAAATGAGCCCAGATCCCTCAGCCTCTCCTCAGAAGTCATGTGCCCCAGTCCCCTCACCATTTTCGCTCCCCTCCTCTAGAGTCTCTCCAACTTGTCCATATCCTTTCTGTAGTGGTGGCACAAAACTGGACACAGTACTCCAAATTTGGCCTCACCAGTGCTGAATAGACAGGAATTGTTACTCCCCTTGATCTGCTGGCAATGCTTCTACTAATGCAGACCAGTATGCCATTAGCCTTCTTCACAACAAGGGCACACTGTTGACTCACATTCAGCCTACTATCCACTGTAACTCCAGGTCCTTTTCTGCAGAGCTGCTGCTTAGCCAGTTGGTCCCAAGCCATGGGATTGCTCCATCCTAAGTGCAGGACTTAGCACTTCTCCTCATTGAACCTGACGAGATTTCTTTTGGCCCAAATGTCCAATTTGTCAAGGTCACTGAATCCTAGCCCTACCCTCCAGCGTAACTACTGCACCTCCCTCCAGTTCGGTGTCTTCTACAAACTTGCTGAGAGTGCACTCTATGCCATCTTCAAGGTTATCGATGAAGATATTGATCAAACCCGGCCACAGGACCAACACCTGTGGCACTCCACTCAATACTGCCTGCCAACTAGACATGGAGCCATTCGTTACTATTCCCTGAGCCTGATGATCCAACCAGTTTTCTATCCTCTTCCATCCATTCATCCAGCCCATACTTCCTTAGCTTGCTTGTGAGAATGTTGTGGAAGACTGTATCAAAAACCTTGGTGATGTGATATAACTTCACATTCACTGGTTTCCCTTCATCTACAGAGCCAATCATAGTTTCATAGTTTCTAGGGTCGGAAGGGACCTGAGAAGATCATCTAGTCCGACCCCCTACAATGGCAGGAAAGAGTAGTGGGGTCAAACGACCCCAGCAAGGTGTTCATCTAACCTCCTCTTAAAAACCCCCAGGGTAGGAGCCTGCACCACCTCCCTTGGAAGTTGGTTCCAGACCCTAGCCGCCCTGACCGTAAAATAGCGCCTTCTGATGTCTAACCTAAATCTACCCTCTGCTAGCTTGTGACCGTTGTTCCTGGTCACTCCTGGCTGTGCTCGGGGGAACAGTGACTCCCCCAATGCCTTCTGATCCCCCCT
>NW_017729032.1:79586609-79589136 GCF_001723915.1 Gavialis gangeticus
GCCTTCTGATGTCTAACCTAAATCTACCCTCTGCTAGCTTGTGACCGTTGTTCCTGGTCACTCCTGGCTGTGCTCGGGGGAACAGTGACTCCCCCACTGCCTTCTGATCCCCCCCTGACCAATTTGTAACAGGCCACAAGATCCCCCCTCAGCCTTCTCTTGTGGAGGCTGAACAGGTTCAGGTCTCCTAGTCTCTCCTCATAGGGCCTGCCCTGCTGTTCCCTGATCATGCGAGTGGCCCTCCTCTGGACCCTCTCCATGCTGTCCACATCCCTCTTGAAGTGCGGCGCCCAGAACTGGACGCGGTACTCCAACTGCGGCCTGACCAGTCATCTCATCATAGACGGCAATCAGGTTGGTCAGGCATGACTTGCCCTTCGTGAATCCATGCTAACTATTCCTAATCACCTTCTCCTCCAAGTGCTTAGAAACAGATTCATTGAGGATCTGCTGAGGGACTGAGGTGAGGCTGACTGGTCTGTAGTTCCTCAGATTCTCCTTCTTCCCTTTCTTAAAGATGGGCACTATATTTACCCTTTTCCAATAGTCCAGGACCTCTCCCAATTGCCATGAGTTTTCAAATATGAAGGCCAGGAGCTCTGCAATCATATTAGTCAACTCCCTCATCATGGATGTCATGAATTTGGAAATTTCTGACACCCAGGACTGGTAAGTCTGGGAAATAGGATACTTGCCAGTGATAGCACCACAAAAACCTGAACAAACTGAGCTCTGCTCAGCTGATGGAGTTCAGGACTGATTTGGCTAATTTGGCTTGAGACATGACATTTTATAGAGTGTTTGCCCCATACGGGCTATGTGTTTTATAGTCATCCTCAGTGTTGGCTGCAATTAATCAGCTTCACAACTGGTTTCCATTACTGAGCTGGTGCAAAAGTTTAATGATAGATAATGTCACTAATGAGATTTTCTTGTATGTGAATGTAAGATGAGGGCTTCCCCACTCCCCCCATGTTGATTGGCGGGGGGTGATGGGCAACTTTATCTTATACTCAAGTCAATACAGTATTCTTCTTCACCATGGAGCAGGTCAGAAAGACAAATGTATTTAAACTACAGAAAAGCAAGCCAATAGAATCTCCTAGTAAAAACTTCCAAACTTTAACAGGAGACAAAAGAATAATCTGTCAGGGAGCTACAGAGCTCTCCTGCACTGGAGTTACTGAAGCCATTCCTTGACAAGCCACCTACAGTGATTTAGGAACAGTTAATCCCACATCTCTGCAGGTTGAACTAGGTGACCCTTGAAGGTTCTTTCCACTCTGTGCCTGTAAGGTTCCAAAGGCTTCCAAGAATACTGCTTTGAAGTTCTCTGAATTGACTTTTAGTAGATTTTGGAAAGAATGACCTGTCCATAGTTAACCACCTGCAAATTTAGTTAAAACAGTGAATAAAGTGTCAGATGACCTCAGATATCTTGAAAGAATTGGAACACTATTTCTGTATGGAACATATGAATAAGATGCATTTTAAAGAGTAGGGTTCTGAGGCTAGTCTCAATAATCTGTCTTTCTAGGGGTGCAAACATGTCACCCTCATGGTGCCAAAGACATTCCTATGACAGCACAAGTTGCAAGTAAGCAGTTGTCTTAGCCCCTTGTCATACTCCAAGTGCCGACAAATGCTGCTACAGTAGTCTCCCTTACTTACCTTTGGCTTTCCACCCTGCTCATTGCCCCACAAGCCCTTACCTTCTCTGTTTTTTGTTTTCCTAAATTCCACCTATTTACTGTCTCACTGACATCCTGACATACTTTTAGCTTCTTTCATTCCTTGGAGTCTCAGAACAGCAGAGATTCCCTATGCCTGAAAAGTGATTGCGCCCAAAAGCTTGCAAAGAACTTTTTTCCAACTATTCAGTTGGTCTAATAAAAGATAATCACATCTACCCAAAGAACCTTGACAGCCACGACCAAAACATAGTCACAGTTAGCGACACCTTAAATGGGAGAATGTCTATTAGCTTATTATTGAACAAAGAGATCCCTGCAGCATATGTATCAGGCTGACGTGCCCCAATTTGGGACATATATCTGCAAGCCGAGGAACCTGCATGGTGGTTTCCCCGCCTACAAAAGCACACTACCGAGATCTGCTGCAGTGTATCCTATCTGCATGTCCCAAGACAGGGCGTGACCCAGGGCCATTGGTCCCACAGGATCAGACTACTGAAACCCCAGAAGGACCTTGCAGGACCACCGAACTAGCAATGTCTGTAGATACCAATGAAGTCGATCAGCTGGGCTGGGACACATTCTGGTACAGCTGATCCCACTCCAAAGATGACATGTGTTTATAGTCTAGAAGACAGGGAAAGTTTAGCCTTGCCAGATTTGTGTTGCTCTTCACCAAATTAATATTTTACATGGTACATGTCTTTTCCCTAACTAAAACAGAAATTTAAAATGCATCTCATTAATGGGCATGACTATATCACATTAAGAGCAGTTTTGGAACCAAGAAATTTAGGTTCCATTAAAAACGAAGATTACCTAGTACTGTGCAA
>NW_017729032.1:79594136-79595108 GCF_001723915.1 Gavialis gangeticus
ATATGCACACACACACACCCTAAACATGTATCCTATCTAGATGAAAAAAGTGCTACTGTACACCTATTTTGAAAGTTAAATTAAGTAGCAGCAGCAATACTGTTCAGTCTTTGCACAATGCAAGTCTGCACTGGTCCTTACGTTCTCAGCAAAACACACATACACACGGTGGCTGTCAGGATACAGACAGGAACCAAGACACCTACTGATCTGAACAGTTCTGATTCGATGTGCAAACCATGGTTGTTACATGGGCCCATTTTTTTCTTGATGATACTCTATATTTTATCTATAAAAGGCAACCCAATAATGTAAATCTTAAGCTTTTTGTAAAGCATTTTACTTAGTTCATCATAATATTTAATTAAGATAACACTGTATAGTATCAGATCATATTAAAATGGATTGAAAACCAAGGGCCAAAAAGCAGCTGCAAATAGTAAACCTAACTGGGGTGTTTCTAATAGGTACATGTTCATCAATGGTCTTGAAATACTAATAAAAATGACTGGAGATAAACTTAGCAGATAAGATTGATCTTTATGCCTCAGCCTCCTTTATGTTGGTAACATGACCCGTGATGAAGCCCAAAAGACTGGATCCTGCCTGCAAAGCTAGGGCCTCATTGGGGAGGGGGGTAGTGCTGGTTCCAGTATCCCCTGTCCCTTCTTCAGCCTCATGTGCTCACCCCTCCATCCCCCTTGATAGGACACCTATCTAGCAGAGGTGTCAGAGCACCCAGCAGCCAGGGGGTTAATACAGCCCTTGTATTTCAGCTGCTAGCTTTCTTGCTGCTGAATTCACCTTTTCCAGTTGCTGCTGGCAATGAAATTTGGTGAAGGCTGCAAAGAAGACACCAGAGGACCTCTACACCCAGGAGTTGTTGCATTAACTTCCTGAGGTGCTCACTGAACCAATGCCTTCCCTCACAGAAGAAGCATCTCTCAAAATGGGGGGGGGGGGGGGGGGGGG
>NW_017729032.1:79595262-79613612 GCF_001723915.1 Gavialis gangeticus
GGGGGGGGGGGGGGGGCAGAAGAGAGAGTAGCAAGGGAACAGCAACTCCTGGAATGCAAATCCAATACTACTTCTATTCAACAAGTGACACTTACCCACTATTGTTAAAAGATTACAGACCCCTGATCTAGAGGATTTAGTGACTTGAGCCCTTTCAAGCAATACATTTTAAAATAAAGCTGAAGGTAATTTCATATATTTAAACACAAAAAAGCAGACCTTACCTACAAAAATGGAAAAATTCAAAGAAGTGACTCAATGGGATTCAGATTTTATAACAGACAAAGAATTTATCCTAAAATTTAACTGACTGTGGAGTGCACGGGGGGGAAATCACTTGTATGAACAGGGGAAGGAGGTTAGGAAGAGAGATGTACCTTTACCTATTTGCAAAACTAACAAGACAAATATTGGAATACTAGGTACAGTTCTAGTGTCTACATTTTAAAAGCAATGCAAAATTGGAGGAAGCAGGAAAGAGCATGAGAAAAGTAATTAGAGAGCTGGAAAAAGGCCTTTATAGACATACTGAAAGTACAGAGCCGTTGTGGCTCAATTCAGTACAAACCATGCAGACCAGCCACATGATCTCAGTGACTGGGATTTCTATGCTCAGCAGAGCTGCCAGGGCTCAATTAAATGGAGACCAGCTGAGCTCACCACATCAGTTTCAGCAGGACTGGAAAACCCTGCAGAAACCACACTTTCCTAGGGATCTTTGGTGTCGCTGAGACTGATGTAGTGGTCCTGCTCTCAGTGCCAAGCCACCACTGCTCAGTGAAACCGGAGAGCCCTCTCTCATTGCCTTGTCCAACATGGACAAGGCAATGAAGCCACCAGGGATTAACCATTAAATTCATAAACATGATTCACAAAATAATCCCAGACATCTCAAATAAGAATCCATGCTGTGAAAAGCATTCTTCCTGTTGGGGTCTTTCTTTGCAACAGAAGAACTGCTCTACCATTTTTCTATAGTATTAAAAAAATAAGTGAAGATCTGGCATTAAAAAAAGAGTGAAAACAAAGACCCAGCATTTACTAAGGGATGCCTCAAGTAACATTTTGTCAAGGGTATAAGTGCAGTAGAAGGATAGAGAGAAACAGCTGCTGGGAAAGCACAGCTGGGAGCTGCTCAGACAGACAGCAAGGGTATCCCAGACAAACAGCATGCCCCTACCAAGCCTTAAGCAGAACTTAGCCTTAGCTCTCATGTGGAACTTGTCATCCATGTATTTCAAAGCACTTTGGTAAAAGAAAGCTCAAAATGATCTCTCACACTGGAAACAGGCAGAGAGGCTTCCTAACACTACATGACAATCTAGCAGCAGAACTGGGGTCAGAACTGAACTCTCCTGATGGACGGATCAGAGCATGAGGAAGACGACACCAATTCTTGCCTGTTTGGGCCCTGTCACCCAACACACAATAGTAAGGTTGGGAAGATGAAATGGAGACCTCTTTCATTCCTTCCAAGCCTTAGTTGAGGCACAAAGATAGTGGTTTACTCTATATCTGCCTCTGCTATTCCTCCTGTGTGGATACATTCAGGACTTCATTCTCTAGGGTACCTTTAACCAACACTAAATCAATCAAAAAAGCAGGTCTCCCTTCTCCTTCTTCTGCTCTTCCTTCAAGCTACATGCCACCCTCCACCGCAGAGGAACAGAGTCCTGGATCCTGTCATTGCCTCCTTCTGAGCCCTCTAATGGCAAACCACAGTTGCACAGGTCTGATACAGAATTACACCTTAACCTGCATCTGCTCTGAAACTGCTCCAACTGTATGATGGCATAATATTCCACAGATTTAAAACATTACAAAAAGTAACCTGTAACAGCACCTTTACTTTGCGCACACTTGGCTCTTCTCAGTTTCCATGCTAATCCCAGCCTTAATTTTGTAGCCCACTTTAGCAGACATCAGTCCAACAAGCCTGCTATAGACTGATAAAATCCTCACTGCTTATAAGCGAATTGCATGCGTATACCTAAAATATTGTACAGGTTTCCTTTGCTTTATGCGTTCCTGGAAAACAGCGTACAAGTTGAATTTGCATAAAGGAGACCCACTTTACAATTTAACAAATAGAGGTACGTTCCAAGACCTCGATTCTACTGACCCATAGACCTATTTCTACCACTTTTACAAGACAATTTTGGTACTCACCAACAGCAGACAGTGCACACAAGCACAGGGTTGTGGTGAATGTTACCATAATGGGGATAGCAACTACAGAAACATGTTGCAGACAACAAGCAAGGAGCACAGATCCACACAGGAGACTGTATTTTGGTGCGTGTCACTCCCACAATGCACTGCACAAAACAGCTGACTGTGGGCTTCCACCACACCAATCACATAAGAGTGAATTTACCTTGCATATAACAAACTTTTGGTATAAAAATGGTCATCAGATAAAAGCAAATTTGCACATACAGAACCTGCATAAAGGGACGGAAACTTGTACTATGTGCAAGTTACCCAATCCTGAAATGGATACGACCAAAATATGAGTGCAAAGAACATTCAGGAGTATGAGAAACTTCTTTATGTAGTAAAATTGAAAAGACCAAAGCTCTTAACATATGGAGAAGACAAATATGCAAATAATGAATTATGCATATAAAGTAGGTCTGGCACTTCCATTCATGGTTTCACATTACAAGAGCAATAGGGTATTTGTTAGTTTTAAACAAATTAACAACCGATAGAGGATTTTTTCTTTTTACTGTACACTAGTTAGACTATAGAACATGCTACCGAAACTAAAATTAAGTTAAAGAATTTACCAAGTTCAAAAACAGTTAAGCAGGCCTTTGAACAGTTTGTTAAATATAATTATGGCGGCATTAATTAGAGCTGTTTAGTTTGCACTTAATAAACAGAATCCATCTTTGTATATGTATACCTGCACCCCCCACCAAACTGTTTTACCATATGGAATGATTTTCCTAATACTTTTATAGAGTAACTAAAGAGTTTATGAATTAAAGTTTAAAATTTTAAAAACGTTTTAAAAACCTCTGCCATCTTCTGTGAGGCCCTTACCCTAAACAATTTTGGTTAGACTTGGTTTCTATACGTTTAAACTCTGAAATCACATGGCAAGCTATTTAAAGTGCTTTAATTAAGCTATTTAATGCATCTGTTAGAATATATACTAAGAAAACACCACAACAGTGCATTTACCTCCTTAGCATTGGTATTAAGACACCCAAACTCAACCACCACTGCATGTCAGAAATGCAGTAATTGTCATAGCTCACTATGACACACCAAACACAGCTGTAAAGGATTCTCATTATAACACTGTAAAAAACTGGCACTAATCTTTATTGGATCAGTATATGCAAGCTCATGCATCAGTACAAGACAGATCTCTCCAAAAAAACTGGTATTTTGGATCCCCTGGGATCCAAAACAAGGGACTACTCCCTACACAATTTGACGTAAAAGCATAGAGAAGCCCTTGAAATCTTACAGCACTGGAACTGAAACAGCAGGCTAGTGACCTTAATCAAAATGGTACCCTTTGGAGTTGTCATCAGAAGTTCAAATAGGATTTTAAATATATAAAACATATTCCTGATTTTCTATTATCAGGAGCACAGTTCAGTCATCGGGTGAAGTTTACATGACAATAGGTTCTCTTTTCAGCTCCATTTTCCTTTTTTCAAGTGTTTCCCCTCATTTCCTTACCTTTTGTCTCCATCTCCCCCAATACTTCTTTCCCCTCCATGAAACTTAGTTCTCTGCTCCTTCCCTGTCATACTTTTGTCCTTCAAACTTTGGAAAAGGCCAGGGGATCTCTTACCATCTATGACAGGGTGCTTGGTATGCCTGTCAGTTTAAGAAGAAAGGCTGTGGAAGCAGCAGCCTGCAGATGTAGCAGTGGCCAAACAGAAAGTCACCTGATCAGAGGGGGGCTGGGCTTAGGGTATATAAATCCAGGGCCTGCACTGGTCAAGGAGTCTAGCCCTGGGAGCCAGAAAGAGGAGCTCCTGGCAGATGGGCTCCTAGCAGAACAGCTGAGCTGGCACTCCTTGCCAGCACAGAGCCCAGGAACAGGGCAGGCCTGAGAACAGGGGCAAGTGAGACCAAAGAGGAGCAGAGGCAGGGCACAGCAGCCCAGGGATGGGGACCAAGGACCCAAAGCCCAGAGAGGGACAGAAGTAGGAGTCTGCTAGGGTGGGACACAGTGCCTGGGTGTAGCTCACATATGCAAAGTGGCCAGCAAGGAGTACAGGCAGGAAGGCAGTGCCCAGGACTAGCTCCAAGAAGCAAAGAACCCAGGAGAAGTAGACAAGCCTAGAAACTACACCAAGAAGTAGCCAAGGTCAGCAAAGTGCCTGGGCAGGGAGGGCTAGTCAGGCCCAAGAAGGCTGGTGACGGAAACATCTGTGAGGCATGGGAATGGTGTAAAGGGAGGATGGAACCACATAATTAGCCCTCAAGGCAATGACCACAGACATCTGTGGTCAGGAGAGTAAGATCAGGCTTGGGAAGCGCAAAGCTACCTCCTTTTCCTTTAGCATCAAGGCATGGTGAGTGAGCGGAGGGGAGAGTACCCAAAGAGAGCCAGGGATGTATATTGGCAAGAGCTGAGTGGCCACCAGGGAGCAACGTGACCATACATGGGACTACGCACTTGTTACACCCTCCCTATAAAAGCCTTACCACACCTTTGCAGAAAGAGTAGTTTCCTTCTATAGGCTGCTCCCCACATGGAAGAACACCACCTCTAGAAACAGCTGATTCTCTTCTTCTTGCTGGTAATTCAACTGTTCTTAAACTACTTAGCAGCTGGCAATAAAAAAGGCAGAGGTGCATATGTAGGGAGAATGGAGAAGACCATGTTGTGTACTGCTGCCCAGTCCTTAAAGGATTATTATTTCTCATCCATTTTATATTTTGTTCGAAGTTTGAGAGACTTCAGCTGAGAACCTTTAAGCAAGTCACATAGTCCTAGGGAAGGGGTGCGCAAAATATGAACCACAGGTTGGATCCAGCCTGCTAATCAATTGTATGTATGCCCCTACAGTGCTCTACATAGAGCCAAGCCCCACTCAATCCTGCCTGGGGCAGCCCACATGGTGCTCCCACCAACACCACCACCCCAGCCCCAGCCAACTCACCCATCTTCCCGGGGAGCTGCTCCCACTACTGCTGCCACCTCATCCTCCTCTTGCCCCTGCTGCACTGCTCCTGGCTGCAGGTAGCACAGGGAAGCAGTGGCAGCTATAGGGATGCGTCCCAGGCATCACATGCCCAGCTGGGCTGGGGAAAAGCTGCCCCAGATGGCTCCTGACCTAGTACAGAGGGCTACAGCTCCTGGACTCCCTCCACTCACTTGGCTACCCACAGGTAGCTGCTCATCGCACCAAGTGGGTAGAGTATGTGGGAGGCAGGATGGAGATGGAGCCCTGTGCACTGGGGCAGGAGCTGCCCAGCTGCAGCTTCCCTCCACCCAGCTGTGCATGTGATGCCTGGCATGCATCCCCATGGCCACTGCTGCTTCCCCATGCAACCTGCTGCCCAGAGTGGTACAGCAGGGGCAGGAGGAGGTGGAGCTGCTGGAGGCAGGGAGAACTAAGCAGTACCCAGGTGACTACAACAGCAGCCCAGGAGGAAGCTGTGCATGCTGGCCAGAGCCATCAACAGGCATGGGGTGAATGCGAGTGGAAGCACAGTGCGAGCTGCCCTGGGCACCAAGTTAGGAATCTAGTAGTGGTGGGCCAATCAGATGCAGTGAGAAGAGAAAGCAAGAATACTAGATGAAAAGTGAGGAAAGCAAGTGGAAAGTATAATAAAAGCACAAGCTGAATTTATCCATTTCAGTATGTGCTCCAGCAGCAGGTAAAATTGCAGGTTCAAGACACAAGATCTTTAAGCTGCACTAGAAAAGGGGTTTGCTAGGTTCTGCATCAGGGGTGTTCAACCCCCAGTCCGTGGCCAGATCCAGTCCCTAGAGCAGTGTCATCCAGGCCACAGGGCTCCCTCTGGGTCCAAATATTTGGCATCAAGGGAGCAATGGAACTACTCCTATGCTGCCAAGTTTCCAGACTCACGAGACGCTCCAGGCCCTGCACAACAAATCAGGGACACAGTGTTCAATCCCAGCACACAGGACCATGTAGAGCCCAAACCAGGTGCACAGGACCAGACTGCAGTAGGTTTAGGGTGAGTGCCAGTCTGCAGGCTGGATTAAGCCCCATACTATTCATTTGTGTCTCAGAGTCAAGAACTTGAGCACAATAAAGACAAAGACAGATACAGACAACCAATCCAGTTTTGCACTGAGACAGAATGTGAGAATTATTTCCTACCAATCCTCTGAAAAAAAGAGAAATGAACCCAAGAATAAGTTATTTCAGGGAAATCCTATAAGCTGTGTTATAGGAGCAGTCCAACTAGATAATGATTAGCAGTGTGAATGGTTAAACAATTAATCATTTAATCAATAAGCCGAATGATAACCAGCTATAGCCTACCCGTTATTTAGCGTAGGGCAGGGGTCCATGGAGCCTAGCTATTAAAGTATTAATCCCACCTCCTCACTCCTCTGCTGACCACAACAAAAGCAGCCCAGCTCCCTCTCTGGGGAGCACAGAAGTCAGAGGCCACCTTGCTATGCACTGTGAGGGGCCCAATCCTGAAAATAAAAATTTAAAATAGAAAGATGCTTAAAAGAAAAGGAACTGCCCACCTGCCCTGCTCATAATGAGGCAAGCTCTGGGGAGCTGGGGCCCCAGGGAACCAGTAAGTCCTCACTATACCTCAGGGGGCTAGAAGCAGCTCAGTCCTGCCAGGACAGGCAGGGGTGAGCTGCAGGCTGGCACAGAGCAGCCCCACGTGGGCCAAGCTAGGGGTTGGCACGCCAATTAATTATTTAACTGCTGTAATTACAACATGTTAACCAGATTTTTTTTTTAAATCAGCATTTAGATCCCTAATGATGATAATGGAACCATGAAAACTGCTATGAGGCAAACTGAACTGAAATCAAAAACACGCTACAACAGCTGACCAACAGTACACTGAAAGGTACGCCAGGTTATTTGTTGCCTACCTAACCACAGATACCCAAAACCAATGGATTCCCATTTAAAACACAATTTACCATGGCTATTTTGCAACAATCCTACATGATTGTTTCAATTATAAGCACAAATATTTATGCAAAAATGGTTCATTTGTTGCACAAATCCAATACAGAAAATAAATTTCAGAAAAATGCCTGTGGTGCCAAAAGTTCAAGGTGATAATAAAGTTACAAGTTAAAAGCTAAAGGTGTTATTTGAATGTGAAGAAAGAATGCTTCCTTCTATTTAAGAAGAGAGACATATTTTTAAACACTTAACGAGAGCACAGTCGTTATTACACATATTGCAGTTTGCCGTTTAAAAGATTTCTGCCTTGTAATAGGGAGCGCTGAATAGTTCTATCAAATCAACCAGACAACTTCAGATACACAAACAAATAAATGACTGATGAAGAGCTTTTACGTAGGACATGCATTAGATAGTACAGAGTTTAAAAAAAAAAAAAATTTACAAGCCAACATTAAATACCTCGTCTTAGTTAGCCATGCAACCCGGCAATGCTAGTCAGATATGGAAGAAATACAAAAACTGAAGCAAATCTTAAAGGCATTAACTAGACAGTTATACTTAGCTGACCTACTTATTTAATAGTGATTAAAAGCAGAGTACAGCAACTGCAAAACCAGCTACAGCACCTAAGTCTGTCACCTATACCTAGTATATATCATTAACATTCTTCCAGTTTAGCCAGGCTTTACCTATTTGAGCTTTTAATTTGAGCTGTCCAAAAGAGCTTCTAGCAGCAAAGAAGCTACAATAAAGATGTTTTAGTTGTTCAAGTTAGAGGGTTAGTTACCAAGCATACAGAAGCAAACTTAAGTAGTCTTACCACATCATCTGTCAGTGTCTTGATATTTAAATGCTGAAAATTAAAGAAGAAACCAGTCATATCACTATCTTGAAAAAAAAAATGTTTTTGCATAATTAAGCAGCTTTAAAAAAAAAATCTGTAAGAGGAAATTAAACATGGTTTTAACAAATCTCTTTAAAACAATACCTAATAAGAAACAGTTTATTTCCTTGACTTGGTTTTAACTGGCTTACAAATATACAGCAAGTCACCTAAGAAAAACTATGTACATTTCCAAAGATTTAACAGGATTTTAATTAGACTCTGGCTATGCATAGAAGTTACATTTATAGTGCCACAAATAAAGTTAAGAATATACACATCCCCAGAATGTTACAAAAATGACAGAAGCATTACAGATTGAACAATAAATTTTCTGCAGCATATTTTATAGTGCTACTTTTCACACCTGCAAATCACACTTGCATTACAGGGGGTCTCTTAGCTCCCCAGCATCCCACAGTGCTTGATTTCCCCCTGCTCCAAAAGGGGGGAGAGAAAGAGGGAAGTAGGAAGAATGTGTGGTATGGACATCTTAAGCACCATCTGGGTGCTCAGCATACTCAACTACAAATGCAAGTTTGTTCGAGGCCTTACTTGCTCAAATGGCAAATAGCGCAATACAGTCCAAGTGCTATCGCAAATTATTCAATTTCCGTATACTATATTTAATTCTAGAACAGGGCTCTGCAACTTGCAAGCAGCAGGGGGCTGCAGACCCAGGGCCACACACTGCACGGACCATGGACCCAAACACTGCACACTGTGGGGTGGGAAGGCACCCCCCAGTTCCTCACCACTGTGCAAGCTGCCTACTATCTCCCCTGCTGCACAGCTGCTCCCCCCGCCCAAAACTCCAGCACATGTGGCCTGGCAGGAAATAGAATTTTTGCAATAGGGATCTGATCCCCAATCCTGCCGCTGCCAGCAGGGAGCCCAGAAAAGGTTTGTAAGTGCTACAATTGAGCTGGATGGGGCAGCAGCTCTGCAGAAAAGGACCTGAGGGTTACAGTGGACAACAAGCTGAATGTGAGCCAAGCGTGGCATTGTTGCGCAGGTGGCTGACAGCATACTGGGCTGCATTAGTAAGACTGTTACCAGCAGATCAAGGGAAGTGATTCTTTCCCTTCTATTCTGGTGAGGCTATATCTGAAGTAATTAGGGGGCTGGGACACATGACTTCTGAGGAGAAGCTGAGGAACCTGGGCTTATTTCTGGAGAAGAGACCAGCATGGCACACGAAGGTATTTTGCTTGGCACGTGCACCTCAGGACAGACAGCAGGGACGGGGCCAGGGCTTCACTGCCACAACAAGGATCAGGCTCCTTGCAGATACCCTGCTGTCCACCCCTGGCATATCAACATCTTACAACTCAAGATTGCAAGGTTTTTTAATCACTCTGCCCAAAAAAAGTTACCAACCCCTGAGCTACTGTTCTCAGTGGTGCCAGCCGACAGAACAGTCGTCTCACGTTGCAGCAAGAAAAGTTTAGGTTGGATATTAGGGGGGAAAAAACTCACTAGGAGGGTAGTAAAGCACTGGAACAAGTTAAAGAGAAAGGTCATGTAATCTCCATCCTTGGAGGTTTTGAAGATCTGGCTAGACAAAGCCTTGGCTAGTATGATCTAGCTGGGGGTGGTTAGCGAGGTTCAGTGCTTGTTTGAAAGTGGCTCTGGGAAGATCTTTTTAAGAATAGGTTTCTTTCTAGTATGGGTTGCAGTTGTTTGAGGATTTTCCATACGAGTTCGAGGGAGGGGTGATATGTCATAACCAGCAGTGTGCAATTTGTGGGGGGGTTTCTTCTGTACTGCAGCAATTCTTCACATGGTATTTGGGTGGCTCTTTCAAACGTGCAATCTCTCTCTCTGGAGGAGTGTCCTTGTTGAGTGAAAGCCTTTTTAAGATTGGTGAGGTGATAATTTCAGATTCTAGTTACCCCTTACGGAAAAGAAGCTTTTCCTTATGCCATGTGCATGCATACATGCAGCATTTATCAATAACATAATCGGCTACAAAGGCCAAAAAAGCCGATTGCCAACAACGACAATTTCCCATTTACCAGTGCCGATACTATATGGACCTACATATCCCTGCACCTCTAATACTGTTGTTGTTAAATTTAAACATTATGAAGGAACATAATTTCATTTCATTTCTAGGTGGCTGCTCTCATTTGAATATATCCATGTTTCTTCTGAAGCTGTTTTCAGCATTTCTACTATAGAAGTGGCTTAAGTGCTAGGCATCCAAAGAAAAAACAATAGGCCTCCTCAATTTCTGCCATTAATTATAGCCCAGGTTTCAGCGCCATAGTACAAAATGACTGAGTTCTCTCACTGCGCACCTTATGTATTTACATAATGACATGACAGAGCACTCTTTACCTGGGGAAGTGAGATTATGTTCAAAAAGCTTGTGCTCTCTACAAGTATCTTATTTAGTTCGCCTAAAGTTGTACATCTACCCTGCCTTCTGACTGACTTCAGACCAACACAGCTAACTACCTCTCTTCACTCCTAACCTACCAACCTTAACATTTTTTCCCATTTTAATACATGTAGAAGTTACTCTCAGTTCAAGAAAGTGAATTTCCTACACACACTATTCATTTTGATTAAAGGTAAATATAAAAATGTGTGAACCTGAACTCATTCACCAATAAAAAAAAAAACCTTCAAAACTTAAACTGAAACCTTACGGTTCAGTTCAAAGAGCCTCAACGTTCTTATAGGCTGAATTACAAATACTGTATTGTTTTCTAGTACTATGCCAAATATACTTGTTATTACTAGAAGTTATAGTTTTCAAAGATGATAATAAACCAGAGGAAAAAAATAATTTATAAATGTTTACATAGCTGCAGAGCCCCAAGATGTTTTCCTTCTCCGGACACATGAAGCATCAAGGATGCTTACAAGATCAAGGTTGTAGAATACGTAGAAACAGAGACCAAGGGGAAAGGGAGGGAAGGCACAATAATGCACCTGAAATTTTTATGAAAGTGAAGTGTATTATGGCATAATACCTCTAGATGTACAGAGGTTTGGATAACAGGACATCTACCGCAAAGAAAGTATAGACATCACGATGCTTTCCTTTCTACACAACATTCAGGCTTCAAAAGGAGACATAAAAATCTATCTCCCCTTTCATCTGTTCCATTGTGGGGTAGCTGGTACATGCCCCTGGAAAGTAGGAGAGCTGGGTTTGAAACCTTAGGCTGAGCAGGATACCTTAGCAGCTTTACCTGTGGCAATACTTAAAAACAAGTTAAAGCATAAAATGAAGGTGGCTACAAGGCTGATGTGGATCTCACCTTTAGTATCCAAAAATAATTTCCGCTGTGAGCTCGGAACTCAGCAGTTAGAAATGAAAAAAACATAGGAGCACTGGGATCAGGCACTGGAGGGAAGATTACTCCATCATACATTACAGAGACAAATTGATATGGCTTTGGAAGAGTCAAACACCATCTGAGAAACCAACAGCCAAGTAATTTCCAGTATTGGTTGGGATGTGTTAATACTGCATAAAAGGGACAGAGGAGACATCACCTGGAACTGTAAATCAATTCTGGTCACCTGTGTTCTAACGCAAACTAAAACAGGTACAGGGAGTAGATACTAGAATGAATAGAATAAAAGAGCAGGTCTTCAGACAGAAAATTAAAAGACCTTGTCTCACAAAGCAACAGAGAAGAAAATACAAGTGTTTTCAATAAATGCATCAGGGCCAAGCACCAGGGAGGAAGAAGGGCTATTTAAATAAACAAACAACAGCATCTCATAAGGATAAATGGATCTAGACTCAAGTCAAGTCAGTCCCAAGGCCATGCCAACTGTTGGGGCACCTTTGATATAATAATAACAACTTTCCTCCATTCTTCCCAGTCTTTTGCAATCCTTGTACAATCAGTAAGTTTTAATCCCATCCAGTCTTTGATGTTGGTGGTCCAGCTCGTCCTATGCCTTCCTCCTCTTCATTTAGATCTAGTCCAAGGACAAATATTTTGAGGCTGAAAGTTAGATTTGTAACCTTCTGCCCAAAGCAGCAAGGTTCTGGAACAGTTTTCTAAAGGAAGTATTGGTAGCAAGCCAACTAGTTTGAAGGAAGAGCTTGATACCAATATAACAGTGCTTGCAAGAGACTAAACTGACTTAAAAGTTCCTTGAGGTCCTACATCTCTATACGTTCTGGGGTGCAATCAGTAAAATCCTCAACGGATTTCTTTGAGGCATAGTGCTAAACCGTCATGCATTTATCTTTTTCAAAAGCTTTAACCATTGCTTTGAAAAGGTTAAGTGACTCAAGTATTTGCACGATTTTTTACATCAATATTTCCTCCAAGTAGATAAATATTTCAGTTTCTAGACGTTAACAATTTTCATGCCAAGCCAAACATACAATACCTTTAAAAAGAGAGAGGTGGTGGTTCAAAACCAAGAAACTCATATACACTTCAAAAGCAGGATTTTTCAGGTATCAACTATAATTTAAAATTATATATTTATAAGCTATGTAAGTATACAGGCAAAATATAAAACTTGATTTTTGGAGGTAACTTTAGTTCTATTCACAAATCACAGAAACCTACCATATGTACTCAAATAAAAGACTAGGTTTTTTGCCCCAATTTACACCAAGGGGTTGAAGCCCCCCTATCTTATAATCACATACAAGAAAGTCTCACTAAATACACTGTCTTTCAGTGAACTGCTGGTAAAAGCAACATGTGCTCAGCAATGGAAACCAACTATAAAATACATAGTTGGTATTGGGAAGCCTTTTTTTTTTTTGGAAAATGTTTTGTGTTCCAGGTTGAATCAAATCCAAATCCATTTGAATCATTCAAGAACCTTATGTGGCCCTGCTACCAGCAAGTATCCTTCACCCCAGGCTGGGGCTTCAGATGCTTCCTAATCCTTTGGCAGGCATCCTGCATGCAGCCCCAAGCTTTGGGCTTGGGGTTCAGATGCCCACCCCTCCCCCCCCCTGGAGTTTTGCTTGCCTTCAGCCATATGGCCACAGGAACAATCACAGAATCATAGAAGTAGGGTCAGAAGGGACCTTATAGATCTTCAAGTCTGACCCCCTGCCAGGGCAGGAGAAAAAACTGTGCTCAAACAAGCTAGGAAGAAGTCTCCCATTTCCGTAAGGTTGGCATGGTATCTGCCCACGGCCTCCTGGGGGGTCAGATCAAACTGTAGTTTGTTACACTGGTCTGATACTTGAGCCAAAAATGCAATTAAAATGGCACAGTGGAGTGGAGGATACACCCTTGTTTGCCTGTGGACAGGACTCCTTACAAAAGCCTCATAGTTGGTTTCCTGCTGGCCAGTGTCCAGTGGGAGGATCTCCGCTACACGCCAACAATATATTTTATTATTATTATTTATTTTTAAGGAAAAATTTTCATGTCCGAAGTCAAATCAGCCAAATCAATTCCAAATCCGTGAGTCATTCAAGAACTATCTGAGGCTCTACTACTGGCAAGCATCCACCACCCCTGCCTGGGGTCAGATGCTTCCAAATCCTTTAGCAGGCTTCCTACACACAGGCCGAAGCCCAGAGGCTTGGGGTTCGGATGCCCCCGAGCTGGAAAGAGCCACAGCTGCACCGGGCGGCTGCCAGTGGCAGTGCTGGGAGTGGAGCAGCAGCAAAATCTGGGGTGGATGCAGCATCCTCCTAGTGCCACAGACACCCACTCCAAGCCCAGCCCTATGCAGTCCCAGTTGCATCCCACCCTGCCCCGTGCATATCGGGGGGCACACGCCCCACCCCCATGCCCTTCCAGGATACAAGCAGCAGTGGGAGCTGCCCCCCTGCCCATAAGCCTGCCCCTGCCCCCTTCCTCATCATGGGGGGGGGCATTGATCTGCCCTCCTATGCCCCTTCCACAACAGTTTCCCACAACCAAGGTACACGCCTGTGACTTGAGGTCAAGATAAACTTCTGAAGGCAGTGGCCAAGGACCCACTTGCAAATCAGCAATAAAGACACAGCTTCACAATACACCACTGACTGATGACATCACATTTTTGAAGGTTGATGATCTCCTTCAGCATCAAGGTAATCTTCTCAGAGATGAAGATAAAAGATTCTAGAAATGAACTACTAGCTAAATAGACTGGTGAAGTAAAGAACTTGGGGGTCTTTAGAACATTAGCCCACCTTCCATGGGAAGGAGAGCTGTAGAGGGAACCTTCTGAACCTATTTATGCTTATAATGAATAATTGAAACTGATAGGTTATCTGGATGATTGATAAAAAAGCATTTACAGTGGTTATACCTTAATTCAGAAAGGAATAAGTGGGCAAAAAGGAAGGTGGAAATGGCATCCTGTGCTTTCACTGACAAGGTTGAAGGAACAGATAGTTAGCTGTGTTAGTCTGAATTGAGGCAGAAGGCAGGATAGATTCACACCTTTATAGACTAAGACAGCATATGAGGAAGTCTGAAGAAGTCACCTTGAATAATTATAGATCAATATCCTAGCAGATAAAAAAGAATAAGATGGTGTACAATTGCTACAAGCTTCAGACCTTAAAAACCCACACACTATGGAGCAGGAAGATTTGTTCTTTAAGCACTTACCTATAAGATGCAGGAAAAAAAGTCTTTTAACCTAAGGTGGGAGGAGGGAGAGCAGGAAAGGAGCCCTTCAATTCAAACATCATAACTGAAGTTACATGCTGCTAAAACTAAATTGAAAGGGCCAGACTGCCCTGTTACAATGGTACAGGGGTAAATGTTGTAGCCATGTTGGTCTAGGGTCATAGGCAGACAAAGTTCTTTTTGGTAAATCATTCCACCCAGGAAGAGCACACATCAACTGCAGATGCTTCCTCAGCCTGACAAAGGGTATTTGTACTCAAAATCTTGCAAATAATTTTTCCAACTATTTGAGTAGGGCTAGTAAAAGATATCAGACTTACCAAAAGAACCTTGTCTGGCTTGTTACAATGGAGCAGGCAGCCCTGTAAAAGCAGCCCAGGTATGGAGAGATAATGAGGGAGTATCCCACTAGTAGCTTAAAACTCAGAAAAGAGAACAGAGGGCAGCAAAAACTGGGAGAAGGAGCAGTCTGCAGGTAGGAGACAAACTGAAATCCAAAATAGGTTTGCTACCAGGAAGGGACAAAAGCTTGAAGAAAGCCGTTCCAAATAAGGTAAAACCACTGTAACCGTTTTTTTTAAATAAAAATCAGTCATCCAAATAACCCACTAGTTTCAATAATGCCAGTAATAGAGAGAGAGAGAGATTTATATATTTTCTTAGGAAAATTTTTCATGAACCAGGTCAAGTTAACCAGATCAGTTCTGAATCCTCTGAATCATTCAAAAATCTTACGTGGCTTATATGGCCCTACTATCAGCAAGTATCCTCCACCCCAGAGACTTTTCAGCCAGGGGCTTCAGATACTTCCAGATCCTTTGGCAGGCATCCTACTTGCAGGCCCAAGCCTGGAGGCTTGAGATTTAGGTGCCCCCAAGTTTCACTTGGCCCCAGCCATATGGCTGTAGAAGCAAGCTAGGGAGGAGTCTCCCATTTCCATAAAGTCGGTGTAGCGCCAAGATCCTCCCACTGGAAGGTAGCTAATGGGAAGCTAACTATGAGGCTCTCATAGGGAGTCCTGTTTGTATGCAGACAGGGGTGCACCCTCCACTACATAGTGCCATTTTAATTGCATTTTGGCTCAGGTAACAGACTAGTGCAGCAACTACTTGATCTTAGATTATATTTGTAAGCAGTAGGCTCCTCCTACTGCCTGGAGAAGGACTAACACAGAGAAGGGCAAAAATCCAACCTGCCAAGGGATTCTGTCTGGCCCATGGCAAATCCCTACGCCCAGGCACAAAAAGCAGCCTGGGCCATGGCACATGCAGCCAGTCCTGCAGCCCCAGGCACACAGCAGAGCTGGGGTGGTGCAGAAGCTGGACTTGGTTTCTCAGCAGCCCCTGCGGCAGCAGCTCACTCTGCTCAGCTGCCACTGCCTGTGTCTCCGCTGCTGCCACTACCAAACCCAGCTGGTGGGTGCGAGGCAGACGGGCCTAGGCCAGATAGAATCAACTCTACCGCCCCTCCCTGCCACGCCTGGTCAGCCTCGCCCCACCCTGGCCCACAACAGCTCACCAAAACTCATTAAGTGGCCCTTCAGGCCAATTAATTGTCCACCCCTGGGCTAACACCTTTTTGTTTGCTGGTTTGTTTGTTCGGTGCAAAACTGTTTCTGTATTTAAAGGAGCTCCTTAGGAAGCAAACACAGCCTTAGTGCATGCCTAATGAATCTAGTCTGTCAGGTGACTTAAGCTTAAGGATGCCAAAACTTGCCAATACCAAAGAGGCTTAGATAGGAGACAAGCACCAAGCCTCATGATCCTTGTCAAAATGGCTACAGTTCTGGGCATGCAGTGACAGAACTTGAGGAACTTCAGTGGCAACTTTTTGGTACCTGAACGTGCTGATTGAGAGTTGTGATTGCACTTCTGCACCCAAATTCTGCTGACGTTTTTTGTGAATCTGGACCTAATCCCTCCTTACAGAACTATCCCAAGGAGCTCAAACTATTTGGCATATCAAAAAGCAGGGGCTAGCAACCCTTTAGAAGCCACAGGCCAGAACCATCCGAATGCAGGCATCTTTACACGTACTCCGGGAGGCATGGGAAGGGCGCTTTAATTAACAAGTGCTTTTAATTTAAAGCACCTGAGCAAATCCCACCACCACCCCCACCCCACCTCCGGCTGAAAAATGGCAGTGGAGCACTTTGAACTAAGCCTTATAGAATAAGCTTCGGTTCAAAGTGCCCCACCACCATTTTTCAGTGCAGGGACGCTAATACACGTAATGCCAGTCTGCTGGAGCACCTTTTTTTCTGTGCTCCAGCAGACTCGATTAATCAAGTCTGCTCCTATGCACTGGATTTCCAGCACATCCGAGCCAGGTCCCTGCACATGTATAGGAACCCTCCGACTCCAGTCTAACAAAGGAATCTTGCCACACACAACTTGGGAGGGTCAGGCTGGGGGGATGCAGCAGCAGCACAGATGCAATTCACAGCTGCCCAAAACCCAGAATGGCTTTCCATTAGCTGCAGCCAGGGACCGGGGAAGGCAGTGGCAACACAGCCATGGTGCAGGCTGGGTGGTTTCAGCAGCACGGACTCTCCCTGCGCTCATGCCAGGGCAAATGGGATCTATGCCGGCACCTCGAACACTTACCCCCAACACTTCACTCCTTGATGACAGTTCAGACACAGCTTCCAGCTGGTGCAGAGCTGCACCAGAATCAGATCTCTGCAAACTGTGTTTGTACCGCTACCACTTCTTCTCATCTTCAATTCTTTTTCCCTCCATGGCCATGGCATGGCACAGCTAGAAGCTGCGTATCCCCAGTGGCTGGAAGTTGCACCCATGACACTGTCAAGCAGTGGGAGGCTGAGGGAAGGCAGTGCAGATGCAGTACACAGCTGCCCACCAGCTACAGCTAGGGAATCAGGAACTAGGAGAAGCAGCAGTGGAAAGACCCCAGTGTAGGCACAAGGGAAGCACCCTCACGGTCAAAACCACCCAACCCATGTTGGACCAGTGCCACTTCTCCCAGCAGCAGCATGGGTGCAGCTGGAAGCTCCTCTTGGTCCCAGTGTGGGCATATGCACAGGCACAGGCAAAGTCTTGTAGCTCTACAGACCAGATCCAGTGGCTCCGCAGGGCAGATCCAGCAGGAATTACAAGAAAGGGCTGTGACTTGTTTTATGCAGGTATTGGACTGCATAATTACAGTGGTTCCTCCTATTCTTAAATTAATCTAGAAAGGGCATGCTTTTGCTCAGATGTTCCTGTGGGTACTCAGTCAGAGGTAACTACTAAGTACTTTAAATATTATTCCAATAATATTTCTTGCTTTGATTTTTCACTTACACCTTTAATGTATACAGGCATACACCTTGTTTTAAATGTTAATTTGTAATGCAGTCTGAAAAGTGTAATTAAGGGTTAAGTCACCTTGACATTATACTTTGTGTAGCTATTTTCTTCAAGTATAAACAAGTTAAAAACGTATTAATTTGTATTGCATAAGAAGGCCATTCTGAATTCAATTTATAATTTACAGAAGACACTAGAATACAGCAATAAAATTTAATACCATAAGCCTATGTATTAATTTAAGCCGACAATGATAACAGTATGAAGAATTGTATAATTCCACAAAACTGCAATAAGGTGTTTTGGTAACATCTGTTCTGTAATCATTCCCATAAAACAGGCTAATTTAGATTCAAGGTTTTACTTTGCCATAACTACATCACTAATTCAGTTGCTCCATAATTAAACATATTTGTATTGAGGTGGGAAGACAACTCATTTTGATGCAAGCCACAAAAAAAAAAAA
>NW_017729032.1:79613729-79617962 GCF_001723915.1 Gavialis gangeticus
AAAAAAAAAAAAAAACACTTTTATTTTCACCTAAGTTTTCTGAAATCTAAATATCTTGAACAGCTTATGCTTATTCTTTTTTCAGTATATTGGTGTAAAGAGTAGATTCTTCACAATACACACAGCTTTTTCATTAGTATTCAAAGTGATTTATTCAGACATGTAACAATGCAAATAGTGCCTAAAGACTAGTCATGAGCACAGTCTCACTTCCACTGAAGTCAAAAGAATGACTCCTTTTAAATTCACTTTGAAATTTATCCTGACCCATAAGGGGCTTCTATACACACGCAGGGAGGCTGCTCCAACACGCTGCAATTACGGTGCATCAGAGCAAACTCGATTAATAGCAATTACCATGCTCCAGCCGACTCCAGCATCACATGCATCAGTGGCCCCATGCTGAAAAATGGCAGCAGAGTGCTTTCAACTAAAGCTTGTTCAATGTGCTTTAGTTCAAAGTGCCCTGCTGCCATTTTTCAGTGCAGGTACACTGATACATGTGACACTCCGGGTGTTTTAATTAGCACTGTTCTCTGAGGCTGCAGCTGGAGTACTGCAATTCAAGAAGGATGTGGAGAAGCTTGAGAGAGCCCAGAGGACAGCCATGCACATGATCATGGGGCAAGAGAACAGGCCTTTTAAGGAGAGGCTGAGCACCATGGGACTCTTCAGCTTGGAAAAGTGCAGGCTTAGGGGTGACCTGGTGGTAGCCTATAAGTATATAAGTGGTGTGCATAAGGATCTGGGGGAACGCCTGTTCACGAGAGTGCTATTTCAGAAAACATTTTGGGGATGAGTTCTGGGTACTCTTGAAACATTTGGGAGAGGTGAATAAATGCTATGCAGGGTGGGGTGGATAAAAATTAACAATTAAAAAAAATTAAAAATCAGAGTTTTTATTTAATCATATTTTTGATGTAATCATATTTTTAAATTTTTTGTTAAGATGCTTTTTAAAAAAAAAAACGATAATCATGGAATAGGGATCTAACTTCTAATTATACACCGTTTGAGACAATATATTCATGTAGCCTTTTTAGAAGTTTTATAAATAGGTCACAACAGGCCATGGACTATATGAGAGGCTCAATCTGAGGCTCCCAAAGTCTCCTGTATAGATTTTTAAAGATTAAAGAAAACCACTCTACCCAATGGGACTCAGTGCTCAATCTAGAAGATCCCATTAAGCCTCTCTGTGATGCTTAGTTTTAGTTCTCAAACTGTGGACTTGTATCTCCAGAGATCATAGGCAGGCAAGGTTCTTTGGGTAGATGTGATATATTTTATTAGACCAGCTAAATAGTTGGAAAAATTGTTCTTTACAAGCTTTCCGAGAGCACCCCAAGGGATAATAAGGTCCAAACGTCAAACTCCTGCAAGACCGTTTTAGGCTGAACATAAGGAAGAACTTCTTTACTGTCCAAGCCCCCAAGGCCTGGAATAGACTCCCTCCAGAGGTGGTGCAAGCACCTACTCTGGACACTTTTAAGAAACGTTTGGATGCTTATTTTGCTGGGATCCTTTGACCTTAGCTGACTTCCGGCCCCTGGGGCAGAGGGCTAGACTCAATCTTTCGAGGTTCATTCCAGCCCTAATGTCTATGAAATCTATGAAATCAAAGTCAGAGAATGTCTATAAAATGCCCAAGGATTTCAAGGTGCACCTACCAATGACTTCAACAGGCTAGTCTACATGGGCTCCAGATTCCTTACATTTCATTTGTGGTTTCTCTGCATCAGAAGAGACACTCAAGGAACAAATGGATGTTTACACTGCATAATTACATTCTGTGTATTATACATCCTAGAGCCATTTCACCTTCCTAGCCACTACCAATCTTTCCCATCTTATCTCCTCAAAAGGAAACTCAAATATACTTGTCTCTTCAGTTAAAAAAAAAAAAAAAAAAAAAATCTATCTTTTCAAATATTACTACAAATCTTGACCCTTCTGAACAAAACAAAACTCATAGCATCAGAGTACGTTTGATTTAAATCAAATCAATATAAATCATGATTTAAATCACTGGTCAGGAAGCCTCGATTTAATCATTGTTTTCTACAAGTGCATTTCTTGTTGTCTGATATCCTTTATTCATTTAATTTCATGAAACTGCACTTTTAAAGAAAGGTAACGATTGGACTATATGTACATAAACTTGAAGAGACAAAGGGGTGAGGGGGGTGGGGGTAAATCAGGTCTGTTATCTCTTATCTCCATATACTGCTGTTCACGAAGATGTTATCCCTGAAGACAACAAACTCTCCCTATGCCTAAAGGGCATTTGTGCCCCCCCCATACCTCAAAGCCAGAAGTACAACAGCAAGTGGAGTTACGCAGCCTGCAGCTTTAAGGAAGTGCCAGTATGTCTTCAGTACTTCTGTGGTACTCCAAGCACACAACCAAAAGGCATGGCTCTGCTTACCCGAGTCCCAGGAATCCAACTTGGAAATGAACGTGCCCTAGCCCTTCTCCCTCCCCGCCCCAACCCCAACCCCAACCCCAACACCCGCACACCTTCCACGCTTGCCAGAGACAGAGGATTTAACAGCATCAGCAAAGAAACTCTGAGGGTGGCTTCATGACCTCCTATGGGGTTGGCGTAGTCAGAGCAAGGCCATGCTTCTTGGTGGCCTGCTCAGCAGAGCTACCAAAGCCATAGAGATATGCCCCAAGTGAAATTATAGTCTACTTGTATATCAGAGTCAAACAGTGTTCTTCATCAAGCCTGTTATAACGCAGGTGTGGAAGTTGCTTATACAAAACAACATGTCAAACAAGAGACTAATTTTTCAGATTAATCATGTAACAAAGTTAGGATTAGAAACATACATCACCACACAGAAGAGCTATGAGACGTGTCCTGCCACAGCTGGTTTGCTTCCCTGGGCAAAACACGTCACCCCTCAGGTGTTATTTTCCCTATACCAAGGGATTCCATGCTTCTCCTTGCCAGGACCCACAATGACCAATCCCTCCGGGTGAAGGTTAAGTCAGCATGAGCCTCGGCAAGGTGTAGGGTGGCTCAGGAGCAAGGGAATCCCCAGCGCCCCATGCCAGGACCAATATTCAGGTCCCGCAAAGGCACGTGTCAAAACATGGTGTTGCGGATCCCCAGGACAGCGCAAGAGCCAGGGAATCCCCAGCTCCCACACTGAGATCTGCCAAGTACACCTCTATCAGTGGGGAGCCCCAGGTTTTCTCCACTTAAGGAGATGTGCCTGGGAGATCCCAGGGGTGTCTCCCTAAGTAGGAAAACCCTGCTTAAATCAAGACACACCCCAAGATCCCCTGGGATGCTTCTCTGAGCAGGGAAAGCCAGACAGGTGCTCCAGGATCCTGTGGTGCTCCATCCTGCCTAGCAATTCCCTGGAGTACACAAAACCAGGCCCCTAAAGCTTGCAGAGCACTTACACAGGGCACCTCCAGCTGTCTGCACCCTCCCATCACCAAGCAAACAGATATGTACCACAATATATACTACAGTGCCACAGCGGCACATCCTATTACTACATTGTTGCCACCACAAGTTTTGGAAATATGTGGTATAAACGGGTAGATGTCTATTTGCTTCACCTTTGTGCCCCATAAGAATATTTATGGAAGCACAAAGCTGAAGAAAGGTGGCATCTCTTTCCACCCTTACTAGCTTGTTTTCATTCCACCTTTACTTCAGCCAAACTGGAAAAGGAAAAAAATATCTAAATCAGTCAAAATGCCTGGATGTTGAACTCAATAACCTAATAAAGAGAGACCTCCACAATCTCTAGAGAGCACAAAATGAAGTAATATTCTGAGTTCAGAAGCAATCAAGCTGGCAGAAAACCAGAGGCTGTTGAGCAAACTGGATTTAGAAGCTCAAGAATCAGAAGACCAAGTCATAAGCAGCCTAAGTTGGGGCTGAAAAGCTGGGAGCCAGACAAGGAAGCAGCCTGCAGTAGTCACGGCACATAAATGACTTTCCATGTGGGCATCAGTACAAAGGTGCCTATTCTTATGCCCTTCTACCAGACTAGTCCTAAGTGCTGTTTTAAACTAGTTAACATTTGGAACTGTAAACAGAAGTTCTGGCTATACCAGTGGTTCTCAACCTTTTTAGACTCAAGGCACCCCTCAAAGTGACAGCTTTTCATTTTTTTCTTTTTTTTTAACCTACACAGGGAGGGTGGAAAGCAATTCTTCTGCTTAAACATGCCTCAGAAAGACCACAGCTGGTCAAAATGTTTTTGA
>NW_017729032.1:79622962-79627618 GCF_001723915.1 Gavialis gangeticus
AAGTGACAGCTTTTCATTTTTTTCTTTTTTTTTAACCTACACAGGGAGGGTGGAAAGCAATTCTTCTGCTTAAACATGCCTCAGAAAGACCACAGCTGGTCAAAATGTTTTTGACCCTATGGATTCCTATTCAAAGTCGCTCAGTTTATGTTATGAATCATATGCAAACATTTACACACCTAAAAATGCTAATATTGTACAGCACCCCATAGCATCCTTTAAGGCATCTCAATGCACCAAGGATGCCACAGCACCCTAATGGAGCGGGGGGAGGGTAGAATTACTGGTCTAGATTGTTCATAACTTCTACTAGTACTAATGGAAATAAGCCTGTTAACACATTAATTTTGAAGTAGTAAAGGGCTAGAGATTACAAAGTTGTGTTCATAGGAGTTATAGCATTGCCTCAGATTTTGCGATACACAGTATACTACCAGGCTTGTTTGTTGTTTTTATTTTTTTTATTAAATCTCCTATGGAGCACTGCTTATCTATAGATTTCAAATTACTTTAAACAAAGACATTTTGCCAAGAAAGTGGCCAAAAAGGAAAAAATAAGGCATAGAGCCAAAATGATTTCTGCATGAGCATCCACAAAGCCAGTGACCAGGAACACTGCTCAGGATTTAGAGGGGACTGGTAAAACACAACATACACATCGAACACCAGGAGTTGAGTCAGTACCTTAACATGTTAGACAAAAGTTAATCCAACTTTTGAGCTCTGAAGGATGAAACATGCTTAACATTTTAAAAAGTTAGAGTTCTGAATAGGTCAGTCTAACCCTGCTTAAAACGTACGTGCATTTGGAGCACTTTTAAAAGCCAGTATCAAATATAAAAATTCAAACTTGCACACTATATGAAGCTAATTTAATTCCAGATATAAAAAGACTTATGTATAAAGCTACAATCCTAAAAACCTCCAACTGAAAATAAGAGGAGGCTCCCAGGGCATCTAGCATTACACAGTCACATACCAATTACAGCCCTAGCCTGCTCAGGGCTCAGCAATTTTCTGCCTAGATCTAAAAGTCTGCCAACCCTTTGAGTGGTGGGATGACCACTTGCAATCTAGTCATTACCATGTGCTTCCACTCCCTTCCATTGCATCCAAATTGCACTTACTGCTGCTACCACACACAACCATCTCCCAAATGGCAGTATAAAGGGCTGAATTTGGTGGCAATGGCACCTGCCACTGTTGGGCGAGAGGGGAGTGGGCTGAGGGGAAGATTGGAATAGGGAGGACTGGCAAGACAGGCACTGCCAAGGAGTATCACCAGCATGGCCAAGCTGCATGCCACCACAGGCCAGATCCAATTCTTTTGTGAACCCTATTTGGCCTTTGGGCCATAGGTTGCAAACCCTAGGTCTAGAAATGGACCCCAAAGATCAGACCTCCTTCATCCTAAGTCCCTTTTGGATCTCAGTCTCAAAGGCATTTTTAGAACACACATAGTATACATCCAGTAAGATTGGACTCCTCGGTCTTGCAATTGCAGCTACTCCTTCTGAGAGCTGACCAAAAGAATAAGTGAAGCTGTTGACAGTACCATTCTTTATAACAATTTAGTGGTCAGAAGACTTGCTCAATAAATAGGAGACCTAAACTCAATTTATCCCTTTATCTAAACCAGTTCAAGCACCCAGCTCCTACCTCCTGGAAGATTACTCCAACCACCATACCAGATGATCTTTTGGGTAGAGTGCCTCTCCCCAGCCATGGTTAAACTGTGAAACTAGGGCAAAAAGAATTCAGTATTTCGTAAGGCCACTGAATGCACATAGGAAGAAGCCTGCCCTAGCAATTAGGTTGCAGGATCACTCACCCAGGCTGACAAAGCCCCAGAACAGTTTCTATATTTTAGCCAATGACTACATGTAAAATACAGGATCATTTCTTGTAGTCCCACATGGGTGCCCTAACCACAAAGTTACAGAGTCAGCCCCTCTCTATCTGGCCCCTTCTACACATTACAGACAACATGCAATTAACTGGTTACTGGCACAATTATACTGAGACCAGCTACATGTGCAGAGTACTTATCACAATAAAAAGCTCAAATCAGCTATAAAGTTAAACCTCAAAAATGTGTACTAACCTCATAGCTGATTGCTATTGAGCTTTAACTTGCACATGTAGCAGGGTTTCCCCTAGGGATGACAGCTTCTTGCCCAGACAGGCCTGCAAGTCCCACAACTTCTGGGGACTTTCAGCTTCAACAACTAAGGACTCTGGGTCCCAACAGCACCCCATCCTACAAATGCAGACACTGGGTCCCCACAGTGTACCTCCAGTGCCAGCCCCCAGCTGGGTCCCAGCATCCATGGAGTGAGGCTGTGATCCCTCAGAGTGTGTGAAACCCCGAGCCCCTCAAGAGGCTGGCAGTGGGGACAGCATTCTCCTCACTGCCCCCACTGTGAGTGCCACAACCGTGTCAGCTGCAGGCTTTGCCGAGTGGGGAATGCTCGCAGAAGGGACAGCATTCTCCCTGCTGCAAGCCCCACAGCTTGCAAGGCTGCCACCACCGTGAGTCTTGTCAGCTGCAGGGCTGGCAGCAGGTGATGCACCTGTGTGGCTGAGAGCCCCTCAGCTGATGGGGTTCCCAGCCACTGGGGAGTACCTGGCCACACATTCAGTTACTGGCATGATTAAAACAAGCTACAGAGTTATTACACTTTTTTTTGTGGAATAACTGTATAACTTATTACATATTTTATCGCACCATTAACTGATTGAATGTGCAGCTAGGTCACAACTTAAGGTGTGATCATCTGATTAATCATGCCTTAAATGTAAGTTGTAGAGGGGGCCTTATAGTCGCTGTCAGCGTATAGTCCACTCCCCTTGCATATGCATACTGAATAAGTACATAATTCACTTACCTGCATTAACACCACCATACAATTTTTTGCTTGCTGTTTATACCATAACAAGCCTCAGGCGAATCCACAAAGTACTAAATTGCATAACATCTTTCAACCAGTCTTCTTTTAACACAACTCTATTCCCTTTAACTAATGTCAGAAATAGAGAAGTGGAAAGCTGCTATTAAAAAGCTACTCTTAGAAACCTTGAAAGTGACAGAAGTTAAGCAGTTTCAGGGCTAATACCTTCAAGGCAGTGCTGGGTACTTCACAAACCTTGTTTCCATTAAGATCCAGGAAAGTGAAAAGACTTTTTCAGTCCCAAGGCTATGCACCTACAGAAAGCTTAACACAAAAATCCATCCTTTTCACCTTTTCCTCTGGCCTCACTGCCAAGCAAGAACCTCCCCATCTAGGATTCCCCACACTGGAATTTCAAATATTCAGAACTCTGGCTGCCACCCTGGCCTAAGTTTCAATGCTCCAACTAAGCATATTCAGCCGTATTTTACATTCCTTCATTTAACTCTCACCGGTCCTTTAGCATCAGTGATTCAGCACACATTCACCAAATTCTTGTGAGTCACAAACTAATTTTGTATCTGATTCATAGTTGTATTCTTCTACTCTGGAAAAGTAAATCCTAGAAAGCTTCTTCAGAACTGTTTTTGTTCTACCTTCAGGTGGGACAGAGAAAACTGTGGAAGATTGGTGTGGACTGCGGGGGGTTTTGCCTTCCTCTGTAGCAGGTGGCATGGCCCTCTACTTGGGACCTGTTGAGAGCATGTTGAAACCAACATTTTGTAGAAGAAGGACATTAGCTGCCATGGTTCCCTTGCTCTACCTGTGGCAGGTTAAAGTACTAGGTTTGTTGTGCTGGGTTTGAAAGTAGTAGTCTTATTATGGTTTGTATGGGACAGTCTAGATAGGAATTCTGCCTCAGGCAGGGTCTTGGACTAGACAACCTCTGGAAGTCCCTTCCAGCCCTTCTTCTCTATGGGTACTGACAAGCATGGCGGGGGGAGAACACGCTCTACCTGAAGCAACCCACAGCTTCTGTATAGAACGGTGCTTCAGCGAGGCTTTTTGGCACTTTTAGCTAAAGCTAGTTCAACCAGCTATTAGATAAGTGTCCCCAAGAGCCCCATTAAAGCCCCCAATCTATACAGATGCTGGGAAAGCTGGATGCAATTAACATGCTGCTTCTTGGGCATATGATGCGCTTGGCGCAGGAGTGCACGGAGCTTAAAGTAAAATAAAGCTCAGTTTTGGGTGGGGGGAAGGGAAGTTCCATATCTGCAAGCAGCCTATGACTTTAAGACACAAATGTTACAACAACTGTTTCAAGCTGGGTGAGCCACCAGGCCCAGGGCGGAGCAGGCTGAAGTCAGGAACCAGGACTGAGGCCAACAAGGTTCTTTGAGCACAAGGGGAGTCTAACAAGCTGCCTGGAAGTTGACTAAATATATACTAGCCTGCCGAGCGCACACAACACCAGCAGACTCTCCCTGTGCATGAAGAAGGGCGTTTGCACCCCAAAGCTTGCCAAGAACAATTTTTCCTGCTGTCTAGTGGGTCTAATAAAAGAGATCACATCTACCCAAAGACTCTTGTCTGCTACCAACAGCCCTGACCCAGGACTGAGGAACTTATTCCCAGCCTCAAGCGGCGGCCGGGGCTGCCCGGAGGCGGGGTGGAGAGACGGAGAAGGGCCTGACCCCGGGGACTGTAGGGCAGAGCGCAGCCCCAACCTCCCAGCCCCGACTTACGAATTTGGGCTTCCTAG